>NC_057711.1:104857828-104867743 GCF_004010195.1 Chiloscyllium plagiosum | reverse complement strand
CATCGAGCTGTAACTTCAGCAACGCACTTGAGCTGACTCATTACTCTGTTTATCTTCATCCTGTTTTGTCCTGTAACGCTTCATGTGGTGCGTCAAATGTTTTTCCCACTGTTCTGTAGAACAACCTGGGATGTCAGGATTAGTCTCCATTGCCTCTTTTACTTCCTTAGACATCCCTGCCATAACTGTGTTCCTAAATAACGTGGTCTGTAGCTGACCCGATCCTGGATGGCTCCCCGCAGTGTCTGTCCACGTGTCCTTACACCTAGCCAAAAAGGCAGGCATATCCTCACCCTCCTTCATTGTGAAGGTGAGTGACTGCATCGCTCCTGGTGGAATCGGAAATCTATCCCTCATTGCCCTTCCCACACAGGTGGCATGCTGCGCAAACGGGTCCGAATCAGGTAATAAGGTGGTCCCCGCAGACGCTTCAATCTGCTGTATTTCCCACATACTCAATTGCTTACCCAACAATGCTCTCCAATCGCCCATAGCTAACTTGTGACCTAGTGTATATTGAGAAAATTTTGTCATCCAGGCCCACCTCCCTCTATGGGTGGGGGCATTCTATCCAGGATACAATTCATATCAGTATATGTGAAAGGCTGATAAACATTCCCCAGATAAGAGCCTCTGTAAATTAATGGCATTTGGTGGTGCTGATACTTTATAGGTTGAGGCAATGTGTCTCTTTGATGCAAGTTATAACTTGGTTCAGGGAGGGGCTTCAGTGAAGGGCCATGTTCGGTATGCATTGTGAGTGAGCCTTTCAAGGTGACGGGGTAGGTGTTTGGATCATCGTTTGTCAAGGATTCTTCGTCCTCAATACCTATACTACTTTTAGACTCCTCCTCATCCAATTTCTCTCTATCCCGTTCTTCCCTCAAATCGCTCCTTCTTCTGTCTGAGAACCCATCATCCATTAACTGACCTGAATCATGTAATCTTCCCCTCTTTTCATTCTCAGCTCTATATGGTGTTGAATGAGCATCTGGCTCCTGCACTGGAAAACATCTCCCCTGTTTTGGCTGATCTTTGTTCCTACTGTGCATCATTGTCACCCTATTTGCTTCCTCCGCTTCCTTAACCCTCTGATCAACTTCTAATGTTAATTTTTCTACTTTTCTGATACTTTCTTCTACAGCTTCCGCCAGTCTCTGTTTTACTACGTTGTACTCTCTTGTTCCTACTTCTCGCATGTCTGACACCCCTTCTTGAACATACATAAGTGGCATTTGTATTACAGGATATGGGGGCGGTGATTGTACCCAGGCAATTTAGGATATAATGGCGCAGATGGTCCTGCCTTTTCTATCTCCTTTGTCAAATCTGTTGTAGAGGTACCACCTACTCTCTTTTGTAATGTTTCTACCGCCATACAGGCTAACGTCATGTTGTGCAGATGAATCCTCCTCTCTTCTTTCTCCCCGCCTTCTTTTGTCCACTTTCTTCTAACTAATATTGACCCTTTCTTTCCCTTCATGTGCTCTTCTACTTCTACTTTAGCTTGCTCTTCTGCTTTTCCTAAAAACAGTGACAATTTCTTCCTCTCCTCATCTTTAGGGACTTTGCCCTGTTTCTGTAACTCCTCCCAAATCTTATCATATTTCTCCATCATTGTTTTTTGTTTATTCTTTGCAAGCCCACTGACTAACTGACTTCTGGCTTTATCCCACTGCTGTTTTACGGGCAACATTAAATCGGAAGAACATCCTCCATATTCTTCACACTCTTTATCAAACTCCCCTTCCATTTTATGTATTTTTGTTTTAATCCTCCCGTCCAGTAGTCAGTCAGTTTAGGTATAAATATAACCAAACAACCAACCCAATCAAAGACAAAGCCGGTGGCTAGTCAGTTTGGATGAAATACACCCAAGCAACTGACCCTTTCAGCGAGATTTATCAGTAGTTTTTGGTCTCCACTACCAACTCTCTCTCACTGAAACACCACCGTCTTGGTCTTCAAAACGCTACTGGCTTTTCTACCACCCTCCGTACATTCCCAAATATAATTTCTAAAACTTACAAAACATCAATCATACATCAAAATTTGTGAGCATTGCTTTTATGAGATCCTGCTCAATGCACTTTAAACCTCCTCACACTTACGTACCTTGTTGCTTTTATGGGGACTCTAACCCCAAGGGACTTTAAACCCGTACGTACCTTGTTGCTTTTATGGGGACTCTAACCCCACGGGACTTTAAACCTTTATCTACCTTGTCAATATTTTGTCCACTTACTATTACTAGGACACTTGCAGTATAATGACAACAATCAATTTGGTATCTCCAATTGCAGAACTTCGATATAAACAGGCGTCTGCTCACCTTTTTTTATGCGGCGCCGCTTGTTGTTGTCATCAACGTCAGTTGTCCGTTGTTTCTATTTTTCTCTCTTTCCATCACTTCTCCGTCTTCATCGCGTCAGGCTCATCAATTTGTTGGACTTTGGCTCAATCTACCAATTTACTTTCTTCTATGTGTGAGCCCAGTCCTGCGTGTTCTTTTAAATGAAGCAATAGGAGAAGATATTCGGTCTCACACTCTTAATTTATTTTACACAGTAAGTGGACAAGGCATTCAGAGCTCTGGGTCTAAACCTCTTTGTCCCTGACAAACTACAACGTGTGCCAGTTCAAAAAGAAAGACCTCGTTTTGTCCCTGCCCCAGTCTTTGAAACAAGAAAAAACGTTATATAAACACTGAGGTAGAATTATCTTCTGATTGGGTGTTGATCTGACTCCATTCCCCGCCTCCTCGCATTCCTAGATGTCCGACCACACGTGACCTTCTTTTGCCCGCGAAATGGAGCATCACGTGACCTCCTCGACCCACTTCCGAGGCGCGAAACAGAACATCACGTGACCGCCCGCACTCTTCCGAGGCGCGAAATGGAACATCACGTGACCGCCCGCACTCTTCTGAGGCGCGAAACGGAACATCACGTGACCACCCGCACTCTTCCGGGGCGCGAAACGTGACGTCACGTGACCGCCTCGCACTCTTCCGGGCGCGAGACAGGACGGCAAGTAACCGCCTATCCTACTCGTCCAAGCCAACCAGATATCCCAACTTAATCTAGTCCCATTTGCCAGCGTTTGGCCCATATCCCTCTGAACTCTTCCTATTCATATACGCATCCAGATGCATTTTAAATGTTGCAATTGTACTAGCCTCCACCGCTTTCTCTGGCAGCTCATTCCATACACACACTGCCCTCTGCGTGAAAAAGTTGCCCCTTAGGTCCCTTTTATATCTTTCCCCTCTCCCCCTAAACCTATATCCTCTAGTTCTGGACTTCCCCACCCCAGGGAAAAGACTATTTATCCTATACATACACCTCATGATTTTGTAAATCTCTATGAGGTCACCCCAACAGCCCCAGCCTATTCAGCCTCTCCCTATAGCTCAAATCCTCCAATCCTGGCAACATCCTTGTAAATCAGAATTGCATGCAATATTCCAACAGCGGCCGAACCAATGTCCTGTGCAGATGCAACATGACCTCCCAACTCCTGTACTCAATATCCTGACCAATAAAGGAAAGCATACCAAACACCTTCTTCACTACCCTATCTACTTGTGACTCCACTTTCAAGGAGCTGTGAACCTGCTATCTCACATCTCTTTGTTCAGCAAACACTCCATAGGACCTTACCATTAAGTGTATAAATCCTGCTAAGATTTGTTTTCCCAAACTGCAGCACCTCATGTTTATCTAAATTAAACTTCATCTGCCACTTCTCAGCTCATTGGCCCATCTGATCAAGATCCCATTGTAACCTGAGATAACCTTCTCCGTTGTTGACTACACCTCCAATTTTGGTGTCATCTGCAAACTTACTAACTATACCGCTTATGCTCACATCCAAATCATTTATATAAATGACGAAAAGTAGTGGACCCAGCACCAATCCTT
Organism: Chiloscyllium plagiosum; assembly: GCF_004010195.1. NCBI lineage: Eukaryota > Metazoa > Chordata > Chondrichthyes > Orectolobiformes > Hemiscylliidae > Chiloscyllium > Chiloscyllium plagiosum. Next base: position 104,863,820 of record NC_057711.1, on the reverse strand, counting down.
GTGGCACTCCACTGGTCACAGGCCTCCAATCTGAAAAACGACCCTCCACCATCAACCTCTATCTTCTACCTTTCAGCCAGTTCTATATCCAAATGGCTAGTTCTCCATGTATTCTGTGAGATCTAACCTTGCTCACCAGTCTCCCATGGGGAACTTTGTCAAACACCTTGGAGGGTTGGATCTGGGATGAGGTGGGGAGATGGGATTAAGGAAACTGGTAAAGTGAACGTTGATGTTGTATGGTTGGGGGGTCCCAAGGTGGAAGATGAGGCATTCTTCCATGAGACAGTCTGACCCCACCACCAGAGATATGTTTCCTTTCCCACCATGCAAAGACTCACTCGCTAGGTCCATGCCCCCCCCACCAACCCAACCTCCACTCATGGTACCTTCCCTTGCTGCCACAAGAGATATAAAATCTGCACCCACATCTCCTCCCTCACCTTCGTCCAAGGCCCCAAAGGATCCTTCTACATCTGGCAGAGATTTTCCTGCAAATCCAAACACCTCATCTACTGTGTCCATTATTCTCAAAATGGTCTCCTCTACACTGGGGAAACAGGATGGCAACTTGCTGAACTTTTCAGGAAACATCTCTAGGACTCACATCAAGCAATCCCACTGCTCTGTGGCTGATCACTTCAACACTTATCTTGGGCCTCCTCCACTGCCAAATTCAAGCCACCTGACGATTGGAAGAAGAATGCCTCATCTTCTGCCTTGGGACGTTCCAACTAAACGGCATCAACATCAACTTCACCAGTTTCCTTATTTCCCCTCCCCTACCTCAGCCCAGATCCAACCCTCCAACTTGGCCCCACCCTCTTGAACTGTCCTACCTGTCCATCTTCCTTTCTAATTATTTGCTCCACCCACTCCTCTGACCTATCTCCACTAACCCCCATCTGCATCCACCAATCGCTTTCCCAGCTACCTTCTCCCACCCCTACTCTCCTATCTATCTTTCATCCCCCTTCACCCCTCACATTCCTAATGAAGGGCTTATGCTGCCTCAGATGCTGCCTGACCTACTGTGCTTTTCCAGCACCACACTTTTTGACTCTGATCTCCAGCATATGCAGTCTTCACTTTCTCTCATTTACTCTTAACATAGATGTAACATGCTAAGGGGAGGATGAGGCAACCAAGGCTGACAAGCAAAGTCAGCAACAGATTAAAAGCAAAAAAAAATACAATGTGGTGACGATTAGTTGGAGGCCAGAGGATTTAGAAACCTTAAAAAAACCAGCAGAGGACAACTAAAAAAGCTGGGGATGGGGTGGGGAGTGGAAGAAGATGAAATATGAGGATAAACTAGCTCATATTATACCTGATGACCACCTGGTGCTCCGAAAGCTCATGCTTCCAAATAAACCTGTTGGTGTTGTGTGCTTTCTAACTTCATAATATAAAAGAAGATAGCAAGAGATTCTTTCGACATATAAAAGGTAAAGCGAAGCAAGAGTAAACATTAGACCGCTAGAAAAGTAAGCTGGAGAAGTAGTAATGGGGAACAAAGAAGTGGTGAAGGATCTAATTAGGCATTTGCATCAATCTTTATTGTGTAGATACCGTGGCTTATCGGGACTTCAACAGAGTCAGGGTCAGAGTTGAGTGTAAGTAGCCACCATTAAGGAGAAGGTGCTGGGGAAGCTGAAAGGTCTAATGGTGGATAAATCACTTGGACCAGATGAACTCTATTCCAGTGTTCTAAAGGAGATAAAGCTGAGGTGAGTGTGAAAAGAGTGGTGGTGATCTTTCAGGAATCACTGGAGTCAGGGAGGATCCTAGAGAACTTGAAATAGGGTTATGTAACACCTCTGTTGCAGCAGGGATGGAGGCAGAAGATGGCAAATTATAGGTCAGTTAGCCTGACCTCAGTCACTGGTAAGCATTTGTAGTGCACCATTAAGCATGTGATTTAGAAGTGCATGGTAAAATAGGGTTGAGTTAGCATAGCCTTGTCAAAGGGAAGTCATGCCTGACAAGTCTGATGGCATTTCTTTCAGGAGGTAATGAGCAAGTTAGACAAAGGACAGCCAGTGAATGTGGATCTATTTGGATTTCCAAAAGACCTTTGACAATGAGCCGCAGAGGAGGCTGCTTCAATAAGATTAGAGCCCGTGGTGTTAGAGGAAAGGTACTGGCATAGTTGGGGGATTGGCTGATTGGCAGAAGGCAGGGAGTGGGGATAAAGGAGTCCTTTTCAGGATGGCAACCTGAATAGTAGAGTTCCACAGGGATCAATACTGGGATCACAAATATTTGTGTTATATATTAACAATCTGGACAAAAAAACTGATAGCGTTGCTGCTAAATTTGCAGATTACACAAAGATCGGTTGAAGTACTTATAGTGTTGAGAAAGTGCGGAGGTTGCAATAAGGCTTGGACAGGCTAGGAAAGTGGGCAATGAAATGGCAGATGGAATACAATGTGGGAAATTATGCACTTTGGTAGAAAGAATGGAAACATAGATTGTTTTCTAAATGGGGAAAGGTTACAGAAATTTGAAGCACAAAAGGACTTAATCCAAGTTCAGAAACCTCTCAAGGATAACATTTGGGCACACTTGGCAGTAAGGAAGACAAATGCAATGCTAGCATTCATTTTGAGAGGGCTAGATTTCAAGAGCAGAGATATACTGCTGACGCCGTATAATATTCTGGTCAGACCACCTTTGAATATTGTGAACAGTTTTGGGCCCTGTATCTAAGGAAGAATGTGCTGGTCTTGGAAGGAGTCCAGAGGAGGTTCTCAAGAGTGATCCCAAGGATGAAGGGTTTGTCAAATGAGGAGCAGTTGAGGGATCTGAGTCTGTGCTCAATGGAATTTAGAAGGATGAGGAGGGATCTCATTGAAACTTACAGAATACTGAGTGACCTGGATAGAGTGAACATGGAAAAAATGTTTTCAAAGGTAGGAAAGGTGAGGACCCAAGGACATAGCCTCAGAGTGAAGGGATGACCCTTTAAAACTGAGATGAGGAGGAATTTCTTCAGTCAGAGGGTGGTGAATCTGTGGAACTCATTGCTGCAGAGGGCTGTGAAGGCCAAGTCACTGAGTGTATTTAAGACAGAGACAGATGGATTCTTGATTAGTAAAGGGGTCAAAGGTTACTGGGAGAAGGCAGGAAAATGGGATTGAGAAGCATATCAGCTTTGGTCGAATGGCGGAGCAGACTCAATGGGCTGACTGGCCTAATTCCGCTCCTCTGTCTTACTGTCTTATGGTCTATAGACTCTGTGAGCTATCATCAAGCATGCTGTCAATTTGCTACTCTCCATTTTTACATTTTCCCTCTTCCTCCTTGTATCTCAGCTTCTCTTATTACCTAATTACAATTTAATTCATAAGACAGAATCTGTGACATGTTACCATTATTACCTTCACAATCTGTCTGATAACCTGGCAACTTGCCTTGTTAGACACTTCAGTGGGTGTTGCTGCTGTTTCAGTTATGACAATGTCAAATTGTGTAACTTGCTCTTCAGCAATTTGAGTGTGGGTATGTAAATATCTGATCCCAGCACTTATCTAAAGTGAATAATAGGAAGGTGTTAAAAGCTGAGGACTTCCTTCATAACTTTCATTTAAAAGTAAAGCATCCATGAAATCCTCTTCAGGGAATTGAACAAATTAAACTCTATTAATCACAGTGCAATTATTTTGAGTGCTTTCATCTATAATATGAAAATGGATATAGCATAGGCCGTGGGCGCAGACAACATCTTAAGTGCTGTTTTACCCTATGGTTGGAACTAGCTATACCTCGGCAAACTTTCCCAGTACAGCCACAAGAGTACCCAACAACATAGAAAATTGCTCAGTGCACCTGCCCACAAAAAGCAGGATGAGTTCGATCCAACCAGTTACTGCCCCATCAGGCTACCCTTGATCATCATCAGAGTGATGCTGGAGTTATCAACAGTACTATCACACAGCAATTACACAGCAATAACCTACTCATCAAATCTCAATTTGTGTTCTGCCAGAATCACTCAGCTCCAAATGTCAATGCAACCTTGATCCAAACATAGCTCAAGTGGTGAGATGAGATGAGAATGACTGCTACTGATGTCAAGGCAGCCTTATATCAAGTGCTTCTCAGCAAAACTGAACGAAGTAGAAGTCATGGGAAATCACTCCACTGGTTGGAATCATACCTAGCACAAAGGGTGATCTTTGAGATTGCAGGAGACCAATCATCTCCACTCCTGGACATTGCTGTAGGAGTTTTGAAGAGTAGTGGTCTCGGCCCACCCTCCTTCAGCTACTTCATCTCAAAGTCAGAGGTGAAGATATTTGCTGATGATTACATCATACAAGACTCCCCAGAAGCAGGCCATAGCAAGACCTGAACAACATTCATGTTCAGGTTGATAAATGCAAAATAACATTCAGTCCACACAACTTGAACAGACAATGACTACCTTGAACAAAGATTATCTAACGACATCCCTTTGAGATCAAATGGCATTACAATTGTTGAAACCCCTCCCCCTCCCCTTATAACCTGCAAATTACCATTGACCAGTAATTGACTAGACTAGTCATATAAATGCTGTGGTGACAAAAGCAGGCTAGAGGCGAGGAATAATGCTGTGGTGACAAAAGCAGGCTAGAGGCGAGGAATCCTGTAACATGAAACTCAGCTCCTGACTCCCAAAAGAATGTCCACCATCTACAAGGAGCAAGTCAGGAATGTGATGGAATACTGTTAACCTGCCTGGATGAATGCAGCCCCAAGGACACTCAGGAAGATCAACACCATCAAGGGAAAAGAAGCTTGTTTGATCAACTCCCAAACCACCAACTCCAAATTTCAGTCCCTCCATCACAAGCACAAAATAGCACCAGTACGTACTACCAAGAAAATCGATTTATAACTCATTAAGGTGCCTTTGACAGAACCTCCCAAACCCATGTCGTGTAGTACCAAAAAGGACAAGGGCTACAGCTTTCAAGGAGCAACATCACCTCCAACAAATGCAGAAAAACAAGGCATCTAGATAGAAATTGTCCCATTGGGCAGATACAGCATGAAGGGCGGGTCATGTGTAACTAATCTTTTGAAATTCTATGAAGACATTGCGAACAGGGTAGACAATGGGAGGCTAGTTGATGTGGTGCATCTAGATTTCCAAAAGGCATTTGACAAGGTGTCACACAAAAGGCTGCTGCACAAGATAAAGTTGTGAGGTATTATAGGTAATGTATTAGCGTGGATAGAGGATTGGTTAAACAACAGGAAACAAAGAGGGGAATAAATGAGCACTGTTCTGGTTGGCAATCAGTGACTAGTGGTGTACCTTAGGGATCAGTGTTAGGACTGCAATTATTCACAAGTCACATGGATGATTTAGAGTTGGGCACCACGTATAATGTGGCAAAGTTTGTGGATGACACTAAGATGAGTGGTAGAGCAAAGTGTGCAGAGGACTGTGAATTTTTGCAAAGGGACATGGATAGTTTAAGTGAGTGGGCAAAGGTCTGGCAAATGGAGTACTATGTTAATTACTGTGAAGGTATCCATTTCGATAGGTATGACAGTAAAAAGAACTATTATTTGAATGGTAAGAAATTGTCGCATGCTGCAATGCAAAGGGACATTGGTGTCCTTATGCATGAATCACAGAAGGTTGGTCTGCAGGTACAATAGGTAATGAAGAAGGCAAATGGAATTTTGTCCTTCATTGCTAAATGGATTGAGTTTAAAAGCAGAGAGATTATATTGCAGCTGTACAGGGTGTTGGTGAGGCCATACCTGGAGTACTGCATGTAGTTTTGGTCTTGTTAATTGAGAAAGGATGTACTGGCACTAGAGGGGGTGCAGAGGAGGTTCACTAGGGTGTAGGTTTACTCGCTGAGCTGTAGGTTTGATAGCCAGACGTTTCATTACCTGGCTAGGTAACATCATCAGTGGCGACCTCCAAGTGTAGCAAAGCTGTTGTCTCCTGCTTTCTATTTATATGTTTGTCCTGGATGGGGTT
>NC_057711.1:104824647-104853990 GCF_004010195.1 Chiloscyllium plagiosum | reverse complement strand
TTGTGAATAATTGCAGTCCTAACACTGATCCCTAAGGTACACCACTAGTCACTGATTGCCAACCAGAATAGTGCTCATTTATTCCACTCTTTGCTTCCTGTTGTTTAACCAATCCTCTATCCATGCTAATACATTACCTATAATACCTCACAACTTTATCTTGTGCAGCAGCCTTTTGTGTGACACCTTGTCAAATGCCTTTTGGAAATCTAGATGCACCACATCAACTAGCCTCCCATTGTCTACCCTGTTCGTAATGTCTTCATAGAATTTCAAAAGATTAGTTAAGCATGACCTGCCCTTCATGCTGTATCTGCCCAATGGGACAATTTCTATCTAGATGCCTTGTTTTTCTGCATTTGTTGGAGGTGATGTTGCTCCTTGAAAGCTGTAGCCCTTGTCCTTTTTGGTACTACACGACATGGGTTTGGAAGGTTCTGTCAAAGGCACCTTAATGAGTTATAAATCGATTTTCTTGGTAGTACGTACTGGTGCTATTTTGTGCTTGTGATGGAGGGACTGAAATTTGGAGTTGGTGGTTTGGGAGTTGATCAAACAAGCTTCTTTTCCCTTGATGGTGTTGATCTTCCTGAGTGTCCTTGGGGCTGCATTCATCCAGGCAGGTTAACAGTATTCTATCACATTCCTGACTTGCTCCTTGTAGATGGTGGACATTCTTTTGGGAGTCAGGAGCTGAGTTTCATGTTACAGGATTCCTCGCCTCTAGCCTGCTTTTGTCACCACAGCATTTGTATGACTAGTCAAGTCAATTACTGGTCAATGGTAATTTGCAGGTAATAAGGGGAGGGGGAGGGGTTTCAACAATTGTAATGCCATTTGATCTCAAAGGGATATCGTTAGATAATCTTTGTTCAAGGTAGTCATTGTCTGGCAGTTGTGTGGACTGTATGTTATTTTGCATTTATCAGCCTGAACAAGAATGTTGTTCAGGTCTTGCTATGGCCTGCTTCTGGGGAGTCTTGTATGATGTAATCATCAGCAAATATCTTCACCTCTGACTTTGAGATGAAGTAGCTGAAGGTGGTTGGGCCGAGACCACTACTCTTCAAAACTCCTACAGCAATGTCCAGGAGTGGAGATGATTGGTCTCCTGCAATCTCAAAGATCACCCTTTGTGCTAGGTATGATTCCAACCAGTGGAGTGATTTCCCATGACTTCTACTTCGTTCAGTTTTGCTGAGAAGCACTTGATATAAGGCTGCCTTGACATCAGTAGCAGTCACTCTCATCTCATCTCACCACTTGAGCTATGTTTGGATCAAGGTTGCATTGACATTTGGAGCTGAGTGATTCTGGCAGAACACAAATTGAGATTTGATGAGTAGGTCATTGCTGTGTAAGTGCTGTGTGATAGTACTGTTGATAACTCCAGCATCACTCTGATGATGATCAAGAGTAGCCTGATGGGGCAGTAACTGGTTGGATCAAACTCTTCCTGCTTTTTGTGGGCAGGTGCACTGAGCAATTTTCTATGTTTAGATTAGATTAGATTAGAATAAATTAGATTACATTACAGCGTGGAAACAGGCCCTTCGGCTCAACAAGTCCACACCGACCCGCCGAAGCGCAACCCACCTATGACCCTACATTTACCCCTTACCTAACACTACGGGCAATTTAGCATGGTCAATTCACCTGACCTGCACATCTTTGGACTGTGGGAGGAAACCGGAGCACCCGGAGGAAACCCATGTAGACACGGGGAGAACGTGCAAACTCCACACAGTCAGTCGCCTGAGGCGGGAATTGAACCCGGGTCTCAGGCGCTGTGAGGCAGCAGTGCTAACCACTGTGCCACTGTGCCGCCCACTGTTGTTGGGTACTCTTGTGGCTGTACTGGGAAAGTTTGCCGAGGTATAGCTATTTCCAACCATAGGGTAAAACAGCACTTAAGATTTTGTCTGCGCCCACGGCCTATGCTATATCCATTTTCATATTATAGATGAAAGCACTCAAAATAATTGCGCTGTGATTAATAGAGTTTAATTTGTTCAATTCCCTGAAGAGGATTTCACGGATGCTTTACTTTTAAATGAAAGTTATGAAGAAAGTCCTCAGCTTTTTGAACGACTCTCAGTGTAAACAAATTGTCCCTCATGTATATTTTATGTCTTTCCCCCCGAGTTTCGAAATTCCCTTGGGGAATAGCCACCTGCAATTCACCATACGCATGCTCCTCATTATTATATAAACCTCAATAACGTCATCTCTTAATCTCCTCCGTTCGAGTGAGAAAAGTCCCAGCCTATCCAGCCTCTCCTTATAACTCAAACCCTCCATTCCCTATAACATCCTGGTGAACCTCTTCTGAAGCTTCTCCAACTTAATAATATCCTTCTTATAACAGGGCGACCAGACCTGGACTCAGTACTCTAGAACGATCCTCACCGACATCCTGTACAACTTCAACATGATGTCCCAACTCCTACTCTAAAAGATCTAAGTAATGAAGGCGAGTCTGTTAAATGCCTTCTTAACCACCTGGTCTCAATTGGTCTATGCCACGTTTATGCACTGCAAGAGCCTTCTCTCCACTGCTGTATCTCATGCTACAACTCCTTGTTCTTGCTGTTGGAGCTGAGGGCACAGCAAGCAACAAAAGGTGTTTCAGGAGGAAGTTGGTTTTGAAGAAACAAAATCAGGGCTTGCAAAATCAGGACGGCTCTAGAGTCATGTTGAGAAAAGTCAGTGTTTGATGTAGTCTAACCAGATTCAAAACTTTACAACAAATGTAGATGAAGACCAATGCCCAATGTCTATAACCTCCTTAATTAGTTTATTTCAGATTAAATAGCTTTGAAAAGTTAAGGGAGTTTGGAAATGGTTTTTACTTCCTGGGAATTGTACAATATCGGGTAAACCCAATCAGACTGTGTGGCAAGGCAACAAATTTCTCAAAAGCTGACAGTTGGCTCAGGTGGCTGTACTGTCTTGTTGCCTCTGGACTCAAAGGCTGAAATTTGCAGTACCATCTGAGGCATGAACTAATTTGAAATGCTTAGTTTACAGAGCCATAGTCAGAGAGTACTAAGAGACTGCAGGCATCATCTCTCACCAGAAGAATGAAAATTCACTTCTCATTCTTAAAGGAAAGAAAATAAGGTTTGGTCTCAGTTTTGTTCTATCAAATCCGATCAAAGTATTTCAAATAATTTCTGAAGATGACTGAACATCTAAGGCTAACTTGAAATTGCTTTATGGTCAAAAACTGACAGAACTGAGGATGCTGTGAATCAGAGACAAAATGTAAATTGCTGGAAAAGCTCTGTAGGTCTGGCAGCTTCTGTGGACAGAAATCAGAGCTAACGTTTCGAGTTGAGTTACCCTTCCTATTTACATCTCCATATGGTTGGTACCCATTCTGTACCAGGATCAAACACCACTAACTACAAGCTCTATTCCAAGCTACTCATCATCCAGACTTGAAAATGTATTATTGCTCCTTCACTCTCCCTTTACCCATGCTGGATTTAGATCCTGAAACGCCCTTCCTGACAGCACTATGTTTGCACCTAAACCACCATGGACTACAACATTTCAAGAAAGTAGCTCACCACTATCTTTTAAAGGGAAAATAGTGGTGAGCAATATATACTGACCTGACCAGCAATGCTCACATCCCTCAGACAGTTAGAATCAAATGACATGCAGGATGCATAAGATCATTAGGAACTGAGGGCAAAGGTAGGGTGAAGGGGCTGTGGAGAAAGGGGAGTGTAGAGGAGAAGATACAGTGAAATCAAGGAAGGGACTTGGCCAAAGAATTGGTTTGAATTGTATAGAAACATGTGGCTTTCACTACAGGCGGTACATAAAGAAATGTCTTGAACTGTGCAGACCAAATCACTACCTTGTATTATTAGGTCATAAAGGCAAAGTAACAAACTGTAGAAAATCTTCTGTTAATTACGATGCATATTTTTAAAAGTTCATTGGAAGATTGCAAATATAAGTATGCAGATTAGAAGGAAAGCTGTAGAAAAGTATATTGAAACAGTTAACTACAACTAAAGCATTAAGTGTTGCTATATGAAATTTGGAACCATACATGGCCAAATGTTGATTTGCTTCGAAGAACAATAGAGAAAAGGTGTGAAGAAGCTCACAATTGGCATGTGTTATACAGATACTTCAAACACTACTTCAACCTAAAAGTGCCCACCTTTTGAGGGGAAAAAAACATTAGTATGCACTTCCCTTATGCACAATGTGGAGGACTGAGTGTTTTCTCTAAGGTCTAAGGTCAACTGATGATTTCACACAGACTGTGTTATTCCTTGAGGCCTTTCTTAATGAGTACTATGTATACTCACAGTCACTGAATATATACCAACAACAGTTGCAGTGATTAAGCTGTCAACAAAGCTTACAGCCTTTCCATCTGTTTAGTTATTTTCTCCTGGGCACGTGGCAGCATTGCATAGAAAGAATATTTGGTCACTAAATCTCCTCTGTTGATAGACTACATTATGCAGTGCTAACAACAAATTCAGTTTTCACTTTGGGCTTTTGTGAATTAAAATTATCTTAAAATATTAGCTTTGTAACAGGTTTACCTTTAAGATACATTATTTTTGTAAAATTAGTCAAGATATATTACTTGACTTAGCTTGTATATAGGTAAAAACAAGGACTGCAGATGCTGGAAACCAGAGTCTAGATTAGATTGGTGCTGGAAAAGCACAGCAGGTCAGGCAGCACAGCAGTTCATGAAGGTAGCTTACCATCATTCAGCTTGTTTCAAGTGACATTTGGACTTAAATATCACCTCAGGGATAAAGGTAGTTCATTCCAAGGGTTGTTAGGATCCAGAAGGTCTCCATAACAAGTGATGGCCACATATGTAATTTGAATGAAGGTCAGACCGGTATTTGAGAATTAAGAATTTAGAGAGTTGCAATACAAGAAGGAAGGAGGAAAGACTTCCATGTCTTTCATGACCATAATGTCCCAAAGTGTTTTACAACTAATCAAATATTTTGAAGTATAGTCATTGAAGTAATGAAGGACATAAGGGAAATGATTTACACACAGAAAGCTTCTAAAACGTTCAATGTAAATGACGAGGTAATCTGTTTTGTATCACAAAATCCCTACAGTGCAGATAGAGGCCATTCAGCCCATCGAGTTTGCAATGACCCTCCAAAGAGCATACTACCCAATCTCTGTAACCCCACATTAATCATGGCTAATCTATCTAATTTGCACATCTTTGGACTGTGGAAGGAAACTGGAGCACCTGGCTGAATCTCACACAGTCTTGTGAAAAAAGTACAAACTCCACACAGACAGTCACCCAAGGCTGGAATCAAACCCAGGTCTCTGGTTTTGTGAAGCAACAGTGCTAAGCACTGAGCCACTGTGCTGCCTTGTTTTTATATGTTGATTGAAGGCCAAATGTTGACTAGGCCATCTGGGATAGTGACTGCTATTATTTGGAATTGTGCTTGAGAACCATTTACACCTAGATGAAAGGATGGATGAGGTTTTCATTTTAGTTTTTATTTGAAAAGTGGCACCAGTGACCGCCAACACTCCCTCAGTCTTGCACTGGAAAAAGCAGGATTTGTGACTAAGCATGAATAAGTCATCCCTTCAACATCCATCTGTTGAAATACTGGAATTTCCAAACTAACAATACTGTGGGAGTGCCTCCAATGCACAGACTGCAGCAGTTCAATAAGGCAGCTCATCACTCTCTTCTCAAAGACAACTAGGGGTAGGAAATAAATGCTGGCCTAGCAAATGCCATGGAGAAAATGAATTGGAAAAAAGGTTCATAGTTGACTTCCTCTTTTAGAGTAAGAAAGGATGAGGAATTATGCCTGAATTTTCCAATTCAACATGGGAATCAGGAAGTCATGGTTCGACTTTTGATTGCTGAGAGGTGTGATTTTCATAGCACTGGATCTTATAAAAAGACCTGTACCCAATTAATGGCCAAGAGGCAGTACGAAGCCAATGTTGTAGCTTTTGTCTGTGTATCTTTTTAAAATAGTGAGAGGTTCTTCATCTTCAACTTGATTCAGGACAAATGGGCAGCTGCAAGCCTCGATTCAAAACAGATTTAACAGATTGATTATTAAATGACATTACTGGTTAGAAGTTATTTTTTCATCTAAATTTGCATTTCTCATCATCAGATAAAACTGTCACAATACATAAGTGCACCCCTTATTCCCTAACCCCACCAACGTTTTGAGTTGGTCAGCTTCGCAGAGCCTTAAATAGTCCTGCATAAGAATCACAGAAAATCAGTAGGTGAGCTCTTACTGAGCTCTCTGATTACTTCAACCTGCTCCATTTCCAATTCAGGTGACTTCATTTTTTCATCAGTCTCCTTCTCAACCAGTCTCCCTCCCATTCCCGGGAAGGTCAACAGAGTTACACAGAAGCATAAAATGTAGGAACAGGAGTAGGCCACTCAACCGTTTGAGCCTACTCCACCATTCGATCTGATCATGGCTGATTAACCAACTTAGCTGTGGCACTATACCCTTTGATCCCTTCAGCACTAACAACTAGATCTTACTCCTTCTTGAAAATATTCAATGTTTTCGGCTCCACCACTTTATGGGCAGAGAATTCCATGGGCTTCCCACCCTCTGGGGGAAGAATTGTCTATTCTGCCCTGTTTCGGAACAGAAAAATTTGGCACTAATTAGTCTCAATCTGCAGTCAGTGGCAATTTTCATTCCTCTGTTGGCAAAGCGAAATATTGTGGCAACAAGAGCAATCAGATCCTAGGTTGTTTAATTAACATCTTTGCACTGCAGCAATTCACTAAGTCGGCTGAATCCATACCTTCCAAACAAGCGATATCCACCATCTAGATTGACTTTGAAAAGGAGAAAATTTTTATTTGATGAATTCATGGTTGTGGGCATCACTGATTGAGCCTGTATTTATTTCCTATCCCTAGTTACTCTTGAAAGGTGGTAGTGAGCTGCCATCTTGAATCTCTGCAATCCACATGTTGTGGATGGACTGACAATGCTGCTTGGGCAGGGTTCTAGTATTTTGTTACAACTGCACTGAAGGAACAGGGATATATTTCCAAGTCAGCAGTGTGATGAAGAGAAATTGTTATACTAAAAGGCTTGTGAACCTTTGCTGGGTTGTGGATGCTCCATCATTGAACATAATTAAGGCTGAAATAGACAGATATTTGATCTCGCATGGAATCAATGGACATAGGGAGCAGGTGAGAAATTGGAGTTGAAAGCCGAGATCAAACACAATGATTCTGAATGGCAGCCTCATGCTTGATGAGCTGTATGTCTGGTCCTGTCTCTATTTCTTATGTCCTTGGTTCTGAATTAAGAGCCAAGTTCAAATGAAATAGCCTAATTAAAGTTAAAGTTAAAAAATTAGGAAACATAATAGTAATTTTAATTCTGGAATATTCTCCCTAACTTTATTTTTTCTGCATGTCCTTTCTTAACTTCCACTTGATATTGCCATCTTGCACCACAGTGCCACGTAACCCAAACTGGTATTTAAGTAATCCCATCTTTTCCCCTTTTCCAAGCTATTATCTTTTCTCTCTTCTCTCTCCATATTCTCTTACAGATTTCTGATTTCAATATCAAAGAACCATGTCAAGATTGATCTCGGCAAGGATGAACTCCCTAGGATCTTGGGCTATCTTCTTCAGCCCTGACATCTGACACTTCTAATACTGCTTTGAGCAGCAGCAGAGAACATATTGAATGACATTTTTGTGGCCACCAGGATCATTATCAAGCATCTGAACTTTGAAGCATCTCTTTTGATGGCTGGATAAAGACATCTTCAAATACAAACCCCTTTAGGTACTCTGCTGCACATTTCACAGCTCTGCTACTGTCAGCCACAAATGCATGAACTTGGAGCATGAGGAAGAGGAGGCGGATATTGACATTGATACCATTTGACTGTCAAGCAGCTTTTGTTTTCATTTATAAATTTTTATGGAATCATCAAGTCACACAGATGGAAACAGACCCTTCAGTCCAATTTATCCATGCCAACCAGACATCCCAATCTGACCTTGTCCCAGTTGCCAGCATCTGGCCCATATCCCTTTAAACTCTTCCTATTCAAATACTCATCAGATGCCTTTTAAATTGTACCAGCCTCCACCACTTCCTCTGACAGCTCATTCAATACGTGCTCCACCTTCTGCATGAAAAAGTGGTTTGAGCCCATCTGGTCCTTTTAAATCTTTTTCCTCTCACCTCAAATCTATGCACACTAGATTTGGAATCCCCCATCCTAGGAAAGACACCTTGGCTGTTCATTCTATCTATTGTTCTCATGATTTTATAAACTTCTATATTGTCATCGCTCAGCTTCCAATGCTCCAGGGAAAACAGCCCCAGCCTATTCAGCCTCCCCCTATAACTCAAATCTTCTAGTCCCAGCAACATCCTTCTAAATCTCTTCTGCACCCTCTCAAGTTTAACAACATCTTTCCTATATAACGTCAATGGTGTAAATCCTTACGGTATTAATATCTCCTGGAGTACCTCAATGTCAGATAATGTTTAATCCTGTGCCCATGTGGTACCATGGCACATTTTGTTATGTTAACAATGCTGTACAAAATGCACACTTTTGTTATTCAATCCTTCTGGAAGTCACTGTCGACGTAAGTCAGAAAATGAAAGGTGATCTGTCCCTTTGCCAGCTTGTTCTCTCCCTATTTGAGGTCAGTAACTGTAGCAAACCCCTTAAATAACAGTTGAAGCCTTTAAACGCACAGCTATATTGTCATAGAGTCATAGAGATGTACAGCATGGAAACAGACCCTTCGGTTCAACCCGTCTCTGCCGACCAGATATCCCAACCCAATCTAGTCCCACCTGCCAGCACCTAGCCCATATCCCTCCAAACCCTTCCTATTCATACACCCATCCAAATGTGCCTCTTAAGCATTGCAATTATACCAGCCTCCACTACTTCCTCTAGCAGCTCATTCCATACACAAACCAGCTTCTGTGTGAAAAGGTTGCCAGTGAACTCTCGGAAATGGCCAGGATCTGTGACAGGAAATTGTCAGCAACATTTAATCAGACCAAACTTGAGAAATCGTACATGCCAGTTGTCACAATTTAACTGGAAATGTGTCCAACATTGTCCAACAACACTCAGAAGTATTTTGGTACAGACTAATTATGATGTCCCAGACATTACCATTCTGCGCTATTCTTGAACATTACGAGCAATGATGCTGGGGGCCTCTGAGAGATTTTAATGATTCATCAAGAGGAGCTGTTAAAACTCATGTAACCCTTTTTTTCAACATAAGGTATTTTTAAGTGTGTCAAGGTCCCCACGAGGAGAGTTACCAGAATGCTGCCAGAAGTGATCGATATCAGTTTAGGTAAACAGACTAGACAAACTGGGTTGTCCTTCTTTGAGCTGAACTGGTTAAGGAGGAGGATTTAATAGTTACATTCAAAGTTACGTAAGATTTTCTCTTATTCTGCTCTTCACACAGGATACAGTGTAAAGATCAATATGCTGAATGGTGTTCTTAATTGCTGATTCATTTTAAATTGATTCATCTACCTGTGCTACCTTTCAAGCCAGACCAGATGCAACATGGACAAGTTAAACAAATTGTTCCATGGTCTGACAAGGTGGGATTTCTTGAGTAAAACAGAAATGTGCAAATGGATATTTAATAAGTAGAAATCTGCTAAATAATTACTAAAATAAGCAATGAAATTATGAGGAATTTTGGTATAGTAAATGAAAAGTTACAAGTTTTCTTTCAAAGTCTCTGTTCTAAGCAGCAAGGCAAGATTGGAGTAAAATGAGACAGGTTGAAGGAGCATGGCAAGGCAATGTTCTGAAGAAGGGTCACTGGGCTTGAAATGTTAACTCTGTTTACTCCTCACAGATGCTGCCAAGCCTACTGAGTGTCTCCAGCAATTTCTGCTTTTTGTTTCAGTTTTCCCATCATTTGCAGTGCTTTGTCTAAATTTATTGCAAGGCAGGGATGCTGCCAGCTTCCAGGTAAGTTCAGAGTAAGTGAATACTATGGCACTGAGTAATGATCCCAGAGACGCATCCTGATCCTATCCATGAGCTGGCTGTGTGTCCCTGAGCACACAGTGTCCTTACTGTAGCATTACAGTGATAGTTGTTAGTGCAGCCTGAGGTGCAGCTTTGAAGTGCAGAAGTGGTCCTGTGAACAGATCAGCGATGTGCCATGAGGAGTCTTAGAGGGTAGCACATATGAGATGTCAATGTTCACTAACATAGGGTGCATGTAGCCAACATGTGTGTGTCCTGAGATGATGATGTCTAGTGTCCAGCATGGAGGTCCTTCAAAGCAAGCGGTGAACTGAATTCACCAGCTATCCATTCTCATGCTGAGTTTTCTCGACATCCAGCTTGTTTGGCGAGTTTGGTAAAACAGAAAACTGAATATTAATGAGATGAGTTGGGCCATCAAGAAGGGGTTTAACAACCGATAATCTCCCTTGATTGGCAACTCGCTGCTGCCTCGTGAGTAACTCACACTTATGATAAGCATAAACAGATGGAGCAAGATGCTCCTGAGATTGAGAGGGTCTCACCATCCGATTCTATCACACACCTTGCCATAGCCCACATTGTTCAAGCCCCTGTAAGATTCCACTCTGTAATTCTGTTGAAAGTGCAGCATAATGTATAAATATGGCAAGGAGTTTCACTAATGTTAGGAATTTAAGCAGTGATATCTTTTTTGTATATTGCATATCATTTTTAGCTCATTAGATGCCTACTCAGCAAAGTTTAGCCGATGTTGATTTTAGATTCTTAAAATGTGCAATCCTGATCTTTTGATTCAGTCATGAAGAATTCAACCTATTCAAAGTTATTAGGCTCCATGGAGATCACAAAAGTAGGAAGGAACAATTTATCTTTTGCATCTTCCACCCTATTACTGGCATTTCTGTTCTTTTTTACCCATCCAACATTTTACCTGCTAGTGTCTTGAAATCAGGGTTTCAAGCAAAGCCCTTCAGCAACACTAGTTTAAATCCTTATTCCATGAACCTGATGCTGAACTAATCCTCCATGCTAATGTGAGTTGGTTAAATCAATGAAAAGTCCTGCAAAGATTTTTTTGACCCGAAATCGTCACTTTTCTTAAATCAAGGTTTGAAGTGTGCAGTGAGCTGTTGCTCGACTTCAGATTCTTTTACAGATGTAGCGTCAAAGCTAAATGAGCTGAACTATGAAATGCAGGGATATGACTGAGAATCAGCACTTTTCATCAGTGCTAGTAATGCATTAAAATTGAAACTGCACCTATTGTCAATTGAAATTAATATGCTAGAAAGCTTCACAAGTCTGGAGAAAATACTAGAAAAGCATCAAAGTGAAAGAAAAAAAAGGTTCCGCCTTAAAGGCTTGTGTGCACACCTGAGAAAGTTCGCCAAGGAATTCAACAGGCAGCTTCAGGAGTTAGATGAGAAGGAACAAATAATCATATTTGTCTTTAATCCATTCCTTCATGTAGACATTGTTTGGTTGGCTACTAAATTCCATTAGATGTTTGATTTACAAAGCAGTGAAGTTGATATGGTGATAATTATAATCTAAATGCGACTGAGCTGAAAGTCAGATCAAGGGATGTGATTTCTGGGGACTTGTAAACTGAAACAAGTCTCATCTTCTATTATCCTTTGCTTTTAAGTTTATTTTTACTCCACATATCTCTGAGAGACAGCATTCTCCCAAATGGAGATAGTCATGTCCAAATATTACACTCATCTCACAGATAATCTTTTGATGGACTGCATATGACTTGCCAGTCTCATGCAGTATGTGATATAAAAGTAAGCTTTTACTTTAAAACAAAAGCTCTACATTGTTTTGCATTGTAATTATTTCCATATCAACTTCACGGCTTTGTAGGTCAACCACCTGATGGAATTTGGTAGCTAAACTCTACATGAAGGAATGGAATTCTAGACAAACATGATGATTTGTTCCATCACATCTAATTCCTGAAACTGCCTGTTGAATTTCTCTGCTAATTTCCTCAGGGGTGCACACAAGCTTTCAGGGTGGAACCATTTCTTTTTCACTTTGGTGCTTTTCTCATATTTTCTCCAGATTGTGAAGCATTCAAGCATTTTTATTTAAATTGACAGGACAACAGTTGCAGTTTCAATTTTAATGCATTAACAGCATTGATCAAAAGTGCTAATTCTCTGCCATTTCCCTGCACAGTTTAACACATTCAGCTTTAATGTTACACCTTAAAGAACCCAAAATCCAGCAACTAATGCATTGTCTAATAGCTCACTGCATATTTCATACAGTCACAGAGATGTACAGCACAGAAACAGATTCTTTGGTTCAACTTGTCCATGCTACCCAATATTCTAAATTGATCTCATCCTATTTGCAAGCATTTGGCCTATAACCCTCTGAACTCTTCCTATTCATAAGTCCGTCCAGATGTCTTTTAAATGTTGTTGTAATTGGTAGCTCATTCCACACACATACACAATACCCTTTGTGTGAAAAAATTGCTCCTTTAGTCCTTTTTTAATCTTTCCCTTCTCATTTTAAACTTATGCCGTCTACTTTTGGACTCCCCTATCCTGAAGAATTGACCTTGACCCTTCACTCTGTTTGTTCCCCTCATGATTTTACAAACTTCTACAAGGTCATCCCTTAGCCTCCAGCATCTCCCTATAGCTCAAATCTGCTATCACAGGCAACATCCTTGGAAATCTTTTCTGAATCCTTTAAAATTTCACAACATCTTTCCTGACCCAAATAAGTCACAATTTCAGGCATCAGATTATAAGATCTTTGCACAACTTTTCTTTGACTTAACCACCTCACATTATTAAGGTGGATTAGTTCAGCATCAAGTTCACAGAGTAAGGGTTTAAACAAAAGTTGCTGAAGGGCTTTGCTTGACACAAGTTTACAATCTAACAATAGCTTTCATTGCAACAGAAAATTTCATAACTTTATTCAGTAGTCCTTGCTGATGGATTATACAGCACTAATTGACTAAACTGAAAAAATCAGGATCATTTCCACAATATACAACAAAGCCCACACTGACACTAAATATGGCTCATGCACCATCAGTTGTGTTGGTGGAAACTAGTTTCTTGATTGAAATGTTTGTCTCAAGCATGTACCATTTGCATTAGTTGTAGATATTGTCCAACCTTGCTCTCTCCCTTTAAGGGACAAAAGGCTGGGAAATTTCTCTTTAATAGTATTGTCTGATGCTCACAAAAATAATCAGCTTGGCAGTGTTAGTCATGTCAATGGATTCATCAAATTATCGTGAGGAATATTCAAGATCCTTCAGGTTGCTGCAAGATGTCTTTGGACAAAGATTCCACTTGTCTTGCTACTGTGGAATCACCAAATTACCCAGTCCTGATTGTTATTAATATTTCTCCTTTATTCTTAAGGTCTTTGAATAAAGAGTCAATAGATATAGTCTTTACTTCTTAAATTACTTCATCATTTGTGAATGATTTCTTGTGTTTTCCTAGCAGATGTCAAATGTGAAATGATGCTTCAGCACAAGCCTTAATTTTTGCTGCTAGTTTAAGAGAAAAATGACTTTCAGCTCATCAATTTCCTTTGTCTAAACCATGCTGTCAAGGGGAAACTATCTTTGAATGTTCTGGGCATTGTTGGTGGTTTTGTTCCAAAGTTTCCTTTTCATGTACAGATACACTTTGATGGCATATCAGGCAAATTGCTTTATCTTTTACAGTTGTGAACAGAAATTAATTTTTCCATTCTAGGTGGAAGTTGAATTTTTTTGGCTTCTTCTTAAATGGTCCAGATTCATTGCTCATCATTATTAGTCACAGGATCCCCAGCCTGAAACATCTGGAATGCTGCTGGCTGCTTTCAAGTGTGGAGATACAAGTATTCGGTGATCGTGAATTGTTGTTGGGGTCTCTGGTTGTGTTTCATTGCTCGGATATTAGAAAGAGGGCATAGCAGCATTCCCCATATTCTTTCTTCATCCTGCACAGATGTATTAGTTAAGCAGTTAAAGAGAAAACCTGCAGATCTACAAAGAATGGGAAGAGAATTGGGACCAGTTGAACTGCTTTTACAGAGAGTCCACCTGGATATGATGGGCTGAATAATTTCCTGGGTTTCGAGTATAATGGTATACCAGCTTCATACATCAGTTACAAATACAGAACAACCTCGATATCCAAATGAGATGACTGGGGAGTATTTTGTTCAGATAACTGATCTGATTGTAAATAAAGGAAACATGTTCAAGTCTAAATGGAACCCTGTGAAACAAAGCCTCAGCCAGAAGCACTGACTTGTGTTTTACACCGGTCAACCTGATCAAATCAAATCAAAAGACACTCTGGGACTGAGCGGGGTTGCCTTTGCATGTGGTTCTCCAATGTCCGCCTGGATTTCTGTCACTGTCTCTGCTCAGAGCCACGCTGTTTCGCTCATTCGGGTCATTGACTCAAATACCTGAGTCTATAACCAATCGTCTAAAATAATCAAACCCAAACTTCAGATTGTAATTAAAGTGAAGGAAAAAAATGCTGCATGTAAGTTTGTAAATATACCTCCTGAAAGAACAGATGTCAGAAACTTTCTGCTGTCTATGACAGAGAGAGAGAATAAGAGAGAAAGAAGGATACAGAGAGAAAGGGGGCAGAGACAATGTGAGAGAGATAGAGTGAGGTGGGAGGGAGGGAGGAGAAAGGAAGGAAGGAAGAAAGGAATGAAGGAAAGAAGGAAGGAAATGACAGAAGCAAAGCAGGAGAAAAGTTGCTAAGGTCACTGGTGGGCAGTCTGTCTTTGAAAGAGAGTTTTTGCAGGTAGTGACAGAGTCCGGTTTTCGATCTCAAACTTCGGGATCTTGAGACCTTGTTCAGATAATCCAAAATTCGAATTGATGTTTGGATTAATGTCTGCTCTTCCTGAGAAGAGGCTCCCAAGGTATGGAAATTGATCTACGTTGCCCAATTGCTTGCCATGCAGTGCCCAGAGATGGTCCCTGCACAATCGATGAGATCAATGGTTGTCTATGCACACAAGATATACTGAGCACAACTTTGCAATGAAATGTGTCAGTGTGCTCCAAAGCACAACATTGAAGAGCACAACCAGATTGTATGAGGGTTGGAGATGTGCCACAATAATGTGATGAAGCTGGTACATATCCAATGTCAACGTCCATGGACATAGGGTGCATGCGGTCACTGCCCCATGAAGCATGACCTGAGATGTTAGTGCTTGGTGTCCAAAAAGTGGCTGGAGATTTTTAGTTTTGAAGAGGGTTTGGATAGCTTTGGGCTGTGTTCCTTAGAGCAGAGGAGATTGACTGGTAGATCTGGTAGAGGTTGAAACGCTTGTAACAGTTATGTATTATTTACATGTGCTCTTGTGATGTCAATACATACAAGACTATGGGTCAAGTGCTAGAAAATAGAATTGGAATAGTAAATTGTGTCTGTTTTTGACTGGTGCTGACTTAATGGATGAAAGAACCTTTTTCTGTACTGTCGATCCCCACAGCTCTAACATTGGGGCCAGAGGAGGAAATGATGAGCTGGAGTCACCTGGGAACCATTCTGACTCTCGTGTCAGAATTGTCACAGTCTAGCTTCTACCTGGCAGGTAGGAGAACAGGAAACTGCATATCACTGTGGCAAAATTTACTGTACTGAGATAGTAATGCATACTAAGGGTCTCTCTTCACTTGTTAGTGTTATTCTCATCTTACCATTCAACAGTTAGTTGGAAAACAAGACATTTTGCTCTCAACATCAAGAATCTTGTCACTGTTAATCTTACCCAATTTTTCTAATTTTCTTACCAAAGTCCATGTCATTCAGGAGGTGGGGAGATTGCAACCAACATTACGTGAGGATGAAAAAAAAATGCTTCATATGCATGTCGGCAGATCATTTCTTTTTTACCTATACTGATTACTATCAATTTTCATTAAGATATTTGGGATGCCAGAAAATGAACTGAAAGAAAGTGTCAAATACATATCATGGCTTTGACATAGATCCCCACAGGATGGGAAGAAGTTTCACAGTATATGGTGGTAATTAAATACTAAGAAAGGAAATACATGCCTAAACTATTCTCAGTGGGAGAAAGTGAGGACTGCAGATGCTGGAGATCAGAGCTGAAACATGTGTTGCGGGAAAAGCGCAGCAGGTCAGGCAGCATCCAAGGAGCAGGAGAATCGACGTTTCGGGCATAAGCACTTCCTGAAGAAGGGCTTATGCCTGAAACGTCGATTCTCCTGCTCCTTTTCCAGCAACACATTTTTCAGCTCTAAACTATTCTCAGTGTCAGGTACCATGTCATGCAGGACACTTCATTGACATTTTAACATTAACATATTAACATTATTGGAAATGAATCAATCTTAACAATTGTCATCTGTGCCTCCATGGCATTGGGATTCAGAAAATGAAGATTGGAGCTGCTTTGGGATTGGAGTAGTGGCCCGCTTGCGTTCCCTCTTCAAGTGGTTAGCACTGATCAAAAGGTCTCTCTGTTCCTCTCTCTTGATTGTTGTTCTCTTCCTGTTGCATTGTCACCGCCCACCAAGTTTGCCCCCAATTCCCAGCCTACCTTGCCGTCACAAACACATACAGCTTTCCTGTCCATTTGAGCAGGTGAAAAGCAGAAACAAAATAAATCATAAATTTCTGCAATAGCGTTCAATGTTTAATTGTCCTACGATTACGTGAACCTAGTATCTGATTTAGACTCATTGTGTTTGATTTGTTAAGCCTGGTCTGGAGTCACAGGAGAGTAAACATACATCACAGAAGTTACCAGAAGCTGAGCTGGAAGCAGGAATGCAGACTTTTGTGATTGCACCTATTTTAAATTGAACTCTTAGAAACTGATGTTATTTCTGCATGACTCTGAGATGCATGAAATGTACAATACTATCCCTATGCACAGTACCACCACACTTCCCCACACCTTCTCTGTCCCCATCTACAAATATAAAACCTGTAAATTTCTCCTTTCAGTAAGAAAATTAAAGTGTCAAACCACTCAAATAGCATTCATGCATTTCAGACATTGGGTATTTAAGACCCTGCTGTTACAGAATCTTTTCTATTTTTACTATGAATTGTAACTATGCCATAAAAATGTTATGAGTGACAGAAAACACAGAGCTGGTCCCTGGCCTGAAAATGACCCCAGAGAAAGGAATTAGAGAAATGACATAGATGCTGCAGCATCTAGACTACTCAATTTAATTTTACACTATTCCTCAAACAGGAGATTTGTGTGAGGTTGCATTCAAATGCAGGGATACATTGAGACGCGTAATAAATTATTTCAAGTGCAGATTCAGGAGTATGCTGAGTTAACTGATCTCAGTAAGGATCACCTTGAAAGTGTTATAAGTCATATCGGCACACCGAATTGGAGGAAAACTCAGAAAGGGTCTTTGCTGCTGATCATTATCCATTAACACCATTTGAGAGTGCGTTTATGTGGGCAGAATTGGTTTTCACTTTGAGCTCCACACTCCTGAGTAACTTACCATCTTGAAGGAAAAGGGCTTCAGGTGCATGGGGACTTATGAGTTCCCCTCCAACCCACTCACCATTCTGACCTGCAAGTATATCGCTGTTCTTTTATGTCACTAAACTCATCCGTTTCCTCCACAATAGTATCTTATTTCACTGCAGTCCACAGAGTGGAGTACACCTATGGTGGAGGGAGTTCCAGGAGTGACAGTGAATAAATGGTGATATAGTTCTAAGCCAGAAATGTAGAGTAATTCACCAGTGATGGTGCTAGGGAAATCTCATGGTATTATCACTGGACTATCCATCCAGAGATGCAGGTAATATTCTGGGGACATAGGTTTGAATACTGGTATAGCATATGGTGGAATTAGAATTCAATAAAGAAAAATCTGGAATTAAGAGTCAAATGATAACCACGAAATCATTGTCAATTGCTGGAAAACTCATCTGTTCTTTAAGGAAGGAAACTGCCATCCATACCTGGTCTGGCCTACATATGACTCCAGACCCAGAGCATTGTGGTTGACTCTTAACTGCTCTCTGGGCAATTAGGGATGGGTAATAAATGATGGCCTAACCACTGAAGCCCACATCCCGTGAGTGACTAGAAAAATGCGATGAATGTCCTTGTTCTTCTCAATGACAGAGGTTTTGGATTCAGATGTTGTTGTGGAAGGAGTCCTGGTGAGTTGCTGCAGTGCATCTTACACTACTACCACTGAGCATCTATGGTGGAGTGAGTGAATGCTGAAGCTATATATGCAGTGTTAAACAAGTGTCTCTTGGTGTTGGATTTTTTGCATGTTGTTGGAGCAGTACTCACCTAGGCAAGTGAGGATTATACCATAACACTCCTGACTTGTATCTTGTAGATGGTCGAAAGACATTGGAGTCAGCAGTTACAGAACGCCAAACTCTTGTAGCCACAATATTTGTGTAGTTAGTTCAGTTGACATGATTTGGAGACGCTGGTATTGGACTGGGCTGTACAAAGTTAAAAATCACACAACACCCAGGTTATAATCCAACAGGTTGAATTGGAAGCACTAGCTTTCGGAGTGCTGCTCCTTCATCAGGTGGTGCTCTGAAAGCTAGAGCTTCCAATTAAACCTAGATTACTTACAGTTTGGGAACAGGCCCTTCGGCCCAACAAGTCCACACCAACCCGCTGAAGCACAACCCACCCAGACCCATTCCCCTACATTTACCCCTTCACCTAACACTACGGGCAATTTAGCATGGCCAATTCATCTAACCTACACATTTTTGGATTGTGGGAGGAAACCGGAGTACCCGGAGGAAACCCACGAAGACACAAGGAGAATGTGCAAACTCCACACAGAGAGTCGCCTCAGGTGTGAATTGAACCCGGGTCTCTGGCACTATAAGGCAGCAGTGCTATCCACTGTGCCACCATGCCGCCCAAACCTGTTGGACTATAATCTGGTGTTGTGTGATTTTTAGTTCAATTGAGTTAGTCGTGGAATCATAGAATCCTTACAGTGCAGAAAGAATCGATTCAGCTCATCAAGTGTGCACTAACCCTCCAATGTACATCCTATCACCATCACTCCTCCACCTCCCCCTCACCCTATCCCATAACCCCATATGGGTTTTTACATCCATGGACATTATGGGGCAATTTCTTTCATGGCCACTCCACCTAACCTGCACATCTTTGGATTGGGGAGGAAATGGAGCATCCAGAGGAAACCTGCATAGACACAAGGAGAACACGCAAACTGCATACAGACAGATGCCTAAGGCTGGAATTGAATCTGTGTCTTTCCAGTGAGGCAGCAGTGTTAAGCACTGTACCACCGCGCCACTCCAAATTATTGTCCCTTCTTCATCCCAGCATCCAATCACCCCAGAATTGATTTCTCCAATGTCCCTACCACAACAGGAGCCCCTGATCACCAACTCTTGACTTTCATCGATCTGATCTCCTCCTGGCCTGATCGCGGCCCAACTATCTGACCAATTTGGTTGAACAACCCTGATTCATGTGTGATTGGTCCCCTGACTGATCTGTGTGGCTTCTGTGACCCCCTGAAATAATTGCACAGATCTTCAGTACCTGGACTCCTGGTTATTGATCACCCCAGGTTACTGATGGTATAGGTTTAAGTATTGTTGAATGTCAATGCAAGGTTATTAGATTTTGTCCTGTTAAACCTTAAAAATTCTTTCCCCTCACTCTGTTGAATACCACCATAAGTTACCAGAAGGTAGCAATTTTCCTAAATGTGATATAATTGTTCACATTCTCCTCACTACCAAACATTTGCTTGACAGTCTGAATACAGACCCCTAACTTTGGTGCCATATAGAGATTAGTTGCACTTTTTTATACACTTCAAAGAAGACGACAAAAGGGCAATCTCTCAACTTGTGTCTGCTCATCTCTCCTATGAGGATGATGTTTGTTGAAGCAGAGATCCTGGAACAAGACTTTCAATGTGTTGCATTGTAGATTTCCATAATATGTCAAAGGATTTTCATAGGCCTGTGTTTTTCTTCAGTATTTATAAGAAGATTAGTTGAGGCCATTTAGCTCATGTAACTACTGAGCCAGTTTATAGTAATCAGAAATGTCTGACAATATTCCTTTAAACTTCTGGTGCAAGTTAAATTGATTGGTCTGTAACAATTAGATAGCTTTTCCTAGCTGGAATAAAACAGTATAAAGGCCAGTCATACT
Source organism: Chiloscyllium plagiosum (assembly GCF_004010195.1). Classification (NCBI taxonomy): domain Eukaryota; kingdom Metazoa; phylum Chordata; class Chondrichthyes; order Orectolobiformes; family Hemiscylliidae; genus Chiloscyllium; species Chiloscyllium plagiosum. Next base: position 104,833,734 of record NC_057711.1, on the reverse strand, counting down.
TGGAAATTAAAATACTGGTCACACTGGAACTCCATTTTGATGTATATAAGGTAAGTTGGACCAGTATTTGTCATTTGCAAGTTTTGTGGAAGTTGTGGCTCCTTCCATTTTGTATTGCACATTGTTAATATTTAAAGCTTAATCTCAATGATTTAACCTATTGATAAGTTAATGCATCATGATCAAAAAATGTTGAAACAAAGTGCTGGAGAAACATTAGAGAGCCACTTTGATAAATATGCAAATTTTAGACTTCTTTACAGGTGGACCCCACATTGTCACCATATAGTTTGCTGTTAAAGCTCATCTTGTTAAAAAATATTGCTTGCTTCCTTGGAGGCCTCAAATCCCTTCTCTCATAATTAATTATGTAGATTACCATAGATCTCTCAGTAGCATGCAAAATTATATAAAACAGCATTCATCCCAGGAGGTTTACATTATTTGGAATTCAACTCTGGAATTCAGACGCTGATAATAAACTGCTTGAACTTTGCTTTCAAAGATTCGATTGATAGTTTGCAATTGCTTCCAAGGACCCATTATTCATTAAAATGAATATAATGAGGTTTGAAACAAGGGGCTAACCTTTCCATTTCAAGACAAAGTGGACTAGACAATCACACAGTGATTTAGTATTCACTATAATTTAATTGTACATGATTGTGTGTTGACCCTTGGTGGTAAGCTGTTGAAACCAATTAGTGTTCATTGGTTTCTCAGACATAATGTGTTTTTATGATACACATGTACTCCCTTGTGTGGCCAGTAGAGGTTAAGAACAACCGTATATAAATTTACTCAGTGTTCAAGTGAAAATGCTGGATTATAAAGTTATGATCAACAATCCTTAACTCTTAGAAACAAGATGTGCTTGTCAGGAACATTGGCCAAATGGATGATTAGGATAGAGAATATATGGCGACCACTAGTATGATTGAAGATCAGAGGGACTTGGTGTGGATATACAGTGGTCCCTTCAATTATTAGGACAGGTAGACAAAGTGGTTAGGTGGGATACATTCCTTTACTAGCTGAGGCATAATGTTTAAGAACTGGGAGGTAATGCTGGAACTAGATAAAATGTTTGTTAGGCAATATTGTGTGCAGTTCTGGAATCCACATTTTAGGGGGGTAAGACAAAATTGGAGAGGGTGCAGAAGGGATTCACTAGGATGTTACCTGGGCTGGACAGTTTCAGTTATGAAAAGAGATCAAATACACTGGGATTGTTTTCCTTATATTGAAAGGGAACATGATTGATATGTATAAATTGTTGTCCTTAGATTGAGAGGGAACATGATCGAAATGTATAAATTAGTGAGGGACTTAGACAGGGTAGACAGGAAGAAATCTCTCCCCTTGATGGAGGGATCAATGATCAACAGACATAGATTTAAAATAAGGCACACGAGATTTAGAAGCAATATGAGGAAAAGCTTTTTTACTAGAAGGTGGTAGGAATCTGGAACTCACTGCTGTAAAGGTGGTAGAGGCAGAAACTCTCATAATATTTAAGGAGTATTTAAATGTGCACTTGATGTCAAGGCATACAACACTATGTGCCAAGTGGTGGAAAATTGGATTAGAATATTTAAGTGGTTGCTTTTGACCAACATAGATGCAATGGGTTGAAGGGAGTTTTTCTGTGCTGTAGATATCTGTGCTCTCTGAGTGTCAAGCCAAATTGAAGAAAACAAGTTGGCAGCGATAGTGACTTGGTAAACATTAGTGCACACAGCGTTGGTCTCAACCCCTACCCCACACCAATTTAGAGGGCTGTCAAGGCTTTTACAGTTTTGTTGTAAAGGCCTGGGATAAAGTCTTAATTGAACAGGTTATTTCTTCAGCTGGGATTTGGGTTGGGTGAAAATTGAATAGAAGTGAGTTCCTAACCCACACAATTGTTGCCTTGTCACTTTGCTGATTAGGGTGAGGTGATAACTAAAAGTAGCAGTAGGCTGGAATAAAAGATAGATACTCAGTTTCTGAATACATCGACATTCTTACACTAGATCCATCCAGTACCTGTACAGTCATCAGAAAGCACCAAGGCCCAAACACGGTGGAGGTGCGACAGAAGAGAAGGAGTATGTTGATTGAATGGTATTGGGGTAGAGATAAGAAAATATTACTGAAATATAACAAGAAATACATATAAAACTCTGATACATATGGCCAAGAATTTTGAGGAAAGTGAAAGAGGAAATAACACAATGTCTGGCCACAATCTTTGAAATACCGTTGGATATGAAGGTGAATGAGGAATTTTCATTGAAACACTTCTTACACATTCAAACTAATTGCATTTGGAGCACAACACCATGTTCTCTGAAACATCTCTGAGTTAAATGCTGGCCAACAAAACATTTGAAGGTAGAGACCCTTTCTTTGTGTCAGAAGCTTTAGGTTTAAGTTCCACTCCAAGTTTGATGGCAAAGGAAGGTGTGCTCTTAACATGGTTAACAGATTGATTGCCAGTCTGTAAATCCTTCCAAAACACCTGGTGCAAGTGGGTGAGTTCCCTGGCCAGCATTGCTGCAGAAAGCAATAGAAAGCTACTACAGTACTTTGCCAGGCATGACCATGGGCCAACATAAATCCCAGGGATGTTCCAGTCACCAGCACTAACTCCAGGAATGGAATATTGTCGAGAGAGACAGAGAGGAAGAAAGTAAATGTCATTAACTGGGGCAGGAATGACAACTTTTCATCTGTACAATGCTATATATTATGAGGCAGAGTCCCAGTGCACAACCAGGATGGTTTGGTTTCCCTTAATACGGGCAGACATAATCAAAGTATCACAAAGTGCAGTGTTTGATGGAATGGGAGGTCAAATCAGCCAAGACCAGCCTTCTGGTTCTCCATCTAATTTTCTGATTCCAAACATTTTACTGCAAGATGATGGATATTCTTAGCAGTGATTTTGGTGTTGTGAATGATGCTTATGTTAAAGAAAGAACCTAAGTTTTCCAATCGCATTTACAAATTCTACATTTATGTGGATTTAGCAGCACTGAAAGGAGTGCAGAATTCTTAAGTACACAATATAACAAAAATTTACGTGGTTTGCAATTATAAACCAACAGCTTTAGTTTATGTTCTATATAAAGGAAAGCTCTTATGCAGCAAGGACTGGAGATTGCTGAAACACCAGCAACATTCCACTGCTGTCTTGGATCAAGGAAAATTTCTGACAATGTCATTGAGACCCAAAGGCATTAGCTTCGACAAAATTGCATGTACTCACAAACAGACTGACAATGTTCTTGAATCTGAACATTGCACTGAAAATTGATGATTCCGATGTAATATTTAAATATCAGATGTAAGTCAATTATGATAAATCACAGATCATACAAAGTTTATAAGCTGCTCCTACCCCAATTCACATGAAGTGGAATCTTAGTGATTGGAAGGGGCTTTAATGGTCCTTTCAGAACAAATGTCATCACAGGTTATAAGTGAATATATGTAACTTATTGCTGATATTCCCTTTTTTTAAACAGCAAACTAAAATATCAGCCAATTCATTTGATGGATAGCCCCCGGACTTCAAATGTTCTTCATGAACTCAGCGTACTATTTCACCAGAAGTATAAATCTCTGATGTTACATAATCAATGTGAAGTATTCAATATTTTGCTCTTAGTTGTCTACAGCAGACTACCAATCAGCAAATGATTGTAATCGAAGTAATTTGAAAGTGGATAAAGAGGATGTACCTTCACAGTGTTTTAATTGCTGAACTTACTGCAATTATAGAGTCATAGAGATGTACAGCACGGAAACAGACCTTTCAGTCCAACTCATCCATGCTGACAAGATATCCCAACCAAATCTAGTCCCACCTGCCTGCACCTGGCCCCTATCCCTCCCAACTCTTCCTATTCATATACCCATCCTGATGCCTTTTAAATGTTGCAATTGTATTAAACTCCACCATTTTCTCTGGCACACGCACCACCCTCTGCGTGAAAAGGTTGCCTCATAGGTCTCTTGTATGTCTTCCCCCTCTCACCCTAAACGTATGTCCTCTAGTTCTGGACTCCCCACCCCAGGGAAAAGATCTTATCTATTTACTCTATCCATGCCCCTCCCGATTTTATAAACCTCTATAAGGTCACCTCTCAGCCACTGATGCTCCAGGGAAAACAGCCCTAGCCTATTCAACCTCTCACTATGGTTCAAATCCTCCAACCCTGGCAACATCCTTGCAAATCTTTCCTGAACCCTTTCAAGTTTCACAACATCTTTCCGATATGAAGGAGACCAGAATTGCATGCAATATTCCAAAAGTGGCCTAACCAATGTCCTGTACAGCCACAACATGACCTCCCAACTCCTGTATTCAATACTCTGACCAGTATAGGAAAGCATACCAATGCCTTCTTTACTATCCTATCTACCTGCGACTCTACTTTCAAGGAACTATGAACCTGCACTCCAAGTTCTCTTTGTTCAGCAACACTCCCTAGGACATTACCATTAAGTGTATAAGTCCTGCTAAGATTTGCTTTCCCAAAATGCAGCACCTCACATTTATCTAAATTGAATTCCATTTGCCATTCCACTGGCTCATCTGATCAAGATCCCATTGTAATCTGAGGTAACCTTCTTCGCTGTACGCTACACCTCCAATTTTGGTGTCATCTGTAAAATTACGAACTATACCTCTTAAGCTCACATCCAAATCAATTATATAAATGACAAAAAGTAATGGATCCAGCACTGATCCTTGTGGCACTCCACTGGTCACAGGCCTCCAGTCTGAAAAACAACCTTCTACCACCACCCTCTGTCTTCTACCTTTGAGCCAGTTCTGTATCCAAATGGCTATTTCTCCCTGTATTCCATAAGATCTAACTTGCTCACCAGTCTTCCATGGGGAACCTTGTCAAACACCTTACTGAAGTCGATATAGATCACATCTACTGCTCTGCCCTCATCAATCCTCTTTGTTACTTCTTCAAAAAACTTAATCAAGTTTGTGAGACATGATTTCCCATGCACAAAGCCATGTTGACGATCCGTAATCAGTCCTTGCCTTTCCAAATATATATACATCTTGTCCCTTACACTGTAAAGTATGTGAACATTTTACTGTCTTATTTGCATAAGAATTAATTATTTGTGTAGATAATCATACACAGTAAAGGTCCTGACCTGTAAGCAGAAGGTATACTTTGCTGCATCACCCTGAACAACTTCTCCTTCCAATCCTCCCACTTCCTCCAAACCAAAGGGGTAGCCATGGGCACCTGCATGGGCCCCAGCTATGCCTGCCTATTTGTTGGGTACATTTGATTCAAGTATAGCACCAACTCCAGCAAACGTGGAATCAATGCTGCATCACCCTGAACAACTTCTCCTTCCAATCCTCCCACTTCCTCCAAACCAAAGGGGTAGCCATGGGCACCTGCATGGGCCCCAGCTATGCCTGCCTATTTGTTGGGTACTTGGAAGAGCCCTTCTTCCGTAGCTACACAGGCACCACCCCCCACCTGTTCCTCTGCTTCATCGATGACTGTACTGGCGCCACCTCATGCCCCCACGAGGAGGTTGAACAGTTCATCAACTTCACTAACATCTTTCACCCAAATCTCGAACAGTTCATCAACTTCACTAACATCTTTCACCCAAATCTCAAATTCACCTGGACCATCTCGGACACCTCCCTCCCCTTCCTGGACCTCTCCATATACATCCCCAGTGACCAACTAATCACAGACAGCTACTAAAAACCCACCAACTCCAACAGCTACATAGACTACACCTCCTCCCACCCTGCCTCCTGTAAAAATGCCATCCCTTATTCCCAATTCCTCTGCCTCTGCTACATCTGTTCCCAGGATGACCAGTTCCACCAGAGAAAATCCCAGATGGTATCCTTCTCCAAAGACCACAATTTCCCCTCCCATGTGGTCAATGATGCCTTCCAGTGCATCTCCTCCACTTCTCTCACCTCCATCCTTGAAATCCATCCCTTCCAATGCAACAAGGACAGAGTCCCCAGTCCGCACCTTCCACTCCATCAACCTCTGTATACATTGCATCATCCTCTGCCACTTCCGCCACCTACAAATAGATTCCACCACTAGGGATATATTTCCCTCCCTAACCCTGTCAGTGTTCTGGAGAGATTGTTCCCTCCATGACTCCCTTGTCAGATCCATGTCCCCCACCAGCCCACACCCCACTCTCAGCACAGCTCCTGGGCCTCCTCCACCGCCAAAACATTAGCACCTGACGCCTGGAGAAAGAACGCCTCATATTCTGCCTTGGAACCCTGCAACCACATGGGATAAATGTGGATTTTAACAGCTTCCTCATTTTCTCCCCACCTGCATATTATCCCAGTCCCAGGCCTCCAACTCAGCACTGCCCTCTTGATCTTTCCCATCTATCCACTCCACCCTCCTCTCCGACCTATCACTTCTCCCCCACCTTCATCTACCTATTGCATTCTGAGCTACCTTCCCCCAGATCTACTCTCCTCCCATTTATCTCTCAGCCCCCCAGTCCACAAGCCTCATTCCTGAGGAAGGGTTTATGCCCGAAACGTCAATTCTCCTTCTCCTCGGATACTGCCTGGCCTGCTGTGCTTTCCCAGCAACACACTCTCAACTCTGATCTCCAGCATCTGTAGTCCTCACTTTCACCTGCATCACTTCATACTGAGCTCCATCGCACATTCTCCTCTCAACTACACTCCTCCTGGCCTTTTATCTATTTAGCTTTGGACCTACATTGTACCCAATGATCGAAACCATAAATACATAATCATATGGTCTGGTCTCTTCAACTTTGTGTTTTAACAATGGTAGTCATGTTGATGTTAAATGTAAACCAGAAATCATTAATCTTTGCTGAATGTCCGTATCTTCAACTCATTATTGTATGAGAATGTATGAGTAAATTAAGATTATTAATGTATAGCATTACATTAATATATTAGAGTTAACTAAAATTCTACAAATCCAAAGTTAAATCCCTAGTCTGATTGTAAGGCATAGAGAATCTGGTCTACAGGAAGGACTGGTAAAACTGAAGCCAATACAGTACCTAATGCAGACCCAAATTTCACAGACGAAGGCATTTCCCTGAATACATGATGGCATTTTAAACATTAATATGTTACAATTAGTTCATTTATTTACTCTATGTGTGCATTGTCATATACCAATCTATGCCATCAAGAAATGGAAGAGAACAGAAAAAGTGTCAGAAAAAACTGCATTTGATTCAAGTATAGCACCAACTCCGGCAAACGTGGAATCAATATGAATCATGGGGTAAACTCTGTCTAGAGCTGTACATAGCACAGAGTAGGATTGTTGCGGTGTTTGGAAGTCAGACATCTCAGCTTCTACAGGAGTTCTTCAGGGTAGTGCTTGTTCAGCTGCTTCATCAATCACCTTCCCTCCATTGCAAGGTCTGAAGTGGGAATGTTTGCTGATGACTGCACAACGTTCAGTACCATTTGTGAGTCCTCAGATACTGAAGCAGTTTATGCACAAATGCAGCATGACTCACACAATGTTCAAGCTTTGGCTGACGAGTAGCAAGTAACATTTGCACACATAAGTGTAAGGCAATGACCATCTCTGACAAGAGAGAATCTAACCATCACCCCTTGACACGTAATGGCATCGCAATCACTGAATCTCCCACTATCAACATCTCGCAGGTTACCAGAAGCTGATTGGACTAGACATAAATAATACTGTGGCTACAAGAGCAGGTCTGTGCTAGAAACCTTGCAGCAAGCAACTCACACCTGACTCCTAAATCATGTCCACCATCTACAAGCCACAAATTAGGAGTGAAATGGAATATTTCCCACTTGTTGGGATGAATGCAACTCCAACAACACTCAAAGCTTGATACCATCCAAGACAAAGCTGCTTGTATGACTAGCATTAAATCTAGAAGCATTTAGTACTGCCACCAGTGATACTTAGTCACAACAGTGTATACCATCTACATGATATATTTTAGGAATTCTCAAAGGGTCCATTGCACCTTCTAAATCTATGGCCACAACCATCAAGAATGACAAGACCGCAGATACATAAAAATGCAACCATTCGCAAGTTCCCCTCCAAGCCACTCACCAACCTGACTTGGAAACATATTGCTGTTCCTTCAGTATCACTGGATCAAAATTCTGGAATTTCCTTCCAACACCAATGGAAAATGGACAATAGCAGTTCAAGAAAGCAGCTCATCCCCATTTTCTCAAGGAAAACTGGGGATGAGCAATTAGTGTTGGCCCAGCCTGTACATTTTTCATCAGCACTGCCTACATGAGATGCTGATTACCACTTGGAGAGACAGCATCAGCAGAGATGTGCTACAGAGGAGAGGTCAGAGGTGTTCACCAGATGCCATAACAGAGCAATGACTGTTATTGGCAAGACCTGTGTTTCTGTTCCTGTACCACAGTGATAGTAGAATAGACAACACCACATGGAAAAAGAAGACATGGCTGGCCAAAGCAGACCTGACAAGCCACAGTTAAACCTTTGAGAATGGGACACTTCTCGGGCTGCAGCGAAAGAGATTACAATGAGTTGGGGCTGGGGATTGTCCTGCATTGAACAGGAGGTGCTGATACTAAATCTTTGAAGAGATTAAAGGAAGTATGGACAAGTACATTAAGATACAGACACAGTTCCAGCTCAGGATTCCTTGTTACATTATAAATTCTGTAAAGTGATGCAAAGGAATGCAAAGAAACTGTAAAATGAAAAGGTGAGTCATTACTATAGAACATAATACAGTACAGCACAGAATAGGCCCTTCAGCCCATGATGTTGTGCTGACCACTGATCCTCATGCATGCACCCTCAAATTTCTGTGACCATATGCATGCCCAGTAGTCTCTTAAAAGTCCCCAATGACCTTGCTTCCACAACTGCTGCTGGCAACGCATTCCATGCTCTCACAACTCTCTGTGTAAAGAACCCCTCTGACATCCCCTCTATACATTCCTCCAACCAGCTTAAAACTATGACCCCTTGTGTTAGTCATTTCTGCCCTGGGAAATAGTTTCTGGCTATCGACTCTATCTATGCCTCT
>NC_057711.1:104810314-104822257 GCF_004010195.1 Chiloscyllium plagiosum | reverse complement strand
TTTTCCCCCCTCCCTATTCTTTTTAAATGCTCTACACCCTCGAACATCCAGCAACCATTCCTGCCCCTGAGAAACCCATGTCTCTGTTATGGCCGCAACATCATAGCACCAGGTACTGATCCATGCTCTAAGTTCATCACTTTTATTCCTGATACTCCTTGCATTAAAGCAAACACACTTTAACTGATCCCTTGGTTCCTTCCCAGGAAAATCCTTCCCACTAGCTGGTCTACCTCTTGCTATTGCCTCATCTGCATCAACTCTCACCTCTGGTATACAACTCAGGTTCCCACCCCCCTGCGATACTAGTTTAAACCCGCTCGAACTACTCGGGCAAACCTTCCACCCAGGACATTGGTCCCCTTCCAGTTCAGATGCAACCCGTCCTTCTTGTACAGGTCCCACCTTCCCCAGAAGGCATCCCAATTATCTACATATCTGAAGCCCTCCCTCCTACACCAGCTGCACAGCCACGTGTTAAGCTGCGCCCACTCCCTGTTCCTCGCCTCGCTATCTCATGGCACCTGTAGTAAACTAGAGAACACTACTTTGTTCGTCCTGCTTTGCAGCTTCCATCCTAACTCCCTGAAATCACTTTTTATATCCTCAATCCTTTTCTTGGCTATATCATTAGTGCCAATATGTAACGTGATTTCTGGCTGTTCGCCCTCCCCTTTTAGAACCTTATACACCCGATCTGAGACATCCCAGACCCTGAGGTAGTAGAGGGAAAATCTCTTCTCTCAGCTGCTTAGCAAGAGTAATTACCAAGGTTTGACACTGAGTTGAATTAATGAGATACTACAATAGGTGACCAAAAACTCAGTTCAAGCTTGTTTTAAAGAAGAACCTTAAAGGAAATACAAGGATTAGGTAGATTGACTAAAGGTTTTAGAGAGGGGATTCCAGAGTTTTTGGTCAAGCAGCTGAAAGCATATCCCCAACAATGGTGCAGGTAAAATAGGAGGTTAGAATTAGAGGAACATGGTGACTTTGGAAATGTCGACCCAGAAGAGACAGATGGGGAAGGAACTTGGGCTTTTCCTCCAGCAAGGTATCTTTACATGATGCAGCAATGCTTATCTCTTGTAACATAAGAAACTAGGAATAAAACGCACGGTTTTGTAGGATCCAACAGTTATTCCAATTCACTAATAATTTGATCCTGGCTGATACTTTTATTAGACAAGTCAGATCCCGCAATGAAATCAGGCTTGATGGACCAAATTTTGTTTTCTTTCAATTTAATGTCATTGTCTTTCACTAAAAATAAGCACGCAAGTGTCTAACTTTTATTTTAGCAATAAAAGTTTATTAAGCAGATGAAAGAAAAATAAAACACACCAACAATCTATACATAACACAGCTTAAAATATTTCAAAAACACCCAGCAAATCAAAATCCCCTCTATTCCCCCATGCTTTCGATGTACAGTTAATCAAAATTCAGAGAAATTCTCCTGCCATATCAAAACTGCAGGCTCATTTAACTGCTTTTTCTCTATTCTCATCCTGTGAACTGCAATGTCTTTTTACTTGACTATTAGCACAACTGATAGACTTACTCGTCCTTTAATAATCTGCAGAATTCCAACCAAACACTCCTGGGTCTGGATGTTTTCACCAACTGAAACCCTTACACTGAGTAACTCATTCCCTTAACTGCTCTGAACAATTGCTTTTTTCTAGAGAAAACGGTATCTTACATCTAATTTTGATCAGGACTCTTTTGAACTGTATTCAAAGCTTTTAACTAAATTTTGAAAAAAAACTTGTTCATCCAAGCTTTTGCAAAGCTGATAGGTTTTATTTTACTCCTGTCATAAACTTCCACAAGAAGAACAAACTTCCATTAACTCTTCAGGGGTCAATGCAGACATCTGCTCTCTGATTTACACTGGTTTAAAATTTTGGTTCACAGAGACTGACCCAGTTACCTATCAAACCTTTCACAAAAAAATGACCAACAGCTATCTGTGAACAGTTTGAAATACAAACTCTTTAAAAATATATCAATAGATAGAAACCAGATGTATTTCATCATTATATATATAAATATTTCATTCTTAAAGACATTAATACCAAGTTAGTATTAAGGCATTTGGTTACAGCAAAAGAGCATACCTTCATTAGCATGATTCAAGTGATCCCAAATAAGATTGCATCTGAGTCTATTAGACACTTCATGCTGATATCATGATCATGTCTCTTAAAAATATGCTGACATACTGAGTGTGAGACATAGCACAACAGAAAGGAGGGATTTGAAGACAGGAATGAATTTTTTACAATCAACAAGCCATCACAGAATTATTTGTGCACAGAAGACCTAGCACCCCATCTTTGAATGCACTGACTTTCTCAATGAGCAAATGTCTTAGTACCCGTCTGGCACTATGTCCCTGAAATCTTACACATTCATACTTTTCAGATAATTCCAGATAAGTAGTCCTCTTTTGAAAGCTTCATTTGAACCTATATCAATCACATTCTTCGGCAGCGCATTCCAGACCTTAACCATCCATTGCATGAAAAAACTTTTTCTCCTGCTTCCTTTGGTTCTTTTACCAATTACTTGAAATCTGTGCACTCCAAATCTTAATCCTTTTACAAGTTAGAACAGTTTATCCCTCTCTAGGCTGTCCACATACCTCATGTTTCTGAATACCTCAATCAAATTATAATCAGCCTTCTGTTCTTCAAGGAAATTAGTCCTAACTCCTCCAGACCATCTTCATAACTGAAACTGAAATATTGTGTAACAAAGAATCAGTGTAATGAAAGTTGAGTGGACCAAACAACTGAAATTTATTTGCCTTGAGACTAAATGTATTTGCATTACAAAATGATGCAGACCAGACATAATCTCCACGCCCTGTAGCATTTGCAGCATTTTATCTTACACCAAATGTCAGGAATCTGCTCATCGCAACTGTGTTAACATTAAGGGTCACATTCAAGTCACAAATGGATATGCCTGTCTCGGTAAATGTGGTGAATGTCACTACTCAGTTGGCCAGACTTGACTGCAGGTGCTATTATAGCCCACATTACGCTTGCAGACCCACCCACATTGTCAGGGGCCTCATCAACTGAGTGGACTTTCACTCAGAAAATTGTATAATTCAGATTTACTAAATTTAAGTTGCCCTGACCTCTGCAACTAAACCGGAGCATTTTATATTCAAAATTGCCTCAGACCAACTGCACATGATTCTGCCCCACAGTACTTATTAGCTTTCAGATTTATCCTTTGCTTTGGATTTTACAGATACTTACTGGCTTCCTCAAAATGTACTTAAGTGTATAACGTACATTTTCAAGTTAAGTGAACTAGACAAGATCCAACTACATTAGCAGGGTTTGTGTACCAATATTTTATGATGCTGGCTTAAATCTGAATAAAGAGTTTTCAGCACACAGGGTCATTCTTTTTTAATCAAAGTTCATCTAGCTTCTGTTAAAATGTGGTGGTCATTCGGTGCTTCTAAATCAGGTGGTTACTGTGTCAAATTTGCTGCATCACATGTGACCTCAGCTGCTGATGCTACTGTAACTTTCTTTTCTAGTCCTTCTACCCTTCTTCAGGACTCAGTTCACTGGACTTGAAATGTTAACTCTTTTTTTCTCCACAGATGCTGCCAGACCTGCTGAGCTTCTCTAACAATTTCTGGTTTTGCTTGTTTCAGATCTCCAACAACTATATTTCTTTATTTTATTTTTGTGTTATACAGTAAGTTAGGATATATGACTATTGTAAAGTTGTACAGCTTGCAAGGTAAATGAGTTCAGGTAGCTCCAGTACTAAAAGGAAGTGAAAAGCACATTAGAACAGTGAAGATGGACTATGGCAAAGTATTGCTGGCCAATGTAATGTCTTCTGTAGGCATCTAAATGATAATCATCTGGTTAAAGGAGGATTAAGGCCAATAAGGGATCAGAAAGGGATTTTAAACATGGAAGCATGGGGCAGGGATGAAATATTACAGGAATACTTTGCATCTGTATTTATCAAGGAGATAGATGTGCCCTAAGCCTGGTGACAGTAGAGGGAATTCTGTCACTCGAGGGAGTCAGAACTGATAAAAAAGAAATGTTGAATAGACATTGTTGACATAGCACCATGACTAGATAAAATTCATCCAAGGATATTAAAGGAAGTGAAACTCAAAATTGTAAGGTCCCTGGCCACAATTCTGTTATATCTTCAAAGGATTCAACGGAGGTACAATAGATTGGAGAATTGCAAAATTTATCCTGTATTCAAAAAGGATTGCAACTATAAGGCCAATACAGGCCAGTCAGTTTAACTTTATGGTAGAGAAGATTCTAGAAACAACTATTTAGAAAAGAATTAGTAGTCGTGTGGGTTGATTATGAAGAGTCGGCATGGACTTCTAAAGGGCAAATCATGTCTAACTAACTTGCTGGAGTTTTTTGAAGAGGAAACAGGAACAGTCGATGCTGCTAATGTGGTGTACATGGACTTCCAGAAGACTTTTCATACAATGCCACACATTGAGAAAAGTTGTAACACATTGAGAAACTGTTGATAAAGTGTACAATCTGAACCTGTGTAAGACACTTCTTAGATGTCAACCGGAGTATTGTGTACAGTTCTGGGTGCCAGTTCATCAGAAGGATGTGAACACATTGCAGGGATTGTAAAGAAGGCTTAGATGTTTGAGAAACTTCAGTTAAATGAGTTACATTGGAAACATTAGGATCTGTTCTCATTGGAGGGCAGAAAGCTATGAGGAACTCTGACATAATTTTTTAAATTCATGAGAGATGTGGATAGATAGGGAGAAACTGTTTGCAGTTATAACATGGTGAGAATGAGAGAGCATATTCAAAATGATTTGCAAATGTGATGAACTGAATTGAATTGGATTTATTGTCACATATACTGAAGCACAGAGAAAAGCTTCGTCTTGCAAGCAATACAGGCAGATCACATAGTTAAGTGGTATAGATAAGTAAATAATAGGTAAACAGTGGCAAAAACAAAAATACAAGTACAGGCGAATGTTAAGAGTTTGTGAGCCCATTCAGTATTCAAACAACAGTAGGGTAGGAACTGTTATGAAACCAGCAGGTGCGTGTGTTCAGGCTTCTGTACCTTCTCCTCAATGGTAGAGGTTGTAGAAGAACATTGCCAGGGTGGGATGGATCTTTGAGAATACTGGCGGCTTTTCCTTGACAGCGGGCCTGATAGATGGATTCTACAGATGGGAGGTTGGCCTTTGTGGTTGTCCGGGCCAAGTTCACCACTCTCTGTAACGGTTGCTGATCTTGAATTGTACAGTTGCCACACCAGGTAGTAAGACATTCAGAGAGAATGTTCATGATGGCACACCTATAAAAGTTGGTAAGGGTATTCGCCATCATTCCAAATTTCCTCAGCTGCCTGTGGAAGAAGAGACATTGTTGGGCCTTTGTAACCATTGCGCCCACATGAAGAGTCCAAGAAAGCTTGTTGTGGATGACCACTCCCAGGAGCTTGACACTCTCCACTCATTCCACCTCTGTGCTGTTACAGAGAGTGGGGCTTAGTCCGAGATCACTAAGTTTAGTAATCAATCATGAAATTTTTTATGCAGTGAGTGGTTCAGGTCTGGAGTGCACTGCCTGCAAGAGTGAAGGGAGCAGGTTGAATTGACCCATTCAAAACTGCAGGAGATTATTACAAAATACAAGAAGCAAGAGAATGACTCTTAGTCATGATACTCATTTGGAGAGCCTGAACACATTGAGCCGAATGGCATCATTCTGTACCATAACAGTTCTTTGATTCTGAGTTCATTTCTAAGTTCATCTATCCTATTTTGATCTCTACAACATTTGTTTTACAGAATTTGCCTTACAGTATGGATACTATGTACATGCAATTTGTTGCTGCAAATGTTTCACAGGACATCTGTTTGAGAAGAATACTCTTGCTTTGAAGTTAAACAGCAAATAACTGAAATTGAAAATGTCACACTGGATTAGAAAACAGATCATAGTGTATATTGCACAAAATGTTAAGCCTGGTATAAACTGTCATTTTTTAGTTATGTTACTTTAACGATACTTCTAAGGTTACTTTTAAAATATCAGCTTTTTCAGCTTCCTATTTATTGATCTGTAAACCAACTGGGGACACAAAGCAGAGAAAAACTGAATTTTTGTCTGTAATAAACTTGTTTTCTCCCGGAAGCATCCTGTTGGGAGGTCAAACTCTGTCATGATACTAAATGGAGCTTGGGCTCCTTTAACATTCAGAAGAACATTGCAGTGCATGTCCACAGATCGCAGAAAGTGGCTTGATATGTGAATATCATGGCCAAGTAGACAAATTAACATTTTCCTTTGCTCATTGAGACAGACAATATAAGAGCTTGGAAAATATGTAGGAAATTAATAAAATACCAGTTAGGTCACAGCCTGGGTAATTCTCTCATTCTGGTCAGTGCACAATAGAAAAGATATGATTGTATTAGACAGAGTGTGGAAGAGAATTACAAGGTTGTTGCCTAAACTAGATAATTGTGATTATGATGAAAGATTGGACAGGCTAGTCTTATTTTCAAACAGAAGAGGCTGACAGGAGACCTAAATGAAGGGTATAAAATTATAATGGGTCTAGACAGAGTGGGTAGAAAAGCCATAGTCCTCTTGGTTAATTGGTCCATAATGATGTGGCATGATTTAGGGAAGGAGGCATGAAGTTTAGAAGACATGTTAGGAAAACAAGTCCATTCAAGATGTGGTCAGGATCTGGAACTCTGAAAAAGTGGGAGAAGCAGAATCCCTCATAACATTTAAAATGCACTTTGATAGCTTGCAGATGACACTAAACTTTGAAGAACTGTAAATTATGAGGAGGACCTGTGGACATCCAAAAGGCATTGACAAGTTGCTGGAACGATTGGTTGGTAGGTAAGTGAGTTAAAATGCAAAGAAGAGAGCAGTGCTGCACTTTGTTCAGCAGAACATTGAAATACTTTAGAAATAGGGCTACAATTCTAACAGGGGTGCAGGAGCAGAGCGATGCATATGTGCATAGATCATTGAAGGTGGCAGGACAGCTAGAGAGAGCAGTTTTTGATTTATTAATGAAGGCATAAAGTAAAAGGACAGGGAAACGATATTGAACTTGTACAAGATGTCTGCTTTAATATTGTGTACAGTTGTGGCCGTCAAATTATAGGAAAGGTTCGAATGCAGTGCAGAGGATGCAGAAGAGATTTACAAGATTGGTTCCAAAATGCAAGACCTTCGTCATAAAGATAGATTGAAGAATTTTGGGACTGCGGTCCGTGGAGAGAAGAAGGCTGACAGGAGATTTGATAAAGGTGTTCAAAATCATGAGTGGACTGGGTAGAGTAAATAGGGAGAAGCTGTTCCCTCTTGTAAAAGGAAAAAAGAATGAGAAAGCATTGATTTAAAGTGAAGTGCAAATGAAGCAAGAATGAGATAGAAAAATCTTTTTCACACAGCATGTGGTTAGGTTATGGATTTCATTGCCCTGAAATATGGTAGAGGCAGGTTCATTTGAGGCATTCAAGAGGGTATTGGATGATTATTGAATAGAAATTATGTACTAGGAAATGGAGAAAGGCAGGAGTTTGGTACTTAGTTAAAGAACTGGTGCAGGCACAATGGACTCAATGGCCTCCTTCTACACCATGACAAATCAGTGATGCTGAACTGCCATAACCGACAGGAGTCTGTGGTCAAGCAACCACAAGCCAAAAATTGGACATTCTAAATTGATACACAGTCAGAGAAATTGGACTTGACAGAAAATCGGCCAAACCAAATTAAACAGCAGCCAGCAGCTTTTGGCCACATGAAATAGTGCAAACCAAGGTCAAATAAGTCGTTAAGGTTCAGGGGAAAACAGTTACAACTAGCCTGAGGGTTGTGTATTGGAGAAGTTTTGATCAGACTTTCTGAGCACCTTGACTTCTGGCCAATGCCTGATTGTGCACTTTACACCTCCCTGGCATGGGAACAGTGACAGGTGTTGGCAAGACTCCATGGGAGAACCCTGCTCATGACCCCTTTCACCAAAGACCACCGAACATTCAGGAAAGTCCCAGGCGAGATGGATAAAAACACCCCTTTAGCAAGATTTGTGGTAGAAGACTGTGTGGCAACCCAAGAAGTCCCAGGAGAAAATCTACCCTGACCTGCGAGACTCATGTTCATGGAAGACAGCCAGCTCGATGCTGGAGAGGAAGGAATTTCCAGCTTAAACACATGGATTGTTGCGAGTAATATCATTTATCAGATGGATGGAGTTAGATTGAGAGTTTGGGAAATGCTCACCTGATGTTTTAAATAAGGAACATTTTGTTAATAAAATCAAGTTGAACTACAAAGCAAATTCTGTGACCTAGTGTGCTCCTCACTGACAATAGCAGTTGGGTAAAGTATTTTTAAATTCATAAGTGGGCCAAAGTGTCCAAAACATAGATAACAAGTCAGAAAGTGGGATTAAGCTGGTTGTCTACCTGTCAGCAGGCATGTGCATGGCAGGCTAAATAGCTCCAATGTGCTGTAAGTATCAATGACTCTGAATGCCAGGCCCTCACCAAATTGTCAAACTGAACTAATCCATCTATTGGCATGCTACCCTTGGAGTTCAATTAACTCTTCTTTAGCCACATCAGATTCTGAAGAAGTGTCTTTTCAGACTGGAAACATTAACTCTACTTGTCTCGCTTCAGATGCTGCCAGAGTTTTTCCAACACTTTTTGTTTTTATTCTAGATTTTCAGCGTTTACAGAATTTGCTTTTACACAACCCTTCCATCATTTTCAAGCAAGAGTATAACAATGGTGTGATGGCATTGCCACTGGACTAGTAACCCAAGTAATTTTATGGGCAATTTGGAATTTAAAAGTCTAATGATGAAACCATTGTCAAATCAGCAGATGTTAGATTCCATGAAGTCTATGTTCTCACATCAAATGTGGGCAAAGGAAACTCTTATTGTTTACCACATACACCCCACTTCAGCTAATTAATCAGTATTCCCCTATGTTGAACAATATTTGGAGGAAGTACTGACGGTAACAAGGGCACACTATATCCTCTGAGTGGGGAATTTTAATATCCACCACCAAAAGTGGCTCGGCAGGAGCACTACTGATTAAGCTGGTTGGGTCCTAAAGGACATAGCTGCGAGACCGGGTCAGTGGCAGGTTGTGAAGGAATCAATGTGAAGGAAGACATATTTGACCTCATCTTCACCAATTTGCCTGCCGCAGATATATCTGTGCATGACAGTATTGGTGATAGTGACCCACACGGTTCTTGTGGAGACCAAGTCCCATCTTCACACTAAGAATTTATTTCATACCTTATGAGTGAGATAGACTTTGAACAGAACTAACAACTCGAGTCTGGGCATTCATGAGGCACTGAGGTCCATCAGCAGCAATAGAATTGAATGCAAACAAAACTTGCAAACTCATGACCCAGCATTTCTCTATTCAAGCATTACCATCAAACTAGGGAACCAATTCTGATTCAATAAAGAGTGTAGGAAGACATGCCTGGAGCAGTGCTAGGCATACCTAAAACAAATTAGGTGAATCAACAGAACAGGTCTACATATATGACAAACAGCATAAGCAGCAATGTTAGACAGAGCAGATCCAAGCTCTGCAGTTCTGCCACTTCCGATCATGAGCAGTGGTGGTCAATTAAACAGCAAACTGGAGGAGCAGTCTCCACAAATGTCCCTATTATCACAATGGGGAGAGCCCAGAATATCAGTTCCGAAGAAAAGGCTGAAGCATTTGCAAAAGGCTGAATGGATTCTTTCATAGAATCCCCACAGTGTGAAAACAGGCCATGAGGCACAACAAGTCCACACCAACCCTCCAAAGAGTATTCCACTCAAACTTACTCCCCTACCTATTACTCTACATTTATCCCTGACTAATGCACCTAACCCACACATTCCTGAACACTATGGGCAATTTAGTACGGCCAATTCACCTAACCGCACATCTATGGATTGTGGGAGGAAATCAGAGCACCCAGACGAAATCCACACAGACAGGGGGAGAATGTGCAAACTCCATATAGACAGTCGCTCGAGGCTGCAATTGAACCCAGGTCCCTGGCACTGTGAGGCAGCAGTGCTAACCGCTGAGCCACCATGCTGCCTCAACTCCAAAATTCTCCAAATAGTCTTCAATCCATTCAAATCACGTCAAGTGATATCAAGAAATGCTGAAGGCATTGGCTACTGCAAAGGCCACAGGTTCTGATAACATTCTGACAATTATACAGAAGGCTTGGGCTCCATTACTTGCTTCACACCCAGCCAAACTGTTACAGTACAGTTTCAACACTAGCATCTACCTAACAATATGAAAAATTGCTTAGGTATGTCCTGCACACAAAGAGACCTAGCAAAACTGGAATCAATGGGAATCAGGTGGAAAATGGTTGTGTTTGTTGGGATTCAATCATTTCAGCCCAAGGACACTTCTTAAGGAGTTCCCCAGGGTTGTACCCAAGGCTTAACCAACTTCAATTTCTTCATTAATGAACTGCCCTCCACCATAAGCCCAGAAGTGGGAATAATTGTCCATGATTGCACAATGATCAGCATCATTCGTGGCTCATCAGATACTGAAGCAGTCAATATCCAAATGCAACAATATCCATCCTTGGGCTGATGCAGGGCAAGTAACTTTGGTCCCACACAAATGCCAGGCAATGCCCATCTCTGAAACCACCAATATCAACATCCTGTTGACAAGAAGCTGAACTGGACTAGCCATATAAATACAATGGCTACAAAAACAGATCAGAGGCTCGGAATCCTGCATTGCGTAACTCAACGCATGACCCCTCAAAACTTGCCTACTGTCTACAAGGCACAAGTCAGGAGTGTGATGAAATAATTCCTTTATATCTGGATGACTGCAGCACCATCAACACTCAAGAAGCTTGACACCATCCAGGACAAGGAATTCAGGCAGCATCCGAGAACAGGCAAAATCGACGTTTCGGGCAAAAGCCCTTCATCAGGAATAAAGGCAGAGAGCCTGAAGCGTGGAGAGATAAGCTAGAGGAGGGTGGGGGTGGGGAGAGAGTGGCATAGAGTACAATAGGTCAGTGGGGAAGGAGATGAAGGTGATAGGTCAGGGAGGAGAGGGTGGAGTGGATAGGTGGAAAAGGAGCGGGGCAGGGGGGACAGGTCAGGGGATCGAGTTTCTGAAGGTTAGAAGCTAGGATGAGGTGGGGGAAGGGGAAATGAGGAAACTGTTAAAATCCACATTGATGCCCTGGGGTTGAAGTGTTCCAAGGCGGAAGATGAGGCGTTCGCATAAACCAAATCATCCGCCGACATTTCCGCCACCTCCAAACAGACCCCACCACCAGGGATATATTTCCCTCCCCACCCCTCTCCGCCTCCAAACAGACCCCACCACCAGGGATATATTTCCCTCCCCACCCCTCTCCGCCTCCAAACAGACCCCACCACCAGGGATATATTTCCCTCCCCACCCCTCTCCGCCTCCAAACAGACCCCACCACCAGGGATATATTTCCCTCCCCACCCCTCTCCGCCTCCAAACAGACCCCACCACCAGGGATATATTTCCCTCCCCACCCCTCTCCGCCTCCAAACAGACCCCACCACCAGGGATATATTTCCCTCCCCACCCCTCTCCGCCTTCCGCAAAGACCGTTCCCCCCGTGACTACCTGGTCAGGTCCACGCCCCCCTACGACCCACCCCCCCATCCTGGCACTTTCCCCTGCCACCGCAGGAACTGTAAAACCAGCGCCCACACCTCCTCCCTCACCTCCATCCAAGGACCTAAAGGAGCCTTCCACATCCATCAAAGTTTTACCTGCACATCCACTAATATCATCTATTGTATCCGTTGCTCCCGATGCGGCCTCCTCTACATTGGGGAGACTGG
>NC_057711.1:104797288-104808359 GCF_004010195.1 Chiloscyllium plagiosum | reverse complement strand
CTTTTCAAGACATCCAGCACTTCTTCCTCTGTAATATGGACATTTTTCAAGATGTCACCATCTATTTCCCTCCATTTTACATCTTCCATATCCTTTTCCACAGTAAATACTGATGCAAAGTACTCATTTAGTATCTCCAACATTTTCTGTGGCTCCACACAAAGGCTGCCTTGCTGATCTTTGAGGGTCCCTATTCTCTCCTTAGTTACCCTTTTGTCCTTAATGTATTTGCAAAAATGCTTTGGACTCTCCTTAATTTTATTTGCCAAAGCTATCTCATATCTCCTTTTTGGCCTCCTGATTCCCCTTACTGCCTTTATACTCTTCTAAGAATTCACTCGATCTATCCTGTCTATACCTTACATGTTCTGGATCAGTGGTGCTGGAAGAGCACAGCTTGGCTTTTGCCCGAAACGTCGATTTTGCCTGTCCTCGGATGCTGCCTGAATTGCTGTGCTCTTCCAGCACCACTGATCCAGAATCTGGTTTCCAGCATCTGCAGTCATTGTTTTTACCATCCAGGACAAAACAGCCCACTTGACTGCCATCAAATCCACAAACATCCCTCCATGCCCATTATTCAGTAGCATCTTCAAGACGCACTGCAGGAATTCACCAAGGCCCTTTAGGCACCACCTTCCAAACTAGAAGGGTAAGGGCAGCAGATACATAGAAACTCCACTACCTCCAAGCCACTCGACATCCTGACTTGGAAATATATATCGCCTTTCCTTCAGTGCCACTGGGTCAAAATCCTGGAACACCCTCCCAAAGCATTGAAGGTCTACTAACCCCAAATGGACTGCAGTAGTTCAAGAGGCAGCTCACCATCACCTTCTCAAGGGCAACTATGGATACGCAATAAATGTTGGCTCAGGCAATGAATCTCACATCCCATGAAAATAAAAGAACTTTCCATGACTGTGTATGGTTTGTGAAATCAAACATTCGGGCAGCAGTGAACTCCATCAATGTTTTCCCTCACATCTCCTCTAAATCATCTGCCCTTTGCCTTAAATCTATGCCCTTTCGTCATTGATCCCTCCGTCAAGTGAAGAGGCTAGTTCCTGTTTTCCTTATTTATGTCTCTCATAATTCTATACACTGCAGTCATGACCTCTCTCAAACTCCTCTACTCCAAGGAAAACAAGCCCAGTCTGTCCAACCTATCTTCTTAATTTAAACCCTTCAGCCCAGGCAACATCCCAGCAATTTTTCTCTGCACCTTCTCCAGTGTTATCACAATGTGGATTCCAGAATGCAGGCAGTAATCTAGCTGTGGCCTTATCAATATTTTATATCAGCCATTGGACCAGCCTGTCTGTATCATCCTGTAATCTAAGGCTATCCTCCTCACCATTTACCACTCCACCAATTTTCAGACCATCTGTGAATTTATTGATCAACCCACCGACATTCAAGTCCAAGTCATTTCTATAAACCACAAACAGCAAGGGCTGATCACTGACTCCTGTAAGATCCCACTGGATACAGACTTCCAGCTACAAAACGATCATCCTCTGCTTCCTACTACTCAGTCAATTGTGCATCCAATTTGCCAAGTTTCCTTGGATCACACTAGTTCTTACCTTCACAATCAGTCTCCTATGTGGAACCTTGTTAAAAGCTTTGCTAAAATCCAAGTAGACTACATCAAAAAAACTTTCCTCGTCTACACGATTGGTTACCTCTCCAAAAATTCAATCAAGTTGGTCATAAATGACCTCCCCTTAACAAAATCATGCTGACTTACATTAGATTAGATTAGATTATTTACAGTGTGGAAACAGGCCCTTCGGCCCAACAAGTCCACACCGCCCCGCCGAAGCGCAACCCACCCATACCCCTACATTTACCCCTTACCTAACACTACGGGCAATTTAGCATGGCCAATTCACCTGACCTGCACATCTTTGGACTGTGGGAGGAAACCGGAGCACCCGGAGGAAACCCACGCAGACACGGGGAGAACGTGCAAACTCCACACAGTCAGTCGCCTGAGACTATGCTTGATCAATCCCTACCTCTCCAAATGCAGATTAATTCTGCCCCTCAGAATTGCCTCCAATATTTTCCCCCATTACAAAGTTTAGACTGACTGGCTTGTAGTTTACTGGTTGATCCCTTACCCCCTTCTTGAATCATTGTACTGCACACATTAGATTTGCATCATGTAGCAGTAAAGATTCCATATGTTACTGTTGGGGTAAAATATCACAGCTGGGTTTGACAGGATAGCAACACAAAAAGTACACCTTTGAGCTAATTAAGGGAAAATTGAAGACAAAAGTTCTATTCCACATGAAACATAGATTCATGATTTATTTTTCATACTGATGTGTCTACTTGGTAGAGTCTAGAAGAATAAGATGTGACTTGATTGAAACAAATCGGGCTGAATATTACATTTTATGTCGAAAAGTAAGTTGCATCGAGATTCTTTGGAGGGTTTTTCAAATGTCAAGCCCAGCGAGTGTACTTATCATTACCAATTTGTCTCATTAACTAACTATCTCACCCATATGGTGGATACCATGTCTAATTTTGTCCCCATTTTACCACACACCATTCTCAGAACAAATCACCACTCAGCAGATATCCACTGACAAGCTGGCATCTTCTGCATTTGGGCCATTTTTAAAAGGTCACTGTGCACCCAGGTCTGTGTCACATCCACAGTCCAGAGGAATGGCCAGCAGGGCCATAAAAAGGGCAATGATCTTCCCCATTGTGCCAAGCTATTCTACCTCTGATACCTCACACTCAGTCTATTGCTGCTACTGCATCCACCTTACAACAAAGCTCACATTCTACCTCTCTCACTGTTGCCAGCAACATCTTCGATTACCCACTTTCACCCCCACAGTACTAAGCCTGTGTGCCCTCCGTACTATCAACTCAGTCCTTCAGAACACCCCACACTTTCCTTGTCCTGCACTAGTAGTATCAGTTGTGCCACCCACTTCTATCACACCCAATTTCTCCCTTTCTCTCAAGACAGGTGAAGACAGTCCTTTAAAAGGCTTAGCAAGACTCTATGGATGAATAAGTGACTAATAATCGGTTCCTTAACCCAAATGAGGAGAGAATACTGGCCCTCGCAGAAGAAGACTAGAATGCTCCTGTAGTAATAGAGACATCCATGTCCCACCAACAGAGTAAGTACCACTCTTTAATCCACTGCAATTTTCACAGTAATCTTGCTGTCAGTGCAATGCATACTCATCAGTGGCCATGATGCTTTCTCTCTCTTGTGTCTTGCAGGTAGTACCAGCATCTCTTTCACCTCAGAGAAATGGGCAGCTCCCCCTGAAGCCACATCTTTGACCTCTGAGGATGCGAGAACCGAGGCCTCAGAGGAGGAAGCATTGTCATGTCAGCTGCATGCATTCCACACCAGCTCAGATACTTACAGCTCAATGGAAATGTTAGGTTTTAAAAGTGCAAAAGCACAGGTAGCATGGTGGCTCAGTGGTTAGCACTGATGCCTCACAGCACCAGGGTCCCAGATAAAATTCCAGCCGTGGGCGACTGTCCGTGTGTAGTTTGCACATTCTCCCCATGGCTGAGTGGGTTTCCTCCGGGTGCTCCGGTTTACTCCCACAATCCAAAGATGTACAGGTCAGGTGAATTTGGCCGTGCTAAATTGCTCATAGTGTTAGGTGCATTAGTCAGAGGGAAATGGGTCTGGGTGGGTTACTCTTTGGAAGGTTGGTGTGGACATGTTGGGTGGAAGGGCCTGTTTCCACACTGTAGGGGAATCTCATCTCATCTCACAGCAGAGCTGTGATAGTTCTATAGCTGACCAAGGAAGAGTTACCCCTATCCACTGGCACTTGGAGGACTGCCAGAGATTAGGCACCTACTCAGCCCCAGGCAGGAGTGATGTTGACAAACAAGGTCTTTGCCCACATGCTTGGGAGGAACAGGAGCAGCAGACAGGTATGTGAGATGTAATGACCCTCTTGCCCACAAGCTGCAGCAGTGCAGCAAGGCAAAGACTATTTGTCCATCTCCACTGACAGGTAGGTCATTGCCATGGAGATCCAGGTTCAGCATCCTCAAGGGCTGCTGGAGAGGCACACACACATTGGCACTCACAAGGACACAGGGTAGTCCCACCCAGCTGGAGGAGGAAACACATGCAACCCCTCAGTGAAAGAGATGACACTTAGGACACTCCAGAGTTGGGAGTGTGGTGCTGGAGAAGTGCAGTAGGTCAGGCAGCATCCAAGGAGCAGGAGAGTCGCATTTCTGGCAAATGCCCTTCATCTGGAATCCATTCCAGAGGTGGCTGGGCTTTCAATGTCCAACCTGCCTGCTCACCGTGCCACTTGTAAAAGGCAGACCAGATAGACCGAAATGCTTTCAATTTTGAGATGGACTTCATTGGACTTTCATTCTGATTCTGCTAAAACTCCTGCCATAGACCATGTCACTCAGACCTCCAAAATATTGCACCCTTAAGATCCTGAGGGATCTTAACAGGGTGGATGTGGAAAGGATGTTTACTCTGGTGGGAGAATCATCATATCATAGAATCCCTAAAGTGCTGAAAGAAGCCATTTGGTCCATTGAGTCTATATCAACCCTCTGAAGAGCATCCACCTAGACCCAAGCTATCTCCATAACCCTCCGGCTAAACTATCTGGCCTGCACATTTATGGACACTATGGCACGAATTAGCATGGCTAATCCATGTAACCTGTACATCTTCCAGACTGTGGGAGGAAACGAGTGCACCCAAAGGAAACACATGCAGGCATGGGGAAAACATGCAAACTCCACACAGATAGTCACCCAAGGCTGGAATCAAACACAGTTCACTGGCACTGTGAGGCAACAGTGCCTCACATGCCTCATTGAACTACCATGAGATGCTAGAATGAATAACTATTGTTTAAAAAGAAAGGGTCACCCATTTAAGACAGAGATAAGGAGAACAGTTTTCTTGAAGAGAGTAAAATCTTTGGAACAATTTACAAAGCGGGTGGAGGTAGAGTTTTTGAATTTTTTAAGGCAGTGAGTGGTTAGAGTTTTGATAAGCAAGGAGGTGAAAGGTTATCGGATTGGGCAGGAATGTTGAGAAATCCAATCAGCCAGGATTTTGTTGAATATTGGAGCAGGCACAAAGTGTCAAGTGTTTTCCTTCCATTAAGGACTTGTGTTCATATGGCGTGCTTGGCCAGACTATCAATTATTCTTTTTTGTAAGTTATAAGGCACTTGATGGAATATTGAACTTTTCAACATTCATCACTCAACACCCAAGGAAAACTCAGTGGTTTATTGAATGATATTGCAATTGGAGGCACAGGACCTGACGTTTATTGTCTTTCATTTATTGAATTCCATTTAGCTCTTTTCTCCTCAGCTGACCAATCCACTGATATCTTCCTGCAGTCTAAAACTTTCTCTCGCCAAACTGGCCATCAACAGGTTGAGGCAGCGGGCCGTGGAGGGGGTCATTAGGGCCGACTGCCTGCCCCTCTTCCGCGGTTACGTTAGAGCCCGGGTGTCCTTGGAGAAGGAGCACGCGGTGTCAACCAACACCCTGGAGTTGTTCAGGGAGAGGTGGGCGCCGCAGGGAGTGGAGTGCATCATTTCTCCCTCCAACTCTATTTTGATTTAGTCCCTACCCTCCCCTTCACTGTTTTTGATCACACAGCACTGCCCTTTGATGTGAAGGGCAGTGTTTGTCACTGGCCACTTGGGTGTTTTCCTATCTTCCTGGTGGTGGAAGTTGAATAAAGATTCGTGCACTTTGTGTCTTTCACTGTGTCTCACACCTGCACACACACACACCAGGGGTGCTGGAGAAAAAAATAAGCACTACCGCGCTTAGGCGGTAGTGTGGGGGTTAAAAAAAGAAAAAAAAAACAGGAGAAAAAAAATATAAACAGGAGTCTTCCCGGGTGTCCTTAAAAAAAATAAACATGAGTGTTTTCCTGGTTAAAAAAAACTTTCTCTCTCACTACCCCTTCATGAATATTAATTCAGCTTTTGACTTCCGGCAGTTAATTGCATGAATCCCCAGTGTGGAGTTATTGCCAACAGGAACAGAATAAATTTATTGTTGCATACTGCTTCAGTCATGGCAACGATATGAGTTAATTTACTGAATGACAAGATAAAATGAGAAAAAGCAGCGACTGTTGATATTTTATATTCCAAGGGAAATGATGACAAGTCAAAAATGATCAAGTAATATTTCAGAAGAGAAAAGATAGTTTACAACTAAGGCTGGAAGCTCTTGTTCAGTATATCATAATGTTTTATAAAGTTTAACTGTAAATACATTAAAATTAAGCTAAAACACATCTCAACATTTTGCAGCAATACTGAAGACTGATTTGCATTGACGTAGCATCTTTCATCACTCAAGGACTTCTCAAAGTGCTTTATAGTCTGTCAAAGTATTTTTAGAGTGTAGTCATTGTTGTAATGAGGGAAATCCAGCACATAATTTTCCCATCTGTAGTTCCTACAAATAACAATGTCGTATAACATCAAATCAGTTTACACGATGCTGTTTGAGGGATAAATACTACAGGACACTGGTGAACGCCCTAATCATCTTTGAATGAGTGCTGATGGGGCTTTTATGTTACTACCTGAGAAGACAGAGGTAAATATATGAATTAGAAACGGAAGTAGATTTCTCCCACTTTCAAATGTTTAATTTGTTGAGTTCACACT
Organism: Chiloscyllium plagiosum; assembly: GCF_004010195.1. Lineage (NCBI taxonomy): Eukaryota > Metazoa > Chordata > Chondrichthyes > Orectolobiformes > Hemiscylliidae > Chiloscyllium > Chiloscyllium plagiosum. The sequence continues at coordinate 104,801,661 of NC_057711.1, read as the reverse complement.
GGGAAATCCTGTCCCAGAAATGAAGCAGCAGCCACCACATTATTGATGGCTTTAGGCGTCTCTGACAACTGTCAAACAATGTATTTTAATCTATCTGTGTCATCATCTTCCCTGAATTAGGTGACTTCATGGAATAATGAATCTATTATAGCAATAGCCATTGAGGCTATTGATTTATGCTAACTTCATGATGAACAAAGTTAGATACTTCTCCATAGTAGCTTTGTACTGTGAGTGTCTACACACACAAACACACTGTTCGAGGCTGCAGGCTTTATCAGGTTACCGATGTTCTGGGTCTCTAGCATCCTAGTTAGTCCTTATCCTACAATATGGCTCTCTATTTGTCTTCATTCTTTATTTCTATTAATAAATTACAGATTATAGAAACAGTTTTCTGTTTCGGTATGTAAGATCTCCCCCCTCTTTACCAGCTTCTTCTCACCTCTGAACTCTTATGTCTTCTTCTGAGGTGTTCTGCTGATGTGGGAGTAATACCAACAGTTTCATCATCAGCATTTGAATATTCCATTGATACTGCAGTGACCACAGCAGCTGGAACAGTAGCAGTAAACATGGCAGCACAGATCTGTGGTGGTTCAAGGAAGATGACAGTAAAGGCAGGGTCACAGGAAGAGAATCCTGGATGAGAACTTAATACCTGGACATTTCAAAGGAGCAGTGCCTGAAGAGATGTGTCTCAAGTCGGCAGACCTCTGTCATCTGGTTCAGCTGGAATTGATTCCAATTTGAAGCCAGTGTTCAAAGCTTTCAAAGTAACATTGACAATCAACTTGCGTGTTTGAGTTTCATTCCAGGCTGTAAAAGGTGACATCAACTTGCCGTCCAAATAATCTTCAGGCAAAATGGTGATGATACCTATGTCAAATGTATTATTTTCTAAACAGAAGACACTTTGAAATTTGCACTAATTTAGATAAGCTGGGATAGGAGGAGAGGAGATGAACAGATGTAAAAAAGGAGTAAATAGATTGGTGTGCTTGATCAGTCTCCAACAATTGTTAGCTGCTGCTGCATAGAAGCACCTTATCGCTGCGCTACTAGGTTGTGGGTTCAAAGCCCATTCCCGAAACTTGAAAACTAATCCAGATTGATGCTATGGTACAGCGCAGAGATGGTACAGGCCAGAAAATGCAGCTCCACAATGCATGCATTTTCAGAGCTTTGGGTATGAAACAGCAAATCTCACCTCTATGTCATCCTTTGTAGAATAAACAATACCACATCCGAAGCATTGGCTGCAGATATGGGATTGGATGATGAAACTTCACAATCATCACTCTCTCATTCCTCTTGCACTTTATGCTCCTGATTTGATTTTTGGATAATGGAAAAGAGAAAGGTAGGAGCTTTGGCTGACAGTGTGGAGAGAGGTGGAAATTATCAGATAGATGCTTACACATTGGCACTTTGGGAATCAGGAGAAATTTTGGGATGAGGTGGAAGTGGAACATGAGAAGAATTAGTTATGAGGATACATTTACCTTCAGTGGCCCCAGCATCAGTGATGGCATCTTTGGAGAGAGAAAAAGAGTCTCCTTAAATTCTGAAAAAGTCGTATTAGGCATAATTCAAGATGCAGCCAGACCTGTTAGGTTTCTGCAATTTGAGCTTAAACTTGACTATGACTTTATCTAAAGAATCAAGAATAGAAGGGTTTACTCAATCGGAGCCCAATACAGTAATAAGATATAAACACAAATTACAGAATGGTTGCTGTTTAGTTAACAACTCAGATGGCCCATTCATCTCAGACTCATGTAATACAGCTACCAAAACATTTACTCAGACAGCTCAAACAATGCATAAGAACAGGGCAGAATATAGAAGAACCATGAGATGCGGGAGTAGAATTAGTCCATTCAGTCCATCAAGTCTGCTCTGCCATTCAATCATGGCTGATGTATTTCTCAACCCAACGTTCCACCCTTTAGCCCATTACCAATCAAGAACCTAAGTCTGTCTTGTTTTAATACAGTCAGTGAACGGGCCTCCACAGCCTTCTGTGTCAATGAGTTCCACTGATTTGCTTCCCTCTGGCGGAAGAAATTCCTCCTTATCTCAGTAAAATGAGCAAGTACATATAGCTTGGACATTCACCTATAACTGTATTCAAATACTGATGAATCAAAATACTTTGAAAGGAGAAATTGTGCTACAGAAGTTCCTGAATAAGAGAGGCCCTTGAGTAAATTATCAGATAATCTATATTTCTTAGACATTCTGGGTTTCAAGAAGCTTTTTTTACTTTTGAAGAGCAAATTGTGGTCAATTGGAGCATTTTGAAATGAAGTTAATGGTCTTCCATTGAAGTCAATAGTGGGATCCTTGACATTTGAGATATATTAATGATCTTGATGTTGATTGCAAGAGATATTTTCAAAGTTTGCTAATAAATCAAAACTTGGAAGCATTGTAAACTGGGAGGAGGACAACATAGAAACTCAAAGGATGGATTTGGTGGAGTAAGCAGATAAGTAGCAGATGAAGATCATTATGGAGAAGCGAGAGGTGATACATTTTAAGAAGAAGAACATTACAGACAATCAAACAAAATGGATACAATACTTAAGGGAGCACAAGAGCAGATTGACCTAACTGTATAGACGTGCAGTTCACTGAAGTGGCAGGACAGTTCTGGAAGACTGGAGGGTGACTAATGTTGTTCCATTTTTTAAGAAAGGTAGCAAAGGCAAGCCAAGGAACTACAGGACAGTGAGCCTGGCATCAGTGATAGGCAAGATGTTGGAGAGGATACTGAGGGGCAAGATCAACCATCAATTGGATAGTCAAGCTCTGATTAGGGATAGTCAGCATAGAGTTGTGCGCGATAGTCATGTCTGACAAATCTTTTAGAGTTTTTTGAAGAGATCACCAAGAGGATGGATGAGGGTAGGACAGTGGATGCTGTCTATATGGACTTTAGTAAGGCTTTTGACAGGCCCCACATAGCAGGCTAGTCATGTAGGTCACATGGGACCCAGGGAGATTTAGCTAATTAGATTCAAAATTGGTTTAATGGTAGGATCAGAAGGTAACAGTCGAAGATTGTTTCTCAGACTGAAAGCTGCAACTAGTGGTGTGCCACAGGAGTCAGTGCTGGGACATCTATTATTTATTATTTACATAAATGATCTGGATGTGAACGTAGAAGGCACAATTGGTAAGTTTGCAGCTGATTCAAAATTAGGAGGTATGGTTGATAGCAAAGAAGGTTATCAAAAATTGCAGAGGGATCTTGATCAGATGGAGAAGTGTGCTGATGATTGGCAAATGCAGTTCAACACAGATAAGTGTGAGGTGTTGCACTTTGGAAAGTCAAACCAAGATAGGACTTATACAGTAATTGGTAAGACCCTGAGGAGTGTTGTGGAATAGGGGGACCGAGGAATACAAGTACATAGTTCTTAGAAAGCAGTGTAACAGATAGACAGGGTGATGAAGAAGGCATTTAGTATGCTGGCCTTCATCGGTTGAAGCATTGAGTATAGGAGTTGGGACGTTACAGTTATATAATTCGTTGGTGACACTGTACTTGGAGTATTGTGTATAATTTTGGTCTTCTTGATTCAGGAAAGACATAGTTAAACTGGAAAGAATGCAAAAAAGATTTACGAGGATGTTACCAGGACTAATAGGCCTAAGTTACAGGGAGAGATTGGCCAGGATAAAATTTAATTCCTTGGAACATAGGAGATTGAGGTGTAACCTTATTGAGGTGTATAAAATCATGAGGAATGTAGATAGGATGAATGCATATAGTCTTTTTCCCAGGGAAGGGGAACTGAAAACTAGGATGAAGGTTTAAGATGAGAGGTGAAAACTTTAAGAAGGAGCTGAAGGGCAACTTCATGCAGAGAGTGGTGTGTATATGGAATGGACTGCCAGAGAAAGCAGTTGAGGCAGGTGCAATAGCAACATTTTAAAAAATGTTTGGGTACGTACATGATGGGAAGGGTTTAGAGGGTATGGACTAAATGCACACAATTGCAACTAGTTGAGAGGGTATCATGGTAACATGGGCCAGTTTGGGCTGAAGGGCCTGTTTCCATGTTGTATTACTCTTATGATTCTATGATTATGACAGAGTTAAAAATCACACAACATCAGGTTATAGTCCAACAGGTTTAATTGGAAGCACACTAGCTTTCGGAGCGTCACTCCTTCGTCAGGTGGTAGTGGAGGGCTCAATTGTAACACACAGAATTTATAGCAAAAATTTACAGTGTGATGTAACTGAAATTATACATTGAAAAATTGATTGTCTGTTAAGCCTTTCATCTGTTAGAATACAGTGATAGTTTCACTTCTTTCATGTGTAAATCACAAAACCCTTTTTTTAAAAGTTGCAT
>NC_057711.1:104688160-104796470 GCF_004010195.1 Chiloscyllium plagiosum | reverse complement strand
ATTGTTGTGCGCTGCCCATTCATCCGTTGTCGTAGCCTTTGCTCGGTTTCCCCAATGTACCATGCCTTACAGACACACACACTCCCACACTCACACATGCACCCCCACACAGACTTAAGACACTCTACATTCACTACACACACGCATACACTTTCTCACACTCACAACCCCCAACCCAGACAGACACACACATACACAGACAGACAAAGACCCACATGCACACATATATTTTGTGGGGTGAATTTGTACTTGCAGGGTTACATTGTACTTTGCTCAAAAACTGCATGCATTCATGTAGAACTCTGAGCTCAAAAACTGCATGAATTGATATAAAACTCCGTTATCTCACTTGTTAGATTAGAATCAATCTAAACATCATGGAATAGACAGAGAACACAGAGGGCCAACACCTTCAACATATTGTCTAGCTATCACCATTGTTAACAGCTAACCCGAGAATTCAACTTCTTAAAAAATTGGTTTTGTGATTTACACATGAAAGAAGTGAAACGATCATTGTATTCTGACAGATGAAAGGCTTAACAGACAATCAATTTTTCAATGTATAATTTCAGTTACATCACACTGTAAATTTTTGCTATAAATTATGTGTTAGGATTGAGCCCTCCACTATCACCTGATGAAGAGCGTCGCTCCGAAAGCTAGTGTGCTTCCAATTAAATCTGTTGCACTATAACTTGGTGTTGTGTGATTTTTAACTTTGTGTGTCCAACACTGGCATCTCCAAATCATGATTATGACAGTTAGAGAGCAGTTAATAAAGCATATGGCATCCTGGGCTTTGTTATTAGGGACATAGAGGTTACGCTGAACTTATATCGAATACTTATTAGACCTCACCTAGGATATTGTGTTCTGTTTTGGGCACTACATTGCATGAGAGATGTGAATACATTGGAGAAAATGCAGATGAGATATTCAAAGGTCTTTCAAGAGACAATAAACTTCAATTATGAGGTTAAATTAGTGAAATCTGACTTCTTCTATGAGAGAAGATGGCTCAGAAATTATTTTTCAAAGTCATGACCAGTCTGAATGGAGTTCATAGGGAAAAACTTTGACAGTTTGGAAATGGATCAAGAATGACAGGACACTGATTTGAAGTGATTGCAAACACAGCAAATCTGATATGGGAAAAATCATTTTTCACATACCAAATGGTTTGGGTCCGCTCACACTGCCTTGTGGTATGGTGGAAGCCATTGGAAAATTATTTGAATAGAAATAAAGTGCATCAACCCTTGGGAAAAAGCAGGATAAAATCACTGAGACATAATGCTCGTTGGTGATTCTGTAACCAGACTTTCAAAAGAGTTGTTTGGAACAGAAGCAAGCCAAATAACCTTTCAACATTGTTCTGCATACAAGGTAAATCTAAAATGTAACTCTATATATCTGGATTACCTAAAACCCCACATTGACCCCACATCAATAGCCATCTATGAAGGGAGTTCCCAGTTTATTCTAAACTTTGTATGTAGGAACATTTCCTAACTTGACTGTTAAAAGGTTTGGTTCTAATTTCTCAGCTTTATTCCCTAGTCATCAATCTGCAAAAAATAATTTATTTATTTCTACCCTACATGTTCCTCATAAAATCTTAAAATCTTTGCTCAAAACAACCTTAAGTGCATACAGTTTTAAATGGATATCCAAGCACTGGTGCTGGTGTAAAAGACTGAATGGTTTGCCATCCAAATCTCTTTCACAGGAGAGGGGTTTGGTGAACAGGGATAGTATCAAAGAAAAGTGTTATTGAAAATATTTTGCAGTGCTTGGCGGGTCATGATAGATAGATGGGGATTGTAAGAGGTCATTGTTATAGTGATTGCAGGAAATATCAGCTTAATACTCAATTCAACTGAGAGACCAATGAGTTAATTCAACCAATGATAATGGCTTTGTGAGAAACAACATTATCTGCAATAAGCTTTCAAGGATTTAAGATTATCTTGATCATATGACATCAAATATACTGGATATGAACCACTGCAAACAGAATAAGCATCTTCCACAACTCCCAGAATTGATTTTGAATCAAAATTCTACAAAATAAATGCTAAGACCAGTGACTAAAATACCATATTCACATATCTATTAATTCTGAGATGAAGAAATTAATTTCTAGTATAAACTACCAACTACATTTACACTTATAGGCCAGAAAAAAGATCACTACTTCAAAAATACAACACAAAACTTCCCAATTATTTATTCCAAATGTTTTCAAAAATTCAATAACACCTCAAAGTCCTAAAGCTGTATTAATTAAGTCAAATGAGATATATTAAAATTCCACTGCAAAAGAAGTGTAGTAGTTACCAAACATGCAAGAAATCTGCCAATTGAACTAATCAACTTCCCATGCACTGCCATTCAAGAAGGCAGCTCACCTTCCACAGGGCAGTTTAGGGATGGACAATAAATGCTAGCCTAGCCAGTAACACTCATCCTAGGAACGAATAATAAAATGGTAGCAAATAAGCCTAACTTCTCTTTCTGATTCATGTGTAATTCAATAAACCTGTGGCTCAAATATTGTTTATTCTAATTAAATGAAAACTAACAAGTGTTATTTTCAGACAAAACAATGCCTTACTTAGTAACCAGTCAGTTTGCAGAATGAAGTGGCTATGTCTAGTAAACTTGCTATTTTCTATGGTGGGGGATTTATTGCAGAACTGGATTTTGGGCAAAACCTTGCCAAATGCTGAATAATGTAGGAAACTGAAAGAACTGCAAATGCTGTAAATCAGAGACAAAAATAGAGATTGCTGAAAAAGCTCAGCAGGTCTGGCAGCATCTGTGGTGAGAAATCAGAATTAACATTTCAGGTTGTGTGACAGTTCCTCGGAACTAAATTATTTCCTTCCTCTCAGTTCTGAGGAAGAATCACTCGACCCAAAACATTAACTCTGATTTCTTTCCCCAGATGTTGGCAGACCTGCTCAGCCTTTCCAGTAACCTCTACTTTTGTTACTGAATAGCATGGACATTGGTGGGAAAGTTGAGAAACTTTCAACAGTGAGGAGCATCTTGGTGTTAAAAGCAAAAGTGTCCATCTTCTAATTGGCAAGATGAGATTCTCACTAGTGAGTGAGAAGAGGCCTGTTTGTGTGGAATAGCATCTTATTAACATCCTCATTACTAATCCATCATTTCATCTCATTGATATTCTGTTTCTTCATTCTCCCACCCACTGGATGGAAACTAGATGGTGTCAATTTATAATATGAAATCAGGGTGGCTCCCTGGTGACTCCAGCTCACTGCTTGCTCCTCCAGATCTCGATCCATCAACAAGATCTCAGGGTATGCTCCATTGACAGTGACTGCATATACACCCCTGCCGAGCAGGACATCTAGCTTCCCATCGGCGAAATGGGGTGCTAATTCCTCTCTGTCTGACATGTTTGAGGTAAATAAAATGAAATGTGCAGGATAACTCTGGACTACCACCACTTGTCTAGATATATAACTAGGCTTTAAAGATGGCACCTGCATCAAGAAGTCTGCCAATGGCAAGTGGGGAAACAAGACAAGTTAGGTAATCAGGCAAGTTTGGGAAGATAGTGTTATGAACCAGGCCAGACCTCCACAAAAATATTTTAAGAAGGTAGCCAAGATCCCTAATATTTTCTCCGAGTTTAAAGGCAGATGTGAAGTTGATATTCCAAGTGTGGTACACTTGGTTAAACCACTTGGCTTTAAGCAAAACAGAATTTACTTAAACACTATAGTTGAAACACGAGCTAAAGAAAACAGAATTTGGAATAACTTAACTATTGGAAAACTTAACCAATCTGATATAGCAACTTAATTAAGAAGATGTTTCAGTAACATCACATAAACACACCCCCTGGCAAAAAGGCAAATTGAAATACGGATTCTTCCAGGCAGGAGGGAACAACATCCAAAGAAATTTCAGAGAGAAAATCAGTCAGGAATCATCTGTTAAAGTTTGGAAATGTTCCGGACTACAGCATCTTCTTACTGCTACAGCTAAACCAAACTAGAATGAAACCTGACCTGGGAGTCATCGACGTTGGTGGGGAATCCTGAGTTGAGAAAGAAGGTGGACATTTTGTAGGCCACCTTGTTGAACTAGACACTTCGCCACCTCTGCCGTTACGACCTCTCTTGAAGAAAACCAAGGACAAAACAGCCTTTTTAAAGTGACAGCATTGTCACAATAGAATTTGAAATATCATAAGGCCTTGCAGAGAGGAACCCTCCTTGAAACTAGTTAGAATTGAACAAGTCAGATTAGCATTGGGCCATGGGTATCCATATGGGCCCAGTTGTGCCTGTTTCTTCGTGGCTTACATGGAACATTCCTTCTTCCAGTCCTACTCTGGCACCCAACATCAACTCTTTCTCCACTGCTACTTCCCTCCATCATTAGGAATTGGAAAGGTTTTTCCATTTTGCTTCCAATTCCATCCTGCTCTCACCTTCACCTGGTCATCTTTGATTCCTCCCTTCCCTTCTGCAACATCTCTGTTTCCTATTTTAGGGATAGGTTGCTTACCAATTCACTACAAACCCAACGACTTCCACGGTTGCCTTGACTATACATCATCACAGCTGCTTCTTATAAAGACTCTATTCCATTCTCCCAGTTCTTCCAACACCATCACATCTGTTTTGATGATGCCAACTTCAACAAGGTGGCCTACGAAACGTCCACCTTCTTTCTCAACTCAGGATTCCCCACCAACGTTGATGACAAAGCCCTCAGCCATGTCCAACCTATCTACTGCACTTTGGCCCTCACTATGTCTCTTCCCTCCCAAAACAGCAATAGGTTACCCGCTCATCCTCACCTACCATTCCACCAACATCCACATCCAAAAGATGGTTAGCCGGAATTTTTGCCACCTCCAGCAGGTTGCCACCGTCATAAAAATATTCCCCTCTCCTCCCGTCTGCATGGGCCATTCCCACTGAAATACCTTGATCTTCTCCTCCTTCACGCTAAACACCTCCCCGTACTCCCATGGCACCTTGGAGAAAGTGAGGACTGCAGATGCTGGAGATTAGAGTCGAGAATGTGGTACTGGAAAAGCACAGTAGGTCAGGCAGCATACGAAGAGCAGCAGAATCGACATTTCAGGCATAAGCCTGGCACCTTCCCAACCAATCGCAGAAGTTGTAATCCTTGCCCATTTACTTTACCCCTCCTCACAATCCAAGGCCCCAGACACACCCACCAGGTGAAGCAGCAATTTATCTGCTCTTCACTAAATCTAGTCTACTGTACTCGCTGTTCACAATGTGGTCTCATTCAAATTGGGGAGACTAAGTGCAGGCTGGGCAATCACTTTGTAAGACATTTTATGTTCTGTCTGCAGAAATGACCCAGCTGTTCAGCTCCCACAGCTGGACACAATATTCCAGCTGACGTCGAACAAATGCCTTTTATAAGTTCAACATCACTTCTTTGCTCCTGTACCTCTGCTCCAATTAATAAAGCCCAAAACACTGTATGACTTAGTACCTTAATTAGTGCCAACCAACTTTTAGATCAAGGTGGGCAGATAATATAAAATCTGGAAACAAAGGCAAAAAGAAACTTTATCTTAACTCAATGCAGAGCAATTTACCAGCTCAGATTCCCTTCCCAACCATCCAAGGAAAACTGAAGGGTAACAGAATCCAAATATTTTTATTTGTCACCTCAATATAAAATTACAGCTTTGGAAATTCCAATTACTTGTTCTTTTTCTCATTTTTACAAAGAAGGGAAAAATTTCACGGGTTTGAAAACAAAACTCAAAGAGTAATACTAATCTTTTATTTACGCTTACAGTATGACATGGAGCAAGCTTAGGGTCATATAGTCCTGGTGGACAACTCATTCACAAATTGCTCTTCTCGGCCACGTACTATTAGTTATCATTTCAAATCAAAAATTGGTTGCAACCTTCCACAATGAAAACCTATCCTTTTACAATCCAGGTTTAAAGTTCATTGGCAAAGGAGGACATTATGTTTTGATTGTGTAACAAACAATGCAATACTCCTTTGGTACAATGCCATCAGCTTCAAGTATGCTTTCAAATCCTGGTTTAACCCAAACACACAAATAACTGACACTGAGCTAACATTACTTTGAGTGGCAGTATGTTGATGAATAACAGATTAAAAACACAGAATTTAATAAGAACATATCTGAGTTTTTTTAATAAATCCTATTTGAATGGTAAGAAAAAGAATGCAGTTTCACATCATATAAATCTTAGCGACAGTGTGTTTTCATTAAGTGAACTCATGACTGATGGGTTAAATATATTTTCAGACAAGTTGAGTGCTTGATTATTGCTTCTCCTTTACGGTTAACCTAATAACATATTTAGGTGGTATCAGGAGGCAATCATCAGTTTCATCATCAGGACAGAATGAATAACACAACAGGACAATGACTCGATGGATTCCACACTAGATGGGTATTGAAATACGGTAAATTATTGCTCAGGCAGTGAAGGTGACAATCGACCTCTCAGAATCTTGGTGAAAGACTTTCCTAATGAATTGTGATTATTTTTCATGCATCCTAATATATTTGAATGACTGACTTTCAGGAAAAGAAAAAAAATAATATGGAGACCAATTAATACAATCACGCCATGGCTGCCTGTCAGACATGCCCTATGCCACAATGCAGTGGGTCGTGGAAGTTTTGAGTAATGCAAAATGACAATCTACGACCTAAGATGCATGGCAATTTATTTCCACAAGATTAACAAACTTCCAACTTCCCTTCAATGCTTCATTAAATAGTTTTTAAAATATTTATTGTAGAACACTGCTGTTTTTAAAGTTCAGCTGTGTAACCCATAATTTAAACACCTTATCTTTATACTTTTATATTTTTTAATCCTATGGACTGAAATGAGAAACCCAAGGATGGCTGTGTTTTGAAAGCAAGGAATTTGATATCTTTGAACTCTATGTAGTTGCAGGTTCCAGCAATATACAGATGAACTAAAGCTCAGGAGTTGTTTACAAGTGAGACTGATTGGTGTGGACTATGGCTGCGAATAAGACAGAGAAAAGTTATTTAGATCAGAAGTAAAAGCAGCAAGAAGCCATTTTAAACCTGAAAAAAAAACAGCTTACAAGTCGTTCAGTTATAATGCGCGTTTCGTCAGTGCGAATTCGATATAATGCAATTGACGAATTGGAGATGCTGTTTCTACAACACGAACTTTTGAAACCTACGTTGGCTGTAATGCGATTACAGCACCAACACTTTAAGTGCTGTTTCTAAAGCGAAATGTTTCTATAACGCGCGGTTATACAAGAACAATACCATGGTGTTATAGAAGAACTGATTGTATCTATCCTCCAGATGCCACAAGTTGTGACTTTGAATTGGATAAGTCAGAGCCCTTTCATGAGTGAACCAGCCACCCTGTGCCTCTTGCGCTCTGTGGCAGCAATCGGAAACAGGAAGTTGATGAGAATACTTCACAACGGCAAGAACCAACCTGACAAATTTTTTTAAACAAATCTGTGGAACTGTTTTCCTAGTTTCCCCTCCACCCATGTTTCTTTTTCCCCCTTTTTTATATCTATGTGTGTATTTTTGTGAGGGGCATTTATGAGGGGTTTACAGCTTCTTTAGTAGTGTTAAAATTTAATCAGTTTATAATTGTGTGTCTGTAGCTAGAATCTAATTACCTATAATCGTGACACTTGCTTAGTACAGAAATTTGATCCATGCTTTTATTAACCTCGGTCTGAAAATTAAGCAGTTTGGGGATGTCACACACTTCTTTTCAAAGCTGTAAGTTTAGCGACAAGTCCGGAACAGTGGGAAATGATTTCCAGTTCACTACCCCAGCGAGTCATGACAATGAGTAATTTTTACAAATTCTCTTTTCAGGTCATGGGTTCAGTCAAGAGGAAAAGTAAAGCAATCCTCCTGTCACCTGCTGGATGAGTTATTGTCTGCAGCCAGGACCATGAGTAATATGCTTACCCCACATATGGAAAGAGAAAACCCAATATGCTGGTAATGATGGCCAGGATACATCATGAACAGTTCCAAAGGAGTGGATACAATGCTGCAATTTAAAGATCCCTCCAAGTCAGCAAAGATAAAGTTCTTGTTTCCCAATCTCTGTCATTATATTTGGCCACAGTCATTCTTCTCCTTCCTTAATATTCAGTGTTTTCTTCACCACTCACAAGGGGACAGTGAACCATCTCTCAGTCTCACTCCAAGCAAACACTCAACTTCACTCTTTCTACAACAGGCATGAACATATGAAATAGACAAATCACCCTTCAAGCCTGCTATTCAATAAGATCACAGCTGATCTATTTGTGTTTCGAATTTCACATTTCAATCCAGTGCTGATAGCCCTTGATTTTGCTTTATAAGTATCTATCCACAAAAGGTCTGGCAGCATCTGTGTATGTTTCGAGTCCAGTGACCCTTCTTCGGAACTGAATGGGATTCCAGTTCTGAAGGAAGGTCGCTGGACTTGAAACATTAACTTTGGTTTCTCTCCATAGATGCTGCCGGACCTGCTGAGTTTCTTCAGCAGGTTCTGCTTTTGTTTCAAATTTGAGACAATACATAATGAAAGCATCGACGGTTCTTTGTTTCATAATATAAGAACCTATCCACCTCTACCTAAAAATGACACAACTTCTTAGCAGAGAATTCCAAAGTCACACAACCTGTGAAAAAAAAGAACTCTTCATCTCTGCCTAGAAAGGGCAAATCCTGATTTTAAAATAGTGACCACTTAGTATTGGATTCACCCAGAAGAGAAACATTTTTTCCACTTCCACCTTGTCAGGACCATTCAGGGTCTTATGCAGTTTAATTAAGTCACCCTTCACTCTTCGAAACTCCAATGGAAACAAAGCCACTCTGACGTATCCTCATAAGACAACCTACACATACCAGATTTCAACCTAGTAAACTTCCTCTGAACTGACTCCAATGTGTTGTTGTCCTCCCTTAAATAAAGAGACCAAAACTGCTCACTGTGTACACAATGTAGTGATACCAATGAGTTGTATAACTGAATAACACACTCTTCATCTGCTGTCAGTTATAGAAATTGCAATTCCACTCATGACTCATCAATAGGATTAAGGAGAATCCCAAGGCATTTTATACACATATTAATAACAAGAGGGTAACTAGGGAAAGGGTAGGTCCACTCAAGGACAATAAAGGGAATTTATGTGTGGAGCCTGAGGAAGTAGTTGAGGCCCTTAATGAGTACTTTGCTATCGATTATGACAATTGATATCTGCTAAAGTGAAGGACATGGATGATGGTAAGATTAGGGAAGGGTATGACGATATTCTAGGGCATGTCGATATTAAGAAGGAGGAAGTTTTGGGTGACTTGAAAAACATTAGGATAGATACGTCCCAAAGACCTGCTGGTATCTATCCCACGATACTGAATAAGGCAGAAGAGGAGATTAGCAGAGATCTTGTTTTCCTTTTTAGCCACAAGCAAGTTTCTAGAAGACTGGAGAATAGCACAGCTTGTTCCTTTTCTTAAGAAGGGCAACAGGAATAATCCAGGAAATTATAGGTTGGTGAGGATTACACTTTTTTTAAAAATTGATTCACGGGATGAGGGCATCACTGGCTAGGTCAGCATTTATTGCCCATCCCTAATTGCCCACAGGGCAGTCAAGAGTCAGCCACATTGCTGTGGGTCTGGAGTCACATGTAAACCGGATCAGATAAAGGTGGCAGTTTTCTTCCCTCAACATCATTGAGCTAGATGAGTTTTTCTGACAATTGACAATAACTTCATGGTCATCATTACACTCTTTATTTCAAACTTATACTGAATTCAAATTCACCATCTACCATGGCAGGATTCAAACCTGGGTCCCAGGATGTTACTTGGGTCTTTGGATTAAGAGTGTAGAAATAATGCCACGAAGCTAGCGTCTCCCCTATCAGTACTAAGGAAATTATTGAAGAAGATTTTTCAGGACAGGATTAAATGCATTTGGAAAAGAGTAGACTTATTAGGGATAGTCAACATTGGTTTATGAAGGGGAGGTCTTAGAACAAAGAACTGTACAAGACAGGCACAGGCCCCCGGCCGACCCGGCCCACAATGTTGTGCCAAACATGACCCCAAATTAAACTAATCCCTTCTGCCTGTCCATATCTCTCAATTCCTTACATAATCATGTGCTTATCTAAAACTCCCTTAAATGCCCCAAGTGTATCTGACTCCACCACCACAGTGTGTTCCACACTCCTACTACTCTGTGTAAAAAAACTTGCCCCTCACATCCATTTGAACTTGTTCACTCTCACCTTAAATGCTTGTCCCTAGTATTGGACATTTCAACTCTTTTTCCCAAAGATTCTGACCATCAACCCTATCTAGGCATCTCATAATTTTATAGATTTCTATCAGGTCTCCCTTCAGCCTCCACTACTCCAGAGAAAACAGCCTGAGTTTTTCTACCTTCTCCTCATAATTCATACTGTCTAATACAGGCAGCATCCTGGTAATCTTTTTTTGTACCCTATCCAAAGCCTCCACATCCTTCCTGTAATGTGGTGACCAGAACGGAACACAATACTCTAAGTGTGGGCTATTAACTATATCCTTTTCCTTAACATTTGATCTCCCAAAGTGCAGCACCTCACACTTACATAGATTAAACTCTATCTGCCATTTCTCTACACAGGTCTCCAACTGATCTATATCCCGCTGTATCCTTTGACAACCTTCTACACTATCCACAACTCCACCAATCTTCACATCATCTGCAAACTTACTAACCCACCCATCTACATTTCCAACCAAGTCATTTGTATATTATCACAAACAGCAGAGGTCCCAGTATGGATTCCTGTGGAATACCACTAGTCATGGACTTCCAGCCTGAAAAACACCCTTCCACCACTACCCTCTACTTCCATGGCCAATTCTGAATCCACACAGTCACATGAGGATACAAATGGCTAATGAGGATACAAATATCTTGGTCTTGTCCCACAAACTTGATTGAGTTTTTTGTGAAAGATGATTGATAAGGGTAGGACAGTGGATGTTGTCTACATGGTTTTTACTAGAGCATTGACAAGGTCCCACATGATAGGCTGGTCTAGAAGATTAAACTGCATGGGATCCATGGTAAGTTGGCAAATTGGATATCATATTGGATTGGTCATAGAAGACAGAGTGTAGTTGTGGAGGGGTGTCCCTCTGACTGGAGATCTGTGACCAATGGTATTCCACAGGATCAATGCTGGATTTTTGTTGATTGTAATATATCTAAATGACTTAAATTCAAATGTAGATGGTCTGATTAGTAAGTTTGCAGACAACACAAGAATTGCTAGAGTTGTGGATAGTGAGGAAGGCTATCAAAGGATACAGTAGAATGTAGATCAGTTGAAAAATTGGACAGAGAAATGACAGATGAATTATAATATGGACAAGTGTGAAGTCATGCATTTTTGGAGTCAAATGCATGAGAAAAGCATACAGTTATTGGCAGGACCATTAACAGACTGATAAATGTTAACTTTGATTTCTCTGCACAGATGTGGCCAGATCTGCTGAGCTTTTTCAGCAACTTCTGTTTTTGTTTCTGATTTCCAGAGGGATCTTTCGATCCAAGTCCATACTTCCCTGGAAATGGCAATGCAAATGAATAAGGTTGTAAAGAAGACAAATGGCATGCTTGCCTTCATTGGTCACGGCATTGGGTATAAAAATTGGCTAGTTATGTTGCAACTGTAAAAGATTTGGTTGGATCCCATTTGGAGAATTATGTGCAGTTTTGCTCCATACACTATAAGAGGTATATGGAGGTTTTGGACAGGATCCAAAAAAGACTTACCAGAATCTTGCCTGGATTGAAATGTATTACATATAAGAAGAGGTTGGACAAAGTTGCATTGTTTTCGCTAGAGCATCGGAGGCTAAGGAGTGACTCATAGAAGTATATAAATTAAGGGAGGCATGGATACTGTGAATAGTTGGAGACTTTATTTCCAGTGTGGAAATGCAAATACTAAGGGGGGGGGGGTTGGTTTAAGGTAATAGAGGAGAAGTTTAAGGGAGTTTATTTTACACAGAGTTTGATAGGTGTCTGGAATGTGTTTCTGGGGAGAAGGTAGAAGCATATATATTAGCTAAGTTTAAGAGGTACTTAGATAGACACATGAACAGGCTAGGAATAGAGGGATACAGACCGCAAGCAGATGGCAATTCAGAATAGCTTCAAGGTCAGCACAGGTGGGTTGAAGGGCATGTTCCTGTGATGTACTGTTCCATGTTTAGTGCAATTCACACTGAACCCAGATACTTCCCATTCAAATGTTCCTATTTTTCATTTTATCTTGTTATTTAATCCTTGCAATTTTGAGACTATGTTTAGAAACCTCACACGTTAGCACTTGCAATCTCAGTAGACTCTCATGAATCTCTTCACTTTCTTCTGTAGAAGAATAACGCACAACAAAAAGGAGAGAGATACGACAAATTGAAGTACACCAGCCATTATGGCTCCTTGCCTTTTTTGTTGGTTCTGCATTACAGCCCTAGAGACAACACAGTGGGTGTAACAACATGTTTTGCTACCTCACTCATTGTCTGTCAATAGTTTTAACTTGGAATATATTTGCCCATTCTTTTGGAAGAGGGTTCTCTCCAAGTTGATCTCTTATTCAGCCAGCATCTTCTCTGCTGCACTCAAGAATTTCAGGTTCCTTTGGAAGTTACCTTACCTCCCACTGTCCAATTGAGCTGATCTCTGAAGCAATCGCAGCAAAACAAAACTACCCTTTAATGGACAGTTCTTTTAATGGTTTGAATTGGCAAGTTGCCTACTGGCAGCACTGTGTTTCCTTGTTTGCTCAGTGAGCTGATTCTAATCAGATCTGGCACTGCCAATTCCATTGGCTGATTGCCACGTATACCCTGCCCACTGTCCATCTGGCATACAATCCATACGGAAATCCATCCAAGCTAATATTGTTAAATATTGTGTGATGCGGCTGCAGATGACTGCCTGACTCTGCTTTATTGGTGGGGGAGGGGGAAAAAGTAAGTAATGCAATGCACTACTGCAAAGCTGAAGGAAATGTCTTTAAGTTTCACCTTTTGTATTCCTGCTACCTCAACATTCAGAAAGTCCAAGCCCCTCTTTTCACTACGGTTAAAGAGCTACTGCTTAGATCTCCTCTTCTGTCTCTGTGAACTGGTGCCAGTCCAGTGTTTGTGAGCAGACAGAAAAGGGATGTATTTAGAAAGAGGGTGGTGTGTCACTTGGCACCCAGATGAAATTGTACCTGAGTGTTCACACATGCAGCATGTTGGTACATGAGGATTGTGAGTCTTTGGAACTCTTTGGCACAGAGAGCAGAGTTCTTGTGTATATTTAAGGCTGAGTTAGATAGATTCTTGATCTTTATGGAGGGCGGGGGCGGGGGGGGGGGGGGGGGAGGGGGTCAACAGTTACAGGGAAAGGGCAGAGAAGTGGGTGTAAAAAATGCTGGATCACCATGATCCTATTAGATGGTGAAGCAGGTTCACGGGACAAATGGCCTACTCCTGTTCCTAACTCTCATAGCCTTATGGTTTAATAGTAATGTGAGAGCAATGTGCTGTTTGTTGCTTAGCCCATTTTCTGTGTCAGATGATTAGCCAGTTGTGATGACAGTATAGCAGATTCCCTCAGATAAACATGACAGTTTTTGATTATTTATAAAGTACAGAGTGACTGGGAGAGTAGATTATCTCAGTTGGTTGGACAAATAATTTGTGATGCCAACAGTGTGGGTTCAATTCCCACACCAGTTGAGGTTACGACAAGGACTCTCTTTCTCAACTTCTACCCTCCAGGAGGTGTGGTGACATTGTGGACAGCTCAGTGTAAATACATGATGTGGAGTTGCTGGTTTTGGACTGGGTTGGACAAAGTCAAAAATCACACAACATCAGGTTATAGCCCAACAGGTTTATTTGTAAACACTAGCTTTTGGCATATAACATATCTGAAAGAATTGAACACATATAAGTTGGCTCTTAAATCTTTAATCACTTAGAATGAAGGTACAGGTTTCAATTGATTAATGTGCAAATTCCAGAATTTCTTTCAAGTCACTGCCCTGAGATAACTTAGGGTTTAATAAGTATAAAGGTGAACAACTTAGGTCAGACAATGCATTTTAGGCCTAATGTGTGTTCAATTCATTCTCATGAGTTGCATGACGCTTTGATCTTTTCCTTATAAATTTTGTGTCTAAGATCTTCCTCCCTCGCTAACACCTAATGAAGGAGCAGCACTCCAAACGCTAGTGTTTTCAAATAAACCTGTTGGACTATAACCTGGTGTCTTGTGATTTTTGACCAGTGTAACTACAGTCACACCTGGCACTCCTGCTTAAGAAGGCATATAAAGTGCAGAATCCAGATGCGTAAAAGTATTTCAATGCACAAACATCATTCTGGCAATGTTCTATTCCTGTGCCCATCATTTATAACAATTCCAATTAACTAATGCTGAGACAAATTCATCATGGTGTGAGATCAAGTAGTTTCCAACTAATCAGGGTTAAACAGATTAAACTGTTTCCATCTAAATCTGCTTTGTAATACTATCTGTTAACACTGAAACAAATGACAACAATGTGTGAGACTCTCAGCATGCAGTTACGGTGTGCCATCTGCCTTCTTTAACCAGGCTTTTTCCAGGTGGAAATGATGTACAGTAGTAAGACCTCTAATTTATGTTCAACAAGAACTTTTGAAGCTTTTAAAAAGTTCTAAATTTAAATTACATACATAACAGGCATGAAGAGAAGATAGACTGCAGAATGGCCAGTGTGTAAGTCGAAGTGACCATAATCAAACTCAACTTCATCAACTGTATAAAGCAATTCAGTCACTTCCTTCTATTTAATTAATAAAATGCAAAGTGAAGTTGAAAAGTATATATAGCACCTCTCAGACAGGAAAGCATCCTGAAGTGCTTTACAAGTGTGTTATTAGGTGTAACTGAGCAAAAGAATACTTCAGGAGTAGGATTTCAAACCTGAGACTAAGTTCACGGTATATCAAGCTGTACTGTTCCTCATACTCCAACATGCTTCAGAGACTTTGACAGTCTATAGCAAGATATTCAAAGAACTGGATCACCAATCTTGCCTTTGCAAGATCCTTCCAATCCACTGACAGAAAAAAAAGTACATCAGCAGTGTCCTTTTCCAATTCAACTTGGCCATCAAAGTGCTCATTGCTGAAAACCAACTCTGTTAGGTGGGACATGATGTTCATTCACCGCATATCAACTGTTGTACTTGGAACCCAGTTGTAGCAGAAACTCCCAGAAAGACAATCACAACTCCTTCTGAATGTTCTCAAAGCATACAAAGTTAAGACTACATTCCCAGTAATAGCACCACTAAATCATGCAAGTACTTTAGGGAAGGAAACTGCCATCTTTACCTGGTCTGGTGACTCCAAACCCACAGCAATGTGGTTGATGCTCAATGCAATTAGAAATGGATAATAAATGCTGGACTTGCCAGTGACACCCACATCCCATGAATAAATGTTTAAAAATGTCACTGTCTCGTAACGACCAAAGTGGAGAAGGTTCATTCCTGAAGGCACCAAACATACAAAGGGAATTCATCAGGATACACAGAGATGAAGTCAAGGTGTTGGATAGAGTGCACAAATCCCCCAACAACCCAATCCACCTGCCGCTTCGAGCACTTCCTGTCCCACAGAATCTGCAGATCATGCATTGATCTTATCAAGCATCTCAGAACTCATCAAATCAGAGGAACTGTCAAAGACAATGTTAGCAAGATTTTGGCATCGGCCCTCAGAATGAAACATCACTACAGATAGACAATCCTTCATCCAAGAGATAGGCATTAATTAGCATCTTGAAGGAAGAGGGTTGGAAACACTTAGGAAGTGAATTCCAGTGATCAGGCCCTGAAGCCGAGGGAAGCAATGACCTCAGGTGTAGTATATTCTCACTATACTATTATTCCAGAGACCCAGGTAATGTTCTGAGGACCTGAGTTCAAATTCCACTGACAGATGGTGGAATTTGAATTCAATAAAAAAAAAGACCTGCAAATGAGAGCCCAATGGTGATCATGAAATTGTTGCCAAATGTCAGAAAAACCCATTGAGTTCAGTAATGTCCTTTTCGGAAGAAAACAGTCATCCTCACCTGATCTGATGTACATGTGACTCTACACCCACAGCAACGTGATTGACTCTCAACTGCCCTCTGGGCAATAAATGCTGGCCTAGCCATTGAGGATCTCATTCTGTGAATGAATTAAAAACTGTGAAAACATTTCCTCCAATGTTTCAGCAATCAAAACCGGAAATGTGTACGAGGCCAGAATTGGAGGAGCACAGAGCTCTGAGAGTTGACCAGAAGTTTCAGAACTGTACGGAGTGACAGATTTGAAAACAAGGATGCATGTAGTACAATTGTGATGCTGTTGGACTAGGAGCCAGTACAACTCGGTGAATAAAAGGCCAACGGAACTAGCAAGGGTATAGCAGAATGTTAGATAAGCTCAACTTTCTGGTGAGGGGTGGAAGGTGGAAATAAAACCACAAGAGCATTAGAATCGTCCGAACTGGAGGTAACAAGGGTCATGGATGAGGATTTGTGCAGCAGATTAGATGAGTTGGGAGAGGACTTGGATTGCTGCTGTTAGAGTGGTGATGGAGGCTCTGAGGCGCTTTAAACCCCGAGGGTTAGGGTGTCAGTCAGGGCTTCCAAGTGCCAACGAACTGGTGCTAAGTGACTAAGGGGCTTCCAGTCAATAGGGAAGAGGGATACACTTCGCTTTGCCAGACCCTCCTTTTCCCCCTGCCTGCCCAAATGACCCTTCTCCAGCCCCTCCCCTTGCCCTCCAAATCGCCCGTCTCCCCTATCCCGCCCCCACGGCGCGTTCCAGGATTCGGCAGCGGTTCACATTCACTCTGTGTGAGCAGATCGGTGCAGGTGCCGGCGGGGAAGGGTCTTGAGTGAACCGCATCGTGCTTTCCCAGCCCAGTGTCCGTGTAGCAAGGAGACAACAGCAAGATGATGATGATGGCATTCACGCTGACGGTCTCCTCTCTGTTTCTCGCTGGCGAAAGTAAGTGCAAAACGCTTCTCTCCCATTACCCAGACTCAGCCTCCCAGATGTAAGCGAGGTGCCTATTGACAGAAATAAACAGGGAAGGAGAGAGAGAAGGGGGTGGGTGGGAATGGGAGCTGGGATCGTTGTTGTTTCACACTGAGCGTTGTACAAATATTTACTTTGCGGCAGGTTAGTGTGAAAGCACCATCATGCGACTCCTTGCAGTCCATGCCCTGCTCGCTGTTTGTTTCAAAAGAATAGCTTTCTCGCGTTTGCTCCGTGTCTGGGTCAGTTGCGACGAACGAGTTGGCGGAGATTGTCTTGTTGCCATCTCCCTGTTTTATTTGGGGCGATGCATCGGCGAATGCGGGAACTGACGCAAAGAGACCAACTTGAGGTTTAGAAATGGAGCACGTGTTTTGCAAGAACACAGCTCTCCCCACTCTCCCACTTCCCACCGACTCATTTTGCATGACTGGGTATTAGAGTTTTCCCAGTCAGACTGTCTGGAACAGTGTAGAAATATTTCGCATATGTCAGCAACAATCCAGGAGGTTTCATACTGTCCTCGGCGGGAGAACCAGCTGATAGTGTTGACGCATTGCCATGAATTCCTGCATGTGTTGTTCCCTTTCCAGAAACGAGCTGAACCTTCAGCACTCCTGCATTTGTTAACATGGGGATCTTCTAAGTGTTGGGTAAATCTCAGGTGCTGCAGTTTATTGATATATGCTTCTGAACCACCCCATCCCCCATTTGGGAAAAACTTAATCGCTTCCAATGTTCCAGGTAGGGGTTCAGCATATTTGAAGACCAGAGTATGAAAGCTGAACTAAGGGTTCCTTAGACAGCAGTGATTCTCCCACTGCTATATACAGCACAGACTTGATCAACTTATAGCAGGCACCTCAAAACCCTGGAGAAGTAGCACCAGTGACACCTTCACAAGATTTTCCAAACTCAGTGGCTAGGAAGGTGGTCCAACATCAATATCCTCTCCCAAGCCAACATGTCCAGTAACTAGATACTAATTGCTTTAAAACCAGCTGCTCTGAGTGGGGCTTAACATGTGACTCCTGAAACCGTTGTTCTACTCAAAACTTGAGGGCAGCAGGAGATTCCCAGGAAGACAGCAGACACTCCTCCGGGATGCCCTCAAAGCACCCTTCAAGAGATCAACACTCCACTGAGCCATGGGGATCTGGGGCCTATGACCGGAAAGGAGATGATTGATTCAGAAAAGCAATGAGCACATCGAGAAATATCATTGCAAGTTTGCAAGTTCAGTGAGGTGTCAAAAAGATTGCAAAATAAAATCCAAAAAATCCAATCTGCCTGATCCTTTGAGCAACACCTGTCCTGCATGTGATATGGGCTGCACAGCATAAATTAGGTTCATCAGCTATCTCAGCACCCATGGAACCGAAGAACATGCAGATCATCCTCAATCCTGAGGGATTGCCTGAACATAAGACTCCCGGGAGCTCCTACTTATATCATACATTCCCAGGATCCTTCTGTATGTTTTCATTTAATTTCAGGAATCCACATGCACATGGATACACATTCCAGGAATCTCCCACACTCCCAGGAACTTCCAGTAAATGTTGACACGTACCTGTGCTAGTGCCAGCTACTTAAAAAAAAGTTATGCCTGCAGAGAAATGACTGGCGTTTAATCAAACACAGATAAATAGAAAGTGTAAAATGACAGATGATTGAAAGATACGTATCATACTTGTGATCCAAATGGACGTGTCTTCTAAAGTAGTCATCCAGGTTACACTTGACTTTTCTAATGTAGAGGAACACATCACGATAGAATGCAGTACTATAAATTGAAAGAAATGCAAATTAACTGCTGTTTCATTCGAAACCTTTTCTAATATCCTCCACCATATGATATATATTCCCTTTGTTCTCCTCACATTCCACACATCACATTCTCAAAACCTGTTTCTTTCAAACTTCTCCCAGTTCCGATGATAGGTAACATAATTATTTCTCTCTCTGCAGATGCTGCCTAACCTCCTGAGTCTTTCCAACATTTTGTGTCATTACTTCAGATTTTCAGCTTTTGGTATTTTTTCTTCTAGGCTAACAAAAGTTTGATAACCTCAAGTCCCTTCCAATTTGCGTACAAATTGACTTTGTGCAGATTCAAAAACAAACCCATTCCCAACTAGGGTCACTGCCTGTGAATGTTTTGCACCAATTTTACAGAGCAATATTGAGGTTACATCTGTCCAAGCTTTGGAATCTTTATTAAAGGAATAATGTATATGTGTTCAAGGCAGTTCTGAGAAGGTTGATAGATTCCTTGAATGAAGGAGTAATCTTACAAAGAAAGGTTGGACAGGCTCTATCCCTTCCAGTTTAGAAAAATGAGAGGTGATCTGATTGTAACATTTAAGATTCCTGAGAGAACTTGCCAAAATGGATGCTAAGATTATTGGAGAGGCAAAACCTAGGGAGCATAGTTAGATAAGACTTTTTTCTCTTGGATGGTCATGAATTTTTAAAAGTGTATTCCCCAGAAATTGCAAATAGTGGGGTAATATAATATTTTTAAGACAGATGCAGATAGATTTTTGATTAAGAAGAGTCAATGATTAACTGCTGTTAATCAAAGAAGAGTCAAAGAAGAGTCAGTGTGGGTGAGAATGTGAAGTTAAGCCATTGTCAGATCAGTCCTAATTTTATTGAATGCCAGAGTAAGTTGGAGGGCCCGAATGGCCTGCACCCCCCTTCTAATTTGTGTGTTTGCATATGATATAAGTTATTACTGTTGCTATTCTATTGTGGCGCCAAAACTCTGCGAAATGAGTTTAAGCACTCTTCTGCAGTGCCAGAACAACAATGGATTTCACCTGCATTAAGGTCAATCACCTTGATCTGGTCCATCCTGCTTTAGAACTAAACTCTATGTCCTAGGAATCTTGAAACCCTTTTGCACCTTTTCTTTTGCAGTTGCACATTAACCTGTTTGTGACCATACGATTCTTATATTCACTAGCCTGTGTCACTGGGAAAAGTCGAGAGACTTTTTAACCTCTGAAATCTCTGAAGGTACAGCATCAGGACTTCAACCCTATTCCTTCCAGTGTCATTTGTCCCACGTGGATCACAATTTCTGGCTATTCCCCTTTTTCTTTCAAAACTTTCTGTACACTCTGATGTTGTTTACCTTGGCCCCTACAACAATTTATGTAAGATTTACATGTACTGCGAAATGACCCTATGAGTACTGAATCCCTATATCTCCAGTATGACAATGGTTCACTATGTTTTTCTCTGTGATCGTTTGCCTGTTAGCACCTTGGAAATGCTCTAGAGTGCATCCCCCAGAGATGTCTGTACCCTCACTAGTATTCAGTGCTAAAATCCATTTTGTGACTCTCTCAGAGGATTGCTGTCTAACTCTTGCTATTTCACCAGATGGTTTCTGAGACTTACTATCTTCCTAAACTCTGTGATTGTGGGGTGATGACCCCCTGGAAACATGCTCCTAGAAGTTGTCAGTAACTCATTGTCTCTGCTGTGTCATTCTCCATAAACCCAAAACTCAGGTTCAAGTAAATTGAGGCAATTCTTGCATATTTGGCTATCCAGGATATATGAAGCAACCTGGCATTCTTACGTTGTACAGAAATTACACAAAATAGGTCTAAGTTATCCCATAGTTTTTGTTTCAAGTAAATTCCTTCAGGTTTAATTAGTTATGCTGAATATAGCTATGTTTGCTGTTGCTTTTTGGTTTTAATCATATACTTAGCACTTCCTTTCCACTTTGTGCTATCTTCTCAATCTCAGTCATGTCTCCTTGTCACGCTGTATAGCATATCCTTCGGTTCAGTGTATATATGTGCACACATTTAGAGAGAATGATTCAATAATGTAACTAGATAATTAATGTAGTGGAGGTCTACACAGCATCCAGATGAGACCAAACATTTTGAGTTTTCGGCCTGAAGGCAGGTCCAACCCACAACACTCAACATATCTATCACAAGTAGGGCAAGGGGGAAGGTCCAGAAACCAGCCCAACCAGAACAGGGATTGAACCCTGTCCTGCTGGTACCAAACTGATCCACATCAATCAATCCAGCCAAATAAGCCATCTGGCCCACATGGACTCCAAGTTGCTGTAACCAGATAGACTTTATGTTGCATTCTGGACTTGTGCATATTGATGGTTGAAGCATCAATTAATTTCTGTCACATGAGATCTTTCTCATTCTTTCTGGCTGACATTGATGTAGGTTGAAAGGATTTACAAGTTGATGCTCAACATGTTTGGCAACATTATGGGCACACCTTCCTTGACCTTCAAGTGTGAGAGTGGGACCTTCTGGATCAAATGCAAAGGACACTATCTAGTGTGTCACAATCTCTCCAGCTGATGTTTATAGCGGTGCAGTAATGCAGCATTTAATAGATTTACTGAAAAGTCTTCAGTATATTTCCAGTGTGTCAGTGAAAATGAACATGCTCTGTTTTAAGTTCTGAATGATGGGCATCACACGGATGATTGTAGATAAGCTACAGTCGATGAGTAAGGTTGGCACAGAACAGAGAAGCATGGTACCATGACAGCAGGTCTCCTGGTAGGAGTAGTTACAAGCTGAGATAGAAAACATAATGGAGATGTTTACCCATTTATATTGAACGACCTGACACCTCTTAAAATAACAGTGAAAATTTTCAGCTAAAAATGTTAGTATTCATTTGTTCATAATATATGCACCACTTTGCTTTAATCTATTACTCAAAATAAATATTTAAATGTAGTTTTGATTTACGTCATTAAATTTAAATGCCAATTAATACCAATTGTAGTTCTCTTTTCAAATCAATGTTTTGTATTTCAGTTCAAGCTCTAGGCATTTGGAGTGTGGTTAAGGTGCAATTTGTGCAAAGTTACACCATTGCACAAAGTATAATATACTGAGGTTCAAAGTTGTTATTCCGAGGATCCTTTCAATTTTGATAACAGCATATGGCAAATCTTGGAAGCAGTCTAGCTTTAATTGGGCATATTGCTGGTGAATCTAGTTTTTAATATATTGCCATGATTGTGGAGGCCCTACTTCTTGAAATAAAAATCTCCTTCTCCCATGAATTCCTTCCTCTCATTTCAACAACCCCTCTCAAGGTATTGATTAATGCACTTATAACCAACAGTAATCCTCCTGACCATAATTAGTTGACCAATCAACATTTGTAGTCAGGGCAGTCACTGCAGAAATGGTGCTTAACAATATTGCAGGATGATCTGCTCCTGTTCTCACATTGATTGACCAGTAGGTGTCATTGGACAGCGACTATGAGAGGCAACCTTTGCCAATTTTCTCCTTACACATCCAGACAGCCTACAGTCTATTACAGTATCCTCCCACCAATCTGGCAAAGATCAACTCTGAGCAGATCGCAGATTGGACCACAACTTTTCTGTGACTGTTATTGAGTATATCTTTTCTTTTGGTTTTATTTAATGCCTCAAGTTTATAATGCTTACTTTTTTATTTCAAATATCTCCATTACACTGACGTTCACTTCCTCTGTAACCTCCTCGAGTTCCGACAACCCTGGGATTGTTGTGCCCCCCAAATCTGATCTTGTTTGCCCAATTTTCTTGTTGAGTCTTCAGCTACCTAACTCTAAGCATTGGAATTCCCTTCCTGTCTCCCCATCTTTGCTTTTTGACCCTGCTTAAAATCTACCTCATTGACCAAACTTGTCCTAATGCCTCCTTATGCGTTAAATTTTGTTTGACAGTATTCCTCTGGAGTTTGGGATTTGTTATATGGTAAAGACACAATATAAAAGCAAGTTTTTATTGTTAATGACCTGAGCCATCTGGTGAAATCTTTACATTGTACGAATGTAATCTTGGTAAAGATCTGAAAGGACAGTGAAAACTAAGATTAAAAAATTCAATTGAATGAAACTTGAGAATAAATTTAAGTTTGATATATAACTCAATGTGTCAACTCAGCCTTTAAAATGTTTACAGAAATAATAAGTTCCTTTGTTAAAATAACAAATAAAAGTAATCATTGACATTTACATTTTACTTTTCACATTAAGAAATAAATAATTTTAAAAGCAACATAATACATTTTCTTTCAGGATAGGGTAAACTTTACAGTTTAGCCCTTTTGGCACAAAACCTCACCCAGAAATTCTAATTCATAGCAATGGTCTTGGGTTTGGAAGATGTTATCTAAGGAGCTTTGAATTTCTGCAGTGCATCTGGTGAATAATCCACACTGCTGCTACTGAGTATCATTGTTGGAGGGAGTCAGTACTTGTGGATGTGGTGTCATTCAAGTGATCAGGGTTACTTTGGAAATGTGGAGCATACTTTTAATGCAGAACAGTTCAGGGAAATAAAAGCAGTCACCCATTTTTGAAGCCGTAGTTGTCATATTCTGTGCTTTACATATTCAGCTTCACAGAAAGCCTCTGTGTCAGCTGCTGTGAAAGGTCAGTAAGTAAGCTAAGTGTGAGGTTACAGTGCCAGAAGGGTATTGTACCAGTAGGTCAGGGTGCTAGTTGGGTAAGGTGTCAAACGGGCAGCGTACCAGGTACAAAGACTCTCAGATGGTTCAGGTGCCAGATACATATGCTGCCAGATGAGTAGACTGCCATGGTACTAGGTGGGAAGGCAGCAGGCAGACATTGAAGTGTTTAGGATAGGTCAGTGTGGGTCAGCATATCGTTTCCAGTGTTGGAAGTATGTTTGCTTTGGAACCCGGGGGGAAGGGTTTGTCAGGTTCCAGGGTGTGGGGGTTTTCACATCCCAATGGGATGGAGAGGGAATTTGTATCCAGGAACAGGGGCTGGGGGCTGTCAGTTCTTAAGATAGGGTGTGTCAATTCTTGGGCAGAGAAATTAAAAATCACACAACGCCAGGTTATAGGCTAACAGGTTTAATTGTAAACACCAGCTTTCAGAGCGCTGCTCCTTCATCAGGTGGGAAGAAGCGGGTGTCAGATCCTGGAAAGGGAGGGTTACTGAATATTGAGGGTGAGGGGTGGCAGTGTGTAATGTCCTGCACTGGGGGGAAAGTGTCAGGTTCCTTTTGGGGAGGCGGGAGGTGGAATGTAGGGTGTTGGATCCAAAGAAGAGAGGAGTCGTTGGCCCTGCAAAAAGGTGGGTGGATGTCAGATCTCTGGGAGTGCCGGGTCCTGGAGAAGGGGGAGATGTTAGCTCCTGTGGAAGAGGATGAGGTTTGTCAGGTCAAGATTGTTAGGGTAGATGTTATTCGGGTTTTGTGTGTTAAATTGGGAGGTTGGGGGGGTTGGCACGGGAAGGTGATGGATGATCACTTGAGTAGTTACTCATGGGTTAGACTAGGTTTTAAATTGTCTAACATTTCCGAGGTAACTATTTATTTAATTGAAGCAGAATCATCTGAATTCTCTGATTTAAATGGAGACATAAGAAAGGTTCCAAAAGTAGTGCACTTGTTTGGTGGGATATTCAATCTCTAAGCAATTTCATTGGAGCTACACTGGGGATTCCACATGGTCCCAGTGAGCAACTTCCAACTGCACTGCATAAATGATGATAGTTGGTTTGTAAATCAAAGAAAGGTTTTCATTTATAAAGTTCCTATCATGGTGTTCCAAAGTGCTTGACAGTCAAGAACCACTGTTTTAAAGCACAGTCATGTTGTATAGTAGGAAATACACTGCCAATTTGTACACTGCCAGCTCCCACAAAGAGCAGTGTGATAATGATCAAAATGAACAGTTTTTATAATATTCTGGGATGAATCTCAGCATCCACACTAGGCATAATTTCCCCATTATTTGTTGAAAGAATGCCTTTGTATCTCTTATGCCCCCCCCCAAGAGATTATGATTCCTGAGAGCCTTAGTTTATAACTTCCTCCAAGAGAGTTCTTGTGCTACAATGGTAGTGTTCCTGCCTCTGAGCCTGGTCGCTTGGGCTCAAGTCCCACCTGTTCCAGAGGTCTAAGCAGGTTGATTAGAAAATATCTGCACTCTCATCCAAAAGGTGACTGCTCTGATGGTGCAGTCTCCTCTCTGCAGTGTCCTGGGCTATTATTCTGGATTAATACACATAGGACCTGGGGTGAGACTTGAACCAAAAAATTTCTGAACCAAGGGTAAGAGTTCTACCAACAGAATCTGAGGGAAATATGATTTTAAAGAGATACAATAAAGCTTAATTATTTGAATTAGCATTTGAAGGTCAATGTACTTACATTAACTTTTGTTTTAGTCCATATAACATTGAAGCTTACAGTTATAATTTGATGAATCTGCTGCTCAATCCTTTTCACGTGGCACTTGACCCCTCTAAATACAAGTTCTTGGAAAGCTTTAATCTCAATCCTTATTCATTGACAATGGATAATAAATTCATAAATAACAATCAAAATTCAGTACTCATTACATCATTATCAAACTTTCTAATGAGCATACTTTCCATGTGGCTGAAGGCAACCACTTATACAACTAATGCCCATGTAGTTCCTGATAATTACAAATGTATTTTTGTCAGTTAAAGAGCTATTTGCAGTGAAATGTAGAACATTTTCACTGCAATTACAGATGGTGTAGTGTCTGTTTCAGTTATTTGGAAGAATCATTGCACAGTACAAAATTGCTCTGGGCCTCTGTTGCTCGAAAAGTTAATATTATCTACATCTGACATTCATTAACTTTGAATACAAATTGGGTTTTAATGTCACTTGTAATCAACTACAGGGATACAGGAGCACAGTGAAAAGTTTACCATGTCGCCATTCATGGCGCCATCTTAGGTACAAGGTACCGAGAATCAAAATCTTACATAAAGATTTGAAAAATAATGAAACAAGTTAAAAGTTCAATGTCACAGTTCTTGTCAGCATAAAGTAGTAAAGAAGAAATAAAGTTAAAAGTTCCAAATTACAGTCCTTCTTTAGCCATGGGCCTGCAGTCCCTCCATGTTTGGTGGTCCCCAAAAGGGCTTGATCTCTCTCCTGTGTTTGGCTTGATCTCTCGATTCCCATGCCTCCATGCTGCCATCTCACCACAGATCGCCAGAGTCCCACTCTGGTGCCACTCCAGGCCGCCAGCCACTTCCATGTTGCCACCGACCACCTGATTTCTGCTTGGGAGCATCAACTACCTCATGGCCAACTGGCAAAGTCCCCTCGCTGCTGCTATTGTTGCTGCTGCCCTCACGACCGAGCTCCCTCCAGAAGGTAAGAAGCGAGAAAATAAACATTATAAAAAACTGAAGAAAAAAAGTGAGAAAAGAAGAAAGAAAACTGGTCAGAGCTTTAGTTCAGGAGCCCTACTCTATTGCCACCTTGGAATAATGTTCTCAGTGTTTAAGTTGCTTCTTTTAAAATGGTTATGCAGACTTTTCATTCAGTTGTATCAGAAGTCATGGATGGTCATTGTTCAATCCCCTTTTCAATCTTAATAAAGCTGTTAGCTTTCCAGAACAGAGAGACATCCTTGGACTGTCTATCGACATTATCATTTTGTCAATTGCTTCCTTTAGGTTTCAGTGCTACACTGTATTACATTCTCAGACCCCTCAAGCTCGCAGCCTCTGATTCTGATGGAAATACTATCAATTGCGATTCACAACCTCTGTAGCTATGACTAATTCACCATTTACTGGTAATTCCAAAATCTATGTCAAACTGATCAGGGACTCTGAAAGAGTGGTTTACCACTTTGGCAAAATTATGATAAAAGCAAATTCGCCGCAAGGTTTACGGTCTCCTGTTCATCCTTGTACAAAGCATTCTGACTGAAACATGAGTGGAAGAATGGGTTGTGCAATGAGTTAGCACCTTTACTGCTACCTGTGGAATCTGCTCCTGCTTAAGTTGTGTCAGTATCACAGACTAATATTCAAACACCATCAAGACTTATAAGGACAGCACTAACTAAGCCAGCATAGTTAAAAATCACACAACACCAGGTTATAGCCCAAACGTTTATTTGGAATTTCTAGTTTTCAGAGCTCTGTTCCTTCATCAGGTAACTAGTGGGGCAGGATCATAAGATACAGTATTGAGAGCAAAAGATCACGGTGTAATGCAATTAAAACGATATATTGGACAAAACTTTACCACTTGGTACAACTCTAGGAATAGTGTGACACATTTTTCAGTGCAGTACCAGATCATTTCAGTTGCACAACGCTGATCTTTTGCTATAAATTCTGTGTGTTATGATCTTGCCCCACTTGTTACCTTGTGAAGAAGCAGCACTCTGAAAACTAGTGCTTCCAAATAAACCTGTTGGACTATAACCTGGTGTTGTGTGTGATTTTTAACTTTGTCCACCCCAGTCCAACATCGGCACCTCCACAACATGTGAACCAGGCATGACCTCGTAAAGTAGTCCTGATGATGAATGCTATCAAATAGAAATAATATAAAATGGAACTTGAATATTTCAGTGATGGAAGCTTTTTCTTACTCTGTGGGTGTGAACCTTTGGAAGAAAAATTATTCATACACTATATTGGAAACAAATAGTCTTGTGGTTTGTGTGGATGGCTGCAGTGTGTATTGTCATTGTCAAAGGGTACCAGATATTTGTTTCTCAACAATTCATATCAAGCCATTCCATAATGGGGAGGGCAATGATTTTTAACCTCTGCTATGAAGACTTTATGTGAAGTCAATTTGAGGACCTTTTACTTGGTCAGCAATATGCACAATCATGTAGCAGACTGCCTGTTCTCATTCAGAGTGACTGCAAATGTGAATGGTTTGAGGATTAGGATGTTGGTGCTTTGAGAAGCTTATTGAATGTTACATGGAGTGGTGAACCAATGTTTGGGAGACTGTTACAATCCAGTAGGGTTTTGCACTGTAAAATTGAGTCACACTATTCTTAGAGTTGTATCACATGGTAGTTTTGTTCTAAGGTACACACTGAGTCCCAATTTCCCTGACTTTTAGACCACATTTAATGGAAACGTGGACCAGGTATCTGTACTAAATAAAAATTTTTATTGTAAGTATTGTTAGACTATAGCTGCAGATAAACAGTTATAAACCATTGCCATATAATAGCACTAGCTGAAACTCTAATGCCCTCATAGACTCCCTGTTATTCAGACACACACACACACAAGCAAATAAAGAAAATAAATTATTGGCGGAGGTAGAAAAAAACTGGACAGTTAGTTCAGTGGTCCTTGCATCACAATTCAGCTATAGGGATGATTCTATTTAAGCTCACCAAGCCCATGGGGTTCAGTTATCTTTCTCTGAAAGCTTCCACTGGTTTGTAAGAAGCACAGAGTGACTGATTCATTTGCAAAATGTCTTTGATTTGTCAATTCAAAAGTCACAGCTCACAATACCTGCTGCACGAAAGGTAACTGGTTTTCTTCAAGTTTTAATATTTTTGTACTGCAGAGAACAGCCAACTTCTGCTGGGAAGAACTGCAGCACATCCTTCTGTATCTTTTCTACTTTGAGTGTCTATGACTCTGTAACTTCTTTCCATTTCTGACCTGCCCAGTTAGCTGAAGCCAGTCAGTTTCCCTTGTAAATAAATGCTCAGCTCCCAATCACCTGCACAATGCAGGAACCTATAACCGCAATAGCAATTTCACAATCAGTTTTAGGTTTTCTGCTGTGAATTTTTGCAGCAGTCCTGGTAAATCCCCATTTTAAAAACAGCTGGCTCTCCTTGCAGCCCACAGTTTTTAAAGGCACAAAATAAAATTACGCTTCTTACAAAACCTTAGGAATTGTGACTAACTGATGTACACATATCTGTAGCTAACAGCAAATACATGGGCATCGGCTGTATAACTCAGCCATGTCGAAAACATGGCTGTTTGAAACCCTGATAATGATGTTAAGACTACTAAATTTTGCTGATTATTTATGGTTTTATTATCTTCCATCAACAAATAAAGGCTGGAATTAAAACTCTCCAGAAACCTGTAATCAGAAAATTCAAGTAATGCACAAGAAGGATTGAGCAGTAGCCTCATAACAGACTCTCACTGTAAGCATCAATGTTATGTGAACCAAAAATATCATTGGGCACATTGATGAGTGTAACCCTGAAATGCCAATTCAAATAGTTGAGTTTTTTTGCACATGAACTCTTTAAGATCATGCAGTTACCCTGCTACAGTTGAAATAGGAATGAAGTTAAAGCTAGAAGAACTTCTAAATTGTCAATTTTGAAATTCTGCACTATTATTGACATGTTATAAAAAATCAAATACATAACAATGTTGTTCAAATCAATTTACTTTCTCATCTTATAGGTGCCCTGCCTCAAAATGCAGAAGAGCGGCTAGCTAACTACCTTTTACATCCGGATCGCTATAATAGACTCATCAGACCTGCAAAAAACAGCAGCGAGATAGTCACCATTGCAATAAAAGTGTCCTTGTCACAGCTAATAAGTGTGGTAAGTGGATACAGTTTCAGTTGAAACAATGCTACTGTGATGCATAAATTAACACAACTTTATAAGAATGTATTGCAAAATGCAATATTGATTAACAACATGGCTGGAATATTCAATGAGATCAACTCATACTGGTACTGTGTCCTCAGTGCAACAGGAAAAGTGGTATGTTATTATTTATTGCAAGGATTATGAGATATAAAGGCAAGAAAATCTTGCTGTAATTGCATTGTACCTTGGTGAGACTGCAGCTCTATTTTACGTAAAGAAGAATATCTTTAACTTAAAGTTGCTGCATTGAAATTGATTTCTGAGATGATAGGGTTGCCTTGAGGGAGAAAAAAAAATGCATTCAACTTCTCGATCCTCGCAGTTGAAAAAATGAGATGTCATCTTCTTAAAACATGTAAGATTACCTGGGATAATTTGTGTAAAAGATTTGGGGAAGTTGGGGAATTCTTAAAATACATCCAGGAGACTTCCTTAATCAATATTTGACAATCCCTGCCCTTGAGATTTGATGGGGAAATCAGATTCATTATGTTCATGGCTTTTTATACCAACTGAGTTTACAGTGAAAGCCCTGCCTGCTCATCCTCTCTCCTTCCCTGAGGCATGGTGACCCTCAGGTGAAACTCACCACTAGTTGTCATCTGTCTTTCTAATGAGAGAGTGGGACTATGGTGACTGCTACTGTAATGTTAAATTAGTGATTTTGTTTAAATATGCATACATATTTTCTAGTTACATGTAAGTACAAGAGTCAGTTTCTGTGTTTTGCAGGAAACTTAAGTTCAGAACTTTTAGACATGTCCATTAGTATCCTTCTTTATTTATTTTATAGTGTGCCACAAATTGGCATCAGCAGGTTTCAACTGGTCTATCTTCTTTACAGGTGATGCAAACCTCACTTATGATTATGTAAAGATTAGTCTTTACGTCCAGAAATCAAAAAGGATTGACTGTTTAAAATGGAAAGTATGAAACAAGACATTTTTGTGGTTGAATGATTTACATCCAGGCAATATTATGCAAAGCTAAGGATTTACGCCACTTTTGGGCAGGCTTTGCAAAGAATTTAAGAAACTTAGAAAATACGATCCTTTATATTAATATTTGGAAGAACTACATGTACAATTTAGTCCTTGAACGCATTGCAGTATGTCTTGGTTGCTTCTTGCCAAAAGTACCACCAACATTTTCTCAATTCTATTTTTATCCATGAGACTAGCACTAAAGCCCTACCAGTTTATCCCATGCAATCATCATGACAGTCCATTTAGAAGCAATTAAGCTGCACCATGAAATGTGATTTATTATATTCCTGCTTGCTAATTCACATCTGCTGGAAGCTGGAGAGAAAAGCCAGGATAGGGCCTTTCAGTCTAGACTGAGTATTTACAATGAGGTCAGGAAATAATCTAGATTTTCATGTTCTTGGAGAGAGAGTTGTTATCTCCTTTGGCATGCCATAGCTCCAGTACGGTGATACACAGTGGTAGCTCTGGACAAGAAAGGTTTGTTTATTGATTCTTTCTGATATCAATGTCATGCTTTCTGATGGAGTTGGATGTAATTTCAGGTCTACCATAGAATTCCAGATGGAAGAAAAGTGTTTGAGAGAAGGTGTTTGAATTGCTCATTGATAATGCTAATTACCTGTCTATCACATAGTTAGATCTTGGTTCTTTTCAAATGAGCAGAAGGAAACAGCAGTAGCCATCTCCTGTTCAAAGTCCATTGTGACATAGCAGAGCTTCTCCTTGATATCACAGCTAATTTCTCTCTCAAGTCTGGTGATGAAAGTCTAGCCTTTTTCTGTCAAATACTTCATGAGATGGGTCAGGTCATGACATTGGACAACCCAGATAGGGGGAAGGTTGCAGGGCACAAACTTTGCAATGGAATGAGTTGGTGACAGCATCCCCACGCCAATATTATACTCATAGTTCCACCATTCACATAGTCGAACAGGTGGCAACGTAACCTGGAAGGGCCACAGAAGGTCTCGAACACAACCTATGTCATTTATCCTCTGTTGGTTTTGGAATTCATGGTGCTTCTATGGGCAGGGCTAGTTATTCTTCAGTGGCAACTCTGGAAGATGTAATACTTGATGATCTCCATGCCAGTCCAGCTGGTGATAATTCCATGCTCAATAGGGTACTTCAGAGTCAGGATATCCCTCTATTCTGGATTTCATTGCCAATATAACTGTCTTGGCAGGAAAGACAGCACCAGAGGAGTCAGTTTGAATGAAACCAGTCTAACACATGCCAGGTCCACTGAAGAGGCATTGATGCAAAGCCATGACTCATGGTTCGCTGTGTATTTACATCTTTAGTTGCAAGCCTGTTGTAGGGGTTGGGTTGGGGTGGGAGGGGAGTCGAACAATGTCCATTAAATGAGGACAAGTAGCTTAAACCTGCACTGATAATTAACTCACCCTTAGGGATGTGGTAAATTTTATGAATAGGGCCTGCTTCTCATGTGATGATTGTAAAACCAATGCAAATGATTGCAGTAACTCTCTTGGTACTGAATGTCATTTGTGCTTAAAATTCCACAATTTATAGAGCCATTGTAATGGTATTGCACTGAAAGGAACAGTGAAAATCAAAGAGAAACCACAGATGTGGGGTTTTCCTGATGTAACACTTTAAATGATGACAGTCTATTCATCTGTTGAATGATATTTTGCTCATGTTTTCAATTTTAATTATATCATAACACTTTGCTGATGTACATGAATATGCCTTTGCGTGTACAATTTGCAGTGATTTCTGAAGATATTTTTATGTGATTTTTATTTTTCTCCAGAATGAGAGGGAACAGATAATGACAACAAATGCCTGGCTCACCCAGGTTTGTATGATTTATCCTGAATGTGCTCAATCACACGTTTGAAATATTGGAACCATGATGAGCCAAATGTGTAATTTGAATCTATACTTAATTAAGAATTCTATCAACCTATTTGAATGAGGCCTTGTATTTTGGTTCAGAAGATGACTGTTGCTTACGTTAACATATATTCTTCATACTACATCTGAATAATAATCTCATATGCAAGAAGCAAATAACAGTGCAATTTTCAATAGTGGTTTTCCAAAGCACGAGGTTGCAAAGGAACACAACTGTCATGTTAGAGCAGAACAACCTGTATTAAAATGAATTGCATTGAAAGGAAGCCAACTTAGACTCTTGCTTCAGGATATAGAATCATCAAGAGCACAGACTGAATATTCACTTTTCCAAATACATGTAGAGATGATGTGTGACCTCTTTTCCCACAAAGAAACAACTCCTTAAATCACTCTTTCTTGCTTACTCTGACTTAACATCCAACAAGTGCCAGGAACTTATCAGCTTCTTTGTCACTTTTTCCTATAAGTTACTTCTACTGAAGGCCCACTTCCTGGCCACCATTCTAATCCTTCCTCCACGATCCCAATCTGCCCTAACACAGAATTTGTTTCTCATTCATTCCCTGTCCTCATGCTATTTCTGAATATGGCCTTCAAACCAAGGCCACAAATTACATTCAGTGGGAGTGTGATCATATTGTAGTGTCCCTCATTGTTCTTCTTGAGTTATACATCCATCCACATGTTGGGCCACATCATCCATCGTAAACATTTCCCCTTTAGCCAGATCTCGGAAATGGCTGTTATTAGTTCACCAAAACATCTTTCATTCTGGCATCTCCTTCGACGGCATCATCAATATCCCATCTAAAATTGTTTAAAGGTTTATCCATTGTCACTTTACCTTACTAAAGCCTTTAAACTGTACCTTGACACCATAATCCAAAGTTCTGGGATCAGGTTCCATGTATATGCTAATGACACCGACCTTTCCAAAGCCATTCTTAACTCTTTCACTGCCATCTGTTGTTACCTTGTTCAAAATCCAGTTCAGAACCAGTCGTAAATTTACCTTAGTCAGAAATTGGGACCATTAACATTGTCTTTCCCCAAAATTGAAGCAGACTCTTCAGAACTCTGGTCTCCTAGATGACCCCACTTTCATTTTCTGACACCAGTGCTCATTATCCCATTGATGACCTGTTTCATCTCTGTAACATTATCTAGCAAGCAGAAGAAAGTCTTTCATCAGATCATTAAAGTGGTTGGGAGCATGCATCGACAATGATAAATATCTGTAGTGATGGAGAACGTACATAATGAAAGAGGAATGCTGCAGATTGTGCAATAATGTGAAGTAGGACAGACAAATTTCATTCGATATCTTTGCCACTTTCCTCAAAGTTATCTAAACAGAATTTGAATCTGAACCACCTAACTCCAAATATGACACAGAAAACTGGCTGTTATGGACTGTGTGTGAGTGTCATATTCACAACTGTACTATTTTATTACATTTATGGTAGAATTTTTTTATCGAAAGGTGCTTCTGTCTTAAGTGTCTTATTTTGCAGATGTCTAGAATGTGATAGAGAAAAGAAAGACTTTTATTTGTATAGTACTATTGATATGCACAGGACATCCCAAAGCATTTTACTGCCAGTGAAGTACTTTTGAAGTGCAGTCACTGTTATGATATAGGAAATGCAGCAGCCTATGTATATGCAGTGAGCTCCCACAAACAGCAATGTGATCATCTGTTTTTGCTGTGTTAGTTGAGTGTTATTGGTCATAGCACGATGAAATACTCACCCATGCTTCTTCAAAGTAGTGTTATGGGATCTTTTGTGCCCGCCCACAAGTACAAGAGAGGCCTGATTTTATATTTCATCCAAAAGACATCACTACCAACAATGCAGCTTGGGCATAGGTTTCAACATATAAGTCAGTGGGAGCTCCTGTTAATGACAATCAGCAAACTGTCAACAAAGAGTCACATGATGGCACAACTGTAGATTAAATTGTAACAGACAACTCGAAATGGAATAATAACAGAAAGTGCGAGAAAAACGCAGCCAATCTGGCAGCCACCTATAGAAAGAGAAACAGAGTTAATGTTTTGAATCTGATATGACTTCTTCAAAAGTTGAATTTCCATTCTGATTATTCTGCAGTATTTTCTTTTATTTAGCTAAAAATGGAATTTATTTAATTAGCTTTTTTTTATCCTTATGGGTGGAATCTTGAAGGGGTCTAAGCAATATGGGCTGTAGCAAGATATGTGAATCAGATGTGAATTTGATGAGAAGCCCAGTGAGGCCTATCTCAATGGTGGGAGCAACTCATTCCATCTTTTATGGTTTTCATATGTAGTGTGGTGAGCTCGTCACCAGGCAACAACAAGTTGCCAGTTAAGGGGATTGTTACTTGCTAAATGCCTTGTTGACAATACAATTCACCTCTTCAATATTCAGCTTTCTATCTTACCAAATTCTTTCAAAAGTCTAGACATTGGGTAAATCACATGGAAACAAGAGCAGGGACCTGAGGAATTCACCTCGCTGCTGGCTCTGAAACCACCTTCACCAGTCACATGCACCCTTTGTCCCCAGAAACCAGCCAAATGCGCACCTTCTCCACAGACATTGGCTTCCAGAATCTGCCAACATATTGTGGCACCTCTCCAGGCAGGTTGTTCACAAAGCACAAAACCTACAGGATATTGCTTTTCATTGCAGAATGCATTGGCATTGAGCATTGGAAAGCTACTTAGGGATATTTTACATACGGGGCCAGAATCCAGCTCACAGATTGGACAAGGCTGTTTTACAAGGCTCCTTGCTTCCTGTCTTAATACTCACACGATTAGTATCTATCTTCATGATCACAGCATTCATGCCTCACATTGCCTTCCCTGCCATAGTTTTTAGTGCATTAGCGCTACAACCAGAGCCAAAGTTTATCAGCGCTGTCTTTTGCATAGCCACACACACAGCCACCTTCTTAGTTGGTATCTGTGGGATGGGGAACATCTTGCTGTTAACACCTACAGCATGTACCAGCTTCTTGTACAGCAAAGACCTTGCACGTTAATTTAAGCATGGCCATGTCGAAAACTGGGTGAGGTTTAGTGCTCAGTGCAGTTGAGGAGAGGTTGCTATTGGCAGTGAGCCCCAGTAACATTACTCACAAGCACAGTCCCTAGACTGTTCCGCCCAAGCAATATTCCCTCGAAGCTGTGTGGCTGTAAACACATACAGCCACTTCAATGTTCTACACTTGGTAGTTGACATCAGTACACCGATCTTGGCAACGACTTTTGGTCTGGAAGTTGCTGTTACACAAGGGTGTCAGAGGCCCACATAGCCAGTAAGACAATGAGAGGGAATGCTGCATCGATGGACACGTGTCTCTTATTCGAGGAGTGCAGCGTGTTTCAGTACGTGGTGAAGTGTGCTCAGCCTCATCTACAGGGTATGCCACTGATGACTCCACTGAGATCAGAGAAACTCATGCCTTCTCCTCTGAGAGTGCTGGACCCCCCCACTGTTGGGATGTTGGTGACTGTGGAGAAAGTGAGGACTGCAGATGGTGGACCTCAGAGTCGAAAGTGTCGTGCTGGAAAAGCACAGCAGGTCAGACAGCATCCGAGGAGCAGTAGAATAGTCATTTCGGGCACATGTCATTCCTGATGAAGGGCTTTTGTCCGAAACGTCAATTCTCCTGCTCCTCAGATGCTGCCTGACCTGCTGTGCTTTTCCAGCACTACACTCTCGACTGTTGGTGACTGTGACTGACTACCTGAGAAAATGAAAGCAGATGCAGCAGGAACAGGGTCTGGACTAGAGTGGTGCTGGAGAAGCACAGCAGGTCAGGCAGCATCAGAGGAGCAGGAAGATCGAAATTTCAGGCAAAAGCTCTTCATCAGGAATGAAGGCATAGATTTCTGGGGTGGAGAGATAAATATGGGGGTAGGGATGACAGTGATAGGTCAGAGAGGAGGGTGGAGCAGATAGGTGGGAAGGAAGATTGCCAGGTAGGACAGGTCATGAGGACAGTGCTGAGCTGGAAGGTTGGAACTGGGGTAAGGTGGGGGGAGGGGAAATGAGGAAACGTGAAGTCCACATTGATGCCCTGGAGTTGAAGTGTTCCGAGGCGGAAGATGAGGCGTTCTTCCTCCAGGCGTTGGGTGGTGAGGGAGTGGCAGTGGAGGAGACCCAGGACCTGCATTCCCTCGGCAGAGTGGCAGGGGGAGTTGAACTGTTGATCCACAGGGCGGTGGGTTTGATTGGTGCAGGTGTCCAGGAGATGTTCCCTAAAGCGCTCTGCAAGAAGGCGTCCAGTCTCGCCAATGTGGAGGAGACCGCATCAGGAGCAACGGATACAGTAAATGACATTGGTGGATGTGCAGGTGAAACTTTGATGGATGTGGAAGGCTCCTTTGGGGCCTTGGATGGAGGCAAGGGGGGAGGTGTGGGCGCAGGTTTTGCAATTCCTGCGGTGGCAGGGGAAGGTGCCAGGATGGGAGGGTGGGTTGTTGGGGGGCGTGGACCTGGCCAGGTTGTCATAGAGGGAATGGTCTTTGCGGAAAGTGAAAGGGGTGGGGAGTGAAATATATCCCTGGTGGTGAGGTCCGTTTGGAGGTGGCTGAAATGTCGGTGGATATGCGGTTTATGTGAAGGTTGGTATGGTGGAAGGTGAAGACCAGGGGGGTTCTATCCTTGTTATGGTTGGAGGGGTTGGGTTTGAGGGCGGAGGTGCGGGATGTGGGTGAGATGTATTGGAGGGCATCTTCAACCATGTGGGAAGGGAAATTGCGATCTTTAAAGAAGGAGGCCATCTGGTGTGTTCTGTGGTGGAACTAGTCCTCCTGGGAGCAGATACGGCGGAGGCGGAGGAATTGGGAATACGGGATAGCATTTTTGCAGGAGGTAGGGTGGGAAGAGGTGTAACCCAGGTAGCAATGGGAGTCGGTAGGCTTGTAAAAAATGTCAGTGTCAAGTCGGTTGTCATTGATGGAGATGGAGAGGTCCAGGAAGGGGAGGTCAGGTTGGAATGTGTTGGTGAAGTTAATGAACTGCTCAACCTCACGGGAGCACGAGGTGGCGCCGATGCAGTCATCAATGTAGCAGAGGAAGAGGTGGGGAGTGGTGCCAGTGTAACTACGGAAGATGGACTATTCTACGTAGCTGACAAAGAGACAGGCATAGCTGGGGCCCATGTGAGTGCCCATGGCTACCACTTTCGTCTAGAGGAAGTGGGCCCTCCATTTCTTCCTCTCCCGACGTCCCCAACAGTACCCTTCCACTGACACTCTCATTCGTTTGGCTGAACTGGTTCTCACCCTTAACAATTTTTCCTTCAAATCCTCCCACTTCCTCCAGACCTGCCAATCTTCCTTCCCACCTATCCGCTCTACCCTCCTCTCTGACCTATCGCCATCATCCCCACCCCTGTCCACCTATTGTACTCTTTGCTACCTTCTCCCCAGCCCACCTCCCTCTCATTTATCTCTCCACCTCTGAGGCTCCCTGCCTTCATTCCTGATGAAGCGCTTTTGCCCGAAATGTCGATTTTCCTGCTCCTCGGATGCTGCCTGGCCTGCTGTGCTTTTTCAGCACCACTCTAATCCAGACTTTGCATCTGCAGTCCTCACATTTGAAGCAGGAACAGGGTCAATGGCAAGCCCAGGAGCAGTAGCAGACTCCCATTGAGCCAATAGCACCCAGCTCAGGGAGCAGTCGATGCTACAGGGCCCCTCACAATGTATGGGGTGTGCAGGAGGCCCAGAGTTTTCTCACTCCCAAATCCTTTTCCTGGGGATGTGAGGCACAATACAGATGCAGGCTTCACATGTGTCAGGACACTGTGATGGAACTGTGCTAGAACAGGACCTGAGGGCTCTAGTAGTGGAAGGCCATCCTTTCCTGGTAACTGTGAAGCTGACAGCTGTTGAACCTCAATGTGCCTGGTTCTTTCCAGTTGTCCTATTGTACAGCAGCCTTTAAAAGATGTTGTGAATGCAAGGAGTGCTGGTCTTTGGGCAAATATCGGCTGAGTGAAAAGTTGCTCTGGGAACAGTGCATGGTAAAATGGAATTGTAAATTGGACATGACAGATGCCATAAGGGTACAGTAGGTAATTAATGTAGCAAGTTTGATAAAACTGTCAAAGAAATTGTCTAAAAGAAAATGCAATGCAACTCCAAATTGGCCAAAATGAGCAATACTCAGCCCTTTGTTTCATAATTTCTCATTGTTTTCCACTGGAATTGAACTCAAATCCAGAGTACTGTGAGGTAGCAATGCAAACCACTGTGCTGCCCTTAAACATCATGTGCAACAGACAAAATGTGAAGAATCTCATTTTTGAAGAATGGGAATTGCACCATAGTTAACGCATTCAATTTGATACAGCAGATTTTTCATTGGCCATCATTCTTCAATTAAATGTTTAGATGCTTCATCACCTGTCTTTGAAAAGACCAATATTGAAACACTCTTATTGAACTCCTACCTGATCTATTGCCATAATGGTATTTAACAAAAATGTAAAATTTACCTTTTAATCATTCATGATGTATAATTGTTCAAATAGGAATGGAATGACTATAGACTAAGATGGGATCCTGCAAACTATGAAGGGATCGATAAACTCAGAATATCTTCTCGACATCTTTGGCTCCCTGATATAGTGTTATATAACAAGTAAGTCACTATTTTGTCATTTTGCCCCTCTTGATTTGATGGCCCTTTTGTGTTACCTGGCAATTATGTACTATACTCAGACCATAATGTGCAAAATGTCTGACTGGAGTGGCAAGTTTGGTAAATTCATGATATTATAGTGACAGTATAGAGGTGAATGAAATGCTCAGGATGTGAGTTCAACCATCAGCAAGAGCAGCTTTGGGCTGTTGTGTAGGAATGGTAGGGTCCCTACCTCTGAACCAGCAGGCTTGGGTTCAAGTCTTAGAGGTATAACATGTCTGAACAGGTTCATTAAAATTTATCTATAAAAATATATTTAAGAGGTGACTAAAATATCTCATCATAAAAACAGTTAAAAATAACAGTAGCTTCCTATTGCTTCCAAATAAACCTGCTGGATTATAACCTGGTGTTGGGTAATTTTTAACTTTATCCACCCCAGTCCAACACTGGCACCTCCACATTATAAAACGAGTAATTGTAAATGCAGAGAATCTTTGAAGTTGCGTGAATTGAGGCATTCAAGAGGGCATTGGATGATTATTTGAATAGAAATTGGGGAAAATGCAGAAGATTGGCACCAGATAAGAGCTTCTGTGCTTTATCAATCCAGTGGCTCTGAAGAGTCACATATTTTACTCTCTCCCAGTGGGGAATGCTATTTTCTGGAAGTGTACCTCAGGATTTTTCAGATTACAATTTAGACTTGACTTGTTATCCCAAGTTCTAATGCTGATGGATCTTAAAATTCACCTTAAGGATTCCCTTCCTCCATCATCAATGCAACATACCTGCAGTGCTCACAAGCAACTTGCCAAAGTTCCTTCAAATGTACTCTGAAACCACTGACCTCTACTAACCAGAAGGGCAAGAGTAGCAGGTTCAAGGAAAAGTGATACCTTCAAGATGCCTTTTGAGTTCAGAATTCTTTTGTTCATTCTTGCAAGGGATGTTGGCACTTCTAACAAGGTTGGCATTTGATGCCCATCCCTAATTGACTCTCCATGCCATTTCAGTGGGCAGTTAAGAATAAGCAGCATTCTTTAGGCCCTGGAAATACATGTCTGCCAGACTAGATGAAATGGCTGCTGTCCTTTCCTAATACAACAGTAGTGAACAAGATGGGTTTTGCAGTCAGCACACGTTCACCAATAGATTGGCTTTTATTCCAGAGTTTATTGAGTTCCACTTTCGCTGTTGAATCCCCAGTATATTAGCCTGGGGCTTTGGATTATCAGTCCAGTGATATCGCCAGTGTGCCATTGTCATATCCTATATTGCTGTTCTTTTGTCGTCGCTGGGTTAAAATCCTGGTATTCCTTACTCACCATCGCTGCTGGGTGCCTTCACCACAAAGCCGATAATGGTTAAAGAGG
Source organism: Chiloscyllium plagiosum (assembly GCF_004010195.1). Classification (NCBI taxonomy): domain Eukaryota; kingdom Metazoa; phylum Chordata; class Chondrichthyes; order Orectolobiformes; family Hemiscylliidae; genus Chiloscyllium; species Chiloscyllium plagiosum. The sequence goes on along the minus strand of NC_057711.1, from coordinate 104,755,942 downwards.
AGGCTTACTCTATCAAGGACAATCAGTGACGGCCTTCCCAGCATCATCCATGAACTTTAAAATGTTTGCTGAGAACTAAGCACTTCATATTTTTATTTTACTACCAGTAATATCAATATTAAATGAATTTTTAATCTTTATTTGCACTGCTGAGCCAGTTTATTGATTTAATTGCTACACTAATTACCCTGCATTGTAGTGTATGATGAGAATCAGACCTCATGAGCACAATTTAAACATTTAAATAGTTTCAATATATGGCCACTGTTACATAGTATTTTCACATCTTCATAAATTGAATACTACAAGCTGACAATGGGAAGAGGGCTTTGAAGGTGAGGCACCTGTCTACACTTCTCCATGTCTCAAATAACTGCTGTGAGTGTCGAGTTTGTGAGAAAGTACTCCGTTACATCTTGTGGCTTTGATTCTTTGGGAGATGAAGGAGGAAGAAATTTGGGGAATAATCCTCTTCTTCCACTAATAGTTGACTCCAGCAGTGGAAAATCTTCAAGGCAATCAAGCGGCTTTGGTCCAATTCATGATCTCCAATTCCTTTCCCAACCTGAAGGTAGGACAGAAAAAGTGGGGTTACAAGACCAATCCTTAGTGCCTGAAGTCTCAATGATAGGAAAAGAAAATTAAGCACTTTAGCCTGGAAACAGGCTTCCAAGAGATAATTCTATAGAGGCAAATAAGATTGCTGAAGTCAGTCAGGAACGGTACTTTAAGTTAAACAAGTGTTAAGTTAAACAAGTTAAACAATGAAGTAGAACAACATGAGACATCTATAAACTAGGGAAAATTACTTTCAGGAAAGGTATCAAGAAACATAGAAAGTGCGGAATGAATTTCTAGATGAAAGATTGGTGGGGTTATTTTTTGTCCTTCTAGCCCTCAAGGTCTCTCTCCCTCACTTTCTGTGTTTCCATATAAAACTCCCAAAAGTCAGTAAGAAGTAATTAATTAAATAACGTTAAATAAATAGCAATAAATGCCCGATGATCAATTTTCTTTTTTATTAATAGGTCTGCAGCTGAATTAGAAAGGTTAACCCTTTCTCTTGAGTTCATACAATCAAATGCTTTAATTGGAAAGCATCTGACATACAAGACTTTGTGAACTATACTGTTTTTAATTGGTCCTGAAATGTGACCACTCTTCCCTCCCTCTTACGCCCCTTCTCACCCACACATGCCCAAATCCTGGGAGTGCTTTTTTTAAAATTGAATGTGGTCATTGCTGGTTAGTCCATCATTTATTGCCCATTTCTAATTGCCCTTTTGATTTTAGTGGTGTACCATCTTCTTGAACCCATTGCAATCTTTGGGGTGTAGTGATACCGTCAGGATGACATACCAATGGAAGCTTACAGCCAGATGAGGCGAGGAATTGATTAAATCTCACAAATTATTTTGAGAACCTAGTCATAAACTGCTCTCTTGGCCTTTTTCTTTCCTTTCAGTGCTGATGGAACCTATGAAGTGTCGCTTTATACGAATGCAATTGTGTACAACAACGGAGACGTGTTCTGGCTGCCTCCTGCCATCTATAAGAGCGCCTGCAGAATTGAAGTGAAGCACTTCCCTTTCGATCAGCAGAACTGCACCCTGAAATTTCGGTCGTGGACATACGATCGCACTGAAATTGATTTAGTCCTAAGCAGCGACGTTGCAAGCAGAGATGACTTCAAACCCAGTGGGGAATGGGATATTGTCTCCCTTCCAGGGAGAAGGAATGAGATACCAACTGACCCAACATATGTTGATATTACATATGATTTTATCATCAAGAGAAAGCCATTATTTTATACCATTAACCTGATCATCCCCTGTGTGCTGATAACGTCTCTTGCGATCCTGGTGTTCTACTTGCCCTCAGATTGCGGTGAGAAAATTACGCTCTGCATTTCTGTCCTGCTGGCATTAACTGTCTTCTTACTGCTCATCTCCAAGATTGTTCCTCCAACCTCTCTGGATGTGCCCCTGTTAGGCAAATACCTGATGTTTACCATGGTGCTGGTCACCTTCTCAATAGTTACCAGTGTCTGTGTATTGAATGTGCACCATCGGTCACCCAGTACCCACACCATGCCCGATTGGGTGAAGCACATGTTTCTCAAAAAGCTGCCCACCCTCTTATTCATGACGCGCCCAGAGACTCGAAGTCTGAAGGACAGAATCAGCAGGGAGCAGACATCAGCTTGTCCAAATGGCCAGGAGGATCACACCGATGTTCAAACATGCTACATCAACCCAGAGTCAACAAAGGAATACAGCTGGCATTTAGGAGATCTGTCAGACCATCAAGATCTAAGGAAGAAGGGATCAACAAAGGTCAATTCCAGCATTCAAGAGGCAGTTGATGGTGTTAGATTCATAGCAGAACATATGAAGAGTGAAGATGATGATCAGAGTGTGAGTTCATCTTTTTCTACCTCTTGTTTTAACACTGGACGCAAATAAAACTACTGAACATTGAAAAATAGGCAAGTTAATGTTCCATTACATGTGGGTTTTAATTCAAGATTAATTTTCAGCATCACAATCAGCAGAAATTCTACTGAATTTACAGTGTTTTGCCAAGTAATTTGACAAACGAGCAATAGGCATTTACAAGAGCCAAGAAAACTGAAAACAAAAAATTCTGGAGATCACAGTGGGTCAGGCAGCATCCATGGAGAGAGAGCAAGCTAACATTTTGAGTCCAGATGACACTTCATCAGAGCTCAAGTGAAGTATGGAAGGAACAGCATTTATGCTGTAGTTTGGTGGGGGAGGTGGTGTAGGTGTGGGAGTAATGGTTGTAGGGTGCTGGTGGAGAGAAGATGTTGATAGTTCAGATTGAAGTCATCAGAATGTGAGAATGGCAGAACAGTGGTGTATCTCCTGCCAGGACACCCCCCTCTCTCACACACACACCTCAAACTATAGCACAAATGCTGTTCCCTCCACACTTCACTTCAGCTCTGACAAAGAGTGATCTAGATATGAAACATTAGCTTGCTCGCTCTCCACGGGTGCTGTCTGACCCATTATGATTGCCAGCATTTGTTGTTTTCACTAAAATTAAAGTAGCAATTTTTAGGCCACAGCCACAGTCATTACTCGGGTGATCCAGTCTCCAAATTCTGGAAATGGACAGTGGCTGTGACCACAATCAGAGTGGGCAGAGTAAATGTTTTATTTCTAGCTGAGCACTCTACTTGTCAGTTATGTGAGAACCTTCAAGGGGTAATTGCATTAACCAGGCACTTATACAGTACAGGTTGATGACATATAATCTAACACTCGTATGTGACCAAGAGGGTCTAATAAAGGTGGGATACAAATCCTGGTCACAAGTAATCTTGACCATGTTGTTAGTGACTGCAGATTAAAGATACTCATCTCTGTGAAGCAGAATTAATAACAGTCAACCTCAAAAGTTGTACTTGCAGGTCACAATTGACAAATGCAGTCTAAGATCTCATCGGCCACAGGAAGGCAGAGAGCAGATATCCTCTCACTTTGAATTGTACATAAACAGCAATGTGTGCTAATACACAATGTTGACCTTCTTGGGCCGTGCAGGGATGGGAGAACAAGATATCAGGAATCATACAGCACTTCTAGTATCCTACTTTATCTGTGCAACATTGTTTGTGTTGTATTAATTACAATAAGGACCCTCTGTCAAAGGACCATGTAGAGACATTCCACAGCCATCCTCCTTGTCCCACTTAATGGACTGATGAGATGTATGGATATGTTTACCTTGTTTGGGTTACCCCTAGAATCAGGGGTCATAGTCTCAGGATACAGAGTAAGCCATTTAGGACTGAGATGAGGAAACATTTCTTAGTAAGATGGTGGTCAACCTGTGGAATTCACTACCCCAAAGGGCTGTTGAGGTCAGGTCACTGAGTATATTCAAAGAAGAGATATTAAACTTTTTAGATGCTAAAAGCATCGAAGGGTATGAAGAATGTGGGAATATTTTGTTGTTGAGGTAGAGGGTCTGCCATGATTATACAAAGGCAGAGCAGACTTGAAGGGCTGAATGGCCTAATCCTGCTCTGAGTTACTATGGAAGAGTGGGTGGCTACCTATCATGGAAGCCATCAAGGTGACATTCACTGACTGCCTCCATGGAGCCACTAGGCATTTATATGAGATCTCATGCGTGTGCTATGCCATAACACAGTTGGCATCATCAGTAGAATATGGCTCCATCTGTGATCATCAGCATTGGAAACTGCCATAATGTCTACAACCTTGCGAACCCTCATGTTCCTGCTTCATTTCAAAGGCTAGGTGCTTACAAGGGTAGTTACTAGGAGATGAGAGTTACTTTATGCAGCCAGGATTGATGATTCTATTGCACCACCTCTGACTGAGGCTGAGTGCAGCCTTTTCCTCCATATAGGAATTGTTGAGCATATGATAGGTCTGCTGAAGGTGAGGTTCCAGTACCTGGATCAGTCCGGGAGGGAGCTTACTGTCCAGTCTTACATGACAGAATGTGCTGTGCTCGGCTTTGGCAACAGGCAACAAGGTGATATAATGGGTTCTGAGGAGGGGAGAGCAGCAACAGTTTTCCAAGCAGGATCAGGAGAAATTTCACCTTCTGCAAAATAAAGTGCTGCAGCATCAAGCAGAATAATCTAAATAGGGCATCATTTAATCCCAATTCCAACTGATGTGACTGTAAATTTGTTGCTGCTCAGCTACAACGTTGTTACAACCATTGCAATAGCATACTACAAATCAAGCCCCACTATCCCTGAAGTCATACCACAAGCTAAAGATTTCTATTGAAGGTCCACACAAGACGCCAATTTACCTGACTTTCAAACCAAGCTTGAAATAAAGCACAGACAAACCGTCTGTTCGCAGAAGCAAATGCACCTTTTATTTGTTTGTTCTTTGCTTTGACTCATACTGAATATAAGTGAATGATTTCAACTATTTAAATGCTTTTCAATATGGGATTGTCCTACATTAAACAATGCTAGATTACATTGGACTTCGAGAAGAGAGTAGCAATCGAGATAGGGTTCCAAGATGGGATGGTGCAAAGGACAGGAACCAGTGTGGCTTGGTTCCTAATCAGTAACAGATTTATGACTGTGCATTTGTATTTGCGTTGAAGTGTTAGCCATGCCTCTTATGTGTCCTGAGAAGTATTTATTTTTGGCTGCCATCCCGCAAAGTTGTTACAACCCACTGCAATAGCATACTGCAAATCAAGCCCCACTATTCCTGAAGTCATATCACATGCTAAAGTTTTTGCAGAAGGTCCATGCAATACCCCAATTTACCTGACGTTCAGACCAAGCTTGGTACAAAGTACAGTTTAGGTTTTGGTATTTATTAAAAGCAATTACAAACACTATAAATAAACGTATAAACTATTGGCATATAACACCAACTAAAACTCTAAAATTTCAATTGAAAAACTACAGGTCAAGCAACTGCTGCAGGAAAAGTAACTCGCTTTCTTCAAGTTTAATTTGAGTTTTTTTTACAGCAGAGAACAGGTAGGTCCTATGCAGAGAAAAAGAGCACATCCTTATATGTCTCTCACACTCTGTGTGTCTATCTCTGTAATTTGTTTCCAGTTCCAATCCATTCAGTTAACTGCAAACTAGCAGTTCACTTGTAAACAACTCCCAGGCTCCAGAGACCTGCAAATTGCAGGAACTCATAGTCACAAGAAACAGCTTCACAGTTAGCATTGAATTGCTTGCTGTGAAATTATGCAGCCATTCTAGTAAATAGTCATAGAGATATATAGCATGAAACAGACACTTCAGTCCAACTTGTCCATGCAGACCAGATATCCTAACTTAATCTAGTCCCATTTGCCAGCATTTTGCCCATATCCCTCTCAACCCTTCCTCTTCATATATCTATCCAGGTGTATTTTAAAGGTTGTAATTATACCAGCCTCCACCACTTTTTCTGGCAGTTCATTGCATACTTGCACCACCCTCTGTGTAAAAACGTTGCCCCTGAGGTCTCTTTTAAATCTTTCCCCTCTTACCTTAAACCTATGCCCCCTGGTTTTGGACTCCCGCACCCCGGGAAAAAGGCTTTGCTTTTTACCCTATGCATACTTCTCATGATATTATAAATGTGTCTATGGTCACCCTCGGCCTCTGACACACCAGGGAAAATAGCCCCAGATGGTTCGTATAGTTCAAACCCTCCAACTCTGGCAAAAACTTTGTAAATCTTTTCTATACTCTTTCAAGTTTAACAACATCTTTCCCATGCCAAGGAGACCAGAATTGAAAGCAGTATTCAAAAAGTGGCCTAACCAATGCCTTGTATATCTGCAACATGAGCTCCTAACTCCAATGAACAATGCACTGACCAATTTGCGAGAGCACAACTGAGAGACTTCACACAGGTCTCCTGTCACTCCCTGAAAGAAGCTAGTTGCACAGAGCTTCAAGCAGACTGTCACCTTCAGAGCCACTGGGTGAGGATCACCTCCCATTCCTGAAGCTGTCAGGTCTCTCTCCAGCACCTGGCACAGATCCATCACCATGTTCAAGGATAAATAAAGTCATAGGCTCATTCCAGGAAAATGAGTTGAAGTCAAAAAACTCTGATCCTCCTGCATCTGTTTTTGCCTTCTTAGGTAGTCAGCCACAGCGACCAACATCCCACCAGCAGCAGGGTGCAGCTCTCTCAGTGGAAATGGTCTATGCTGTGAATATAATGACTGAAATTGGATCTGAGGTCTCAGAACAGTCACTCGTGGCATACACTGCAGATGAGGGCTGAGCATATTTCTCTATATAGTGAGACATGTAGTACTCTAATAACGAGGGCTATGAGTCAACCATGCATTCAGCATCAGTCTCAAAATATGCAGGATCTTGCTGAATATCAAGTGCCAGCTGAGGGACCAGCATATGTCATCAAAAAGGGAGTGCTAGCTGTGCCCCGATCCCCTTGCCAACCCAGAACCACATTCAACTTCTCACTCCATTCTGTTCAGATCATTGTTACACTTGGAGATTCCCAAGTTCAATTTGCAAGACTATAATATCATAAAATATAAAAGCAGAGTGACTTCATTTCTTTCTGTTCTACCATTCAATCAAGGCTGACATGTTTCTCAACCCCATTCTCCTGCCTTCTCCCTTTAACTTTAGGTCCCTTTACCAATGAAGAATCTATTTATCTCTGTTTTAAATATACCCAATGACATGGCCTCCGCAGCCTTCTGCGCCAATGATTTCCATTAATACCTCACCCTCTTCATCACAGTTCGAAAGGGTCCTCCGTTTACCCTGAGGCTGTACTTTCAGTTCCTAGTCTCCTCTACTAGTGAAAACATTATCTCCATGTCCACTGTATCTCGGCCTCTCAAATTCTGTGAGTTTAAATGCAATTTCCCCCTAGACTTGATAAGGGAGCCCTTAAGATGAAGGGAACCCTTAGGAGGCAGTGACCATAATATGATGGAACTTACTCTGTAATTTGAGAGGGAGAAGGTGGAATCAGATGTAACGGTATTACAGTTGAAAAAAGGTAACTACAGATACACAAGGGAGTGGCTGGGTAGAATTGACTGGGAGAGGACCCTAGCAGGAAAGACAGTGAAACAGCAATGACAAGGGTTTTGGAGTAATTCAAGAGACACAGCAAAAATTCATTCCGAGGAAAAAATATACTAAAGGGACGAAAAGGCAACCGTGGCTGACCAGTTAAGTCAGAGATAGCATAAAAGCAAAAGAGAAGGTATATAATGTGTTAAAGGGCAGTGGGAAGCCAGAGGATTGAGAAGCCAAGAAGACCAACAGAGAACAATGAAGAAAGAAATAAGGGGGGAGAAGATTAAATATGAGGGCAAGCTAGCCAGAAATATTAGGAAAGATTGCAAGAATTTCTTTAGATATATAAAGGGCAAAAGAGGATATTGGGCTGCTGGAAAATGATTCTCCTAAACTGTTTAAATCTTTCTGTAGCCTCCCCACCTCCTCAGAACTACCTGCCTGTCAACCAGAATGCCCCCATTCCTTCATCCAGATCATTAATGTATAAAGTCAACAGCTGCAGCCCCAACACTGAACCCTGTGGGACACCACTTGTCACTTGCCATTCTGAAAAAGAACCTTTTATCCCAACTTTTTGCCTTCTGTCAGACAGCCAATCCTCAATCCATACCAGTAGCTCACCCTGAACACCATGGGCCCTCACCTTACTCAGCAGCCTCTCGTGAGGCAACTTATCAAAGGCATTTTGGAAGTCTAGGTAGATAATATCTACTGGGTTTCCCTGGTCTAACATACTTGTTACCTTTTTAAAGAATCCTAACAGGTTTGTCATGCACAATCTCCCCTTACTAAATCCATGCTGACTTGTTCTAATCCGACCATGCACATCCAAGAATTTAGAAATTTCATCCTTAACGATTAGATTAGATTACATTACATTACAGTGTGGAAACAGGCCCTTCGGCCCAACAAGTCCACACCGACCCGCCAAAACGTAACCCACCCATACCCCTACATTTACCCATTACCTAACACTACGGGCAATTTAACATGGTCAATCCACCTGATGATGGATTCTAGAATTTTACTACAACCAAGGTTAGGCTAATCAGCCTATAATTTTCCATCTTTTGTCTTAATCCTTTCTTGAACAAGGGGGTTACAACAGCGTTTTTCCAATCATCTGGACTTTGCCTGACTCCAGTGATTTTTGAAAGATCACAAGCAACGCCTCTGCTATTTCTTCAACCATCTCCCTCAGAACTCGAGAGGTGGTGAATCTGTGGAATTCATTGCCACAGAAAGCTGTGGAGGCCAGGTTATTCAGTATATTTAAAACAGAGAGAGGTAAGTTCTTCATTGCCATGGTGATCAAAGGTTATGGGGAGAAAGCAAGAAAATGGAATTGAAAAGCCTATCAGCCATGGTTAAATGGTGCAGCAGACTCAATGGGCCAAATGGCCTAATTTCTGCTCAGAGTTCAAACCCAGAGTCCTCAACCACTCCTTATATAACAAGCCTGTCATCCCCAGGATCAATCTTGTGAACCTCCTCTGGACCCCCTGCTAGGCCAGCATATCTTCCATCAGCACATCAGGCAATCCTCTATCCATGCCAGTATCTTGCCCCTAACACCATTTTGCAGCCTCCTGTGCGTAATGTTCTGAAAGGCCTTCTGGAAATTCAAATAGATCAAGTCCGCTGGCTCTTTTTTGTCTAATTTGCTCATTACTTCCTCAAAGAATTCCAACAGATCTTTCAGGCCTCACCTCCCTTTGGCGAAGCCATGCTGACTCAGCCCCAATTTACTGTGCACTTCTAAGTACTCTGTAACCTCATCCTGAATAATGGAATCGAACATCTTAATAACGACTGAGGACAGGCTAACTGGCCTATAATTTCCTGTCTTCTGCCTTCCTCCCTTCTTAAACAGGAGTGTTATATTAGCCATTTTCAAGTCCTCTGGAATTCTCCCTGGCTCCAGTGACACCTGAAAGACCACCACTAATGGATCTACAGTTATCTTCTTTATGGAGTATAGTCCATCAGGTCCGGGTGACCTATCCACCTGCAGACCATTCAGCTTACCCAGCATCTTCTCTCTAGTGATGGCCACTATTCTCACATCTACCCCGACTGTCTTGATGTCTTCCCCTGGGAAGACTGATGCAAAGTGCCTTTTCTTCCCCCATTTCATTGTTCACTACTTCCCCAGCCTCATTTTCCAGCAGTCCAATGTTGCCTCTCACCTTTTATATTTCTGAAAAAAATCTTTGCTATTTCCTTTTATATTAACTTCATTTGTACTTCCACTGCCTTGGGAAAGCAACCAGTAAAATCAAAGACCCCTCCCACCCCAGTCATACTCTCTTCCACCCTCTTCCGTTGACCAGAAGATATAAAATTTTGAATACACTTATGAACAGTTTCAAGAACAGCTTCTTTCCCATTGTTGTTAGACTTTAGAACGGATCTCTCAATTGTTAATGTTGATTTCTTTCTCTCCACCTTATCTAACACTGTATCCTCACTTTGTATAATGTGATCTGCCTGTATAGCACGCATAACAATGCTTTTTACAACAATATACCTTAATGCTTGTGACAACAATAAATCAAATGCAAATGCATCTTATCCCTTTTAGCATGGTGCAAATTAACTTTGACGAGCATCTGACCCTTGAGCACCTTCACTCTACAGGCATATGATATGGGGGATGAAATGATTGCAGATGAAATGTAGCTGGGCTTTGCAAAGACCTGCTTCAAGTTTTTGCTCCTTCACCATCCAGAAGACTGCATGTTAATGCAGATTGACACTTCAGTGTGCCTAACAGGAAGACATTCCCCCACAGAAGATCCCTCCTGAAAAGCGTGACAAGCAGCCCATCTGTGTTAAAGAGCATCTGAACACAGCAGTACTGATAGCTTTAGGCTCTTGCTGAAGTGCCAACAACTAACTGTGTCAGGGAATGGATGCTGGGGCATGCAGGTGGGCACTGTGAATAAGCATGGAAACCAAGTTTTTTAATTTCTTCTTTTAAAATTAATTCATGGGATGAGGCCATTGCTAGCTGATCACCCAGATGGCAGTTAAGAGTCAACCACATTGTTGTGGGTCTGGAGCCAGACCAGGTAAGGTTGGTGGTTTCCTTCCCTAAAGGACATCAGTGAACCAGTTGGGATTTTCCTGACAATCAGCAATGCAGTCATCATTACACTCTTAATGCCATTTTTTTTGTTGTTGAATTCAAATTCAACCATCTGCCGTGGCAGGATTCCAACCCGGGTCCCCAGAACATTCCTGGGTCTCTGAATTAATGGTCCAATGATAATACACTAGGCCATTGCCTCTTCAAGTGAGCAGCCCTGAGATGCAGTCTGGTCTAAATCATGTGCTGGGTGCCTACCTCTGAGCACAAATGCCCCTGTTGCACCCTTTCAATACTAGTTAGTGCACCCTGCAATTCCAGGTCTGAGTGTCCTGCCATGAGAAGTTCCATGATGGTGCTGAGGTGTTGGCAAATGCCAGATGCCAGTATCTATGGACAAGGGGTGCATGCAGCTGGTGCTCATTGATCATGCCCTGAGATACTGTTTGGTGTTGAACAATATGGAATTCCTTTGGTGCAAGAGGCAAGCTGCAATTGCTAAATATCTGCTCTGACTTGCATGCTGGGAATTCTTGACATCTAGCTTGTTCGACATATTTGATTGGATAGGAAGCCGAATATTGATGGTGAGTTGGGCCATTATTAAAGCATTTCACAAGCTAAAGTTTCTATTAATTGATAATTATCTGCTGCTTAGCAGGAAACTTGCCACACCACTGGTCAAAAGCATAAAAGATGGGGCTAGATGCTTCAGAAATTGACATTGACCTTTACCAGACTTTTCATCTGATTCTGTCACAAATTTCACCAAAGCCCACATTGCTTAGCCCCCTATAAGATTCCACCCAATATTTGGAGTTTAATATGACTTCTCCTCAGAACTGAAGTGAAGTGGCAAAGTGATAGATTTCTTGCTTTTGAAGAAGATGGGCAAAAAGAATAGGAGGGTAGGAAGATGGTTGAGGAAGTTTAGAGATCAAAGATATCAAAAGGTTTTTGTGAATAGAGAAGCCATAGATCCAAAATTGTGTGTTATAATAGATGTTAAAGCAGACTATAAGCCAGTTCTGATTGAAAGAGTAAAAGCAAAATATCCGGACACTAAAAACTATGTGCAGTGCGCCAGATATGCTTTCACCACAGTATGACGGCTATAGTAAAACTTCCTTACTTCTATATTCCATTCCCCTTTCAATAAGCATTAGCATTCCATTTGCCTTCATAATCACTTGCTGACCAGCATGTTAACTTTTGGTGGTTAATTTGACTGGATCCTTCAGTATTTATGAGTTCTGTCATCTCTAGCTATTTAAATGCTATGCTGCTTAGCATGCTTCAGCCTTGATCCCTATAGCACTCAATAGCCACAACCCACTAACCTGAAAAGTCAATTTATCCTTACTTTCTACTTTCTGTCAGCTAACCAGTTCTTTATCTGTGTTGTTTCATTATTTTGTATAGTTACCTTTAAAGTATATCAAAAGATTTTTTTTGAAAATTTAAGTGAACTAAATCCAGAGTGTCCACTTTAACAACCTTTCTCGTTACTTCCTCAATAAAGTCTTATAATTTAGTTAAATATTATTTCCCTTTCACAACACTATGTTGACTTTGTCTCTAATCCTCTCATGCCAACAGCGAGCATTCCAGAATGTTTTGGTTATTTACTATTCCATCCTTGATATTTTTGTGTGTACCTGGGCCCCTACGTCTTCATGGACCTCCACTGTTGTGAGTTATTCATTATTCAGAAAATTCTCTATAAATCTTTTAAGTCTTTTGTAGATAACTTTACATTTGCTTACATTCAAATCATTTACTATGGTTTTGCCTATTGAATTTTCAATATTTCTTAATGATTTTGCACTTTCATCTAAACTGTTTGCATTGTGACCTCTCTTTGTGTCATCATCAAATTTGGATACGTGGCTTTCTATCGCATTACCAAAGTCATTAATGAATATGATGCATAACTGAGACCCTAACAAAGATCCCTATGGGACATCAATTGTCTAACTCCTGCAAGTTAGAATAGCTTTCCATTATCCCTTGCATCTGCCTCCATTTGCTCAGTCAACTTGCTAACCAGCTCAATAGATTATTTATAATTTTATGAGCTTCAGTCTTAGCACACAGTCTGGTATGAGGGACTTCATCAAATGCTTTCTGTAATCCCATCAATAATTTCTGTGACATTTTCCAGTCTGCTAGTTTAGTCACATCTTCAAAAAAAAATCAATCAGATTTGTCAGGCATAACCAACCTTTTACAAATCCATGCTGGCTCTCCCTATTCAGCTGAAAATTTATGGGATTCAGTCATTTCGTCTTGAATTATACACTTTGGCAATTACTTTCTAGCATACATTAGGCATAATATTGCCTGGTTTCTCTCTGTCATCTTTCTTAAATTGTGGGCTGACATACGGAATTCTCTAATAGGAAAAAATGGACCCAAGGGAATTTTGCAAAATTATAGTTAGGGCATCTACACTGTTAAATGTTGTAATTGTACCAGCCCCACCACTTCCTCTGGCAGCTCATTCCATACACGCACCACCCTCTATGTGAAATAGTTGCCCCTTAGATCCCTTTCAAATATTTCCTGTCTCACCTTAAACCTATACCCTCTGGTTTGGGACTCTCCCACACCCAGGGGAAAAGACCTTGGCTATTCACTCTATCTATACCCCTCATAATTTTATAAACCTCTATAAGTCACTCCTCAGTCTCCAACGCTTCAGGGGAAATAGTTCCAGCCTATTCAGCCTCTCCCTGTAGCTCATACCTTCCAACCCTGGCAACGTCCTTGTAAATCTTTTCTGAACCCTTTCAAGTTTTGCGATATTCTTCCTATAACCGGGAGACCAGAATTGAATGCAATATTCCAAAAGTGGCCTAACCAATGTCCTGTACAGTCACAACATGACCTCCCAACTCTATAATCAATACATTGATCAATAAAGACAAGCATACCAAACTGCTTCATTATCCTGTCTACATGGAACTCCACTTTCAAGGAACTATGAACCAATAGTCCAAGGTCTTTTCGTTCAACAGTTCTCCCCAGGATACCTCAAAGTACAACAGGGTCCTCATGAGAGGGGCTAATGGGCCAAGGAGTGGCAGATGGTTTTTAATTTAACTTAATGTGAAGTGCTGCATTTTGGAAAGGCAAATCAGGGCAGGACTTTTCCACTTAATTGGTAAGATCCCATTGGTTTCCTCACCACCTTCCACAGACCCAGTCTAGCAGCTATGTGGTTTTGGAGCTGACCGGCTTATCAATAATGCTGTTACCAAGCCATTCTTGGTGACAAAAATTGAAATCATCTAGCCAGAGTTTATTTTGTGCCTTTGCCAACCTGAGTGCTTCTTCCAAGTCTTGTTCAATATGGAGGAGTAATGATTCATCAACTAAGGGAGGCCGATATTGGTAATCAAGAGGTTTTGTTGCCCATGTTTACCTTAAGTCATGAGACTTTGACAGCAGGACATATCCAGGAATAGTGATAGTGGTGTGTGGGATATTGTCTGCACATATGACTATGTCAGGGTGTTGCTTAACTAGTCTGTGAGACAATTTTTCTAATTTTGGCACTCGCCCCCAATGTTAGTAAAATAATTTTGCAGGGCCGTTGTCTTTTCCAATACCGAGGTCAATGCCGCGTGGCCCAGCTGGCTTTATTTCTTTGTTGAGACTTCATAACACTTGATACAACTGAGTGATTTGATAGGCCATTTAACAGGGGAGTTGAGAGTCAACCTCATTGCTGTGGGTCTGGAGTCACACGTAGGCAAACCAAGTGAAGGTGACAGATTTCCTTCCCTTCCATTCATTCCCTTCAAAGATTGTGCGAAAGCTTTCATATGTGATTAAGATTTTACTTGTGGTTAACACAGTAAGACTTCCTTACTCATTTGTGTGACGTTTCTCTAGCTCAATGCACAGTGCAGCTCCGATAAGCGTGTGTGCTGAAAGGAATTTGGGATTATTACAGAAAACTGATTAATTTCCCTGTAATTGTTTGTAGGTCCGAGTTACACCTGGAACAGGGAACGTAAACTGCTGATTTAGTCTGTAACATGAAAGTTACTGACATCTAAAATGTGCGAAAAGTAAACATCACTGATAAAGATTCCGTTTGTTACTTTGGAAGCAGATTTTGGTTTAATCATACAACTCATATAAGGGAATCCTTTATTTTCCATATGATTGAAAAGCAATTTGACTTAACACAATGGAAATAAAGTTGCATTGTTCAGCAAAGAAGCAGTTCATCATCAACACTAATAATTACAAAATCTCTTCTCATTTGTTGTTAACTTTTGTGAGAGTTTCAAACTGGGTAATGCAAAACAATGGGTCAGCCATCCTTGAAATTTTCTTCACCTGTACTGCAGAGCTCCTTACAGCAATCCTAGTCATGTTATGCTTCTGGTAATTAAGTGCCTCTTTAATGGAGCCTGTTGCACCTCCTCTTGTTGTGTACAAATCTGCTGCTGAGTTTCCCTACAAAATATTGACAGCACATCAAATGTAATTAATTGGCTGCAGAGCACTTTACAATACCCGAAGGAATTTAAAGGTACTTTATAAATGCAAATTTGTTCTTTTTTCCTGCTTATCATCTGCCAAGCCCTGAGAATCAACAGCTGTGTAAAAGAGATGAAGCATCTCATTATCCCTGGTGAATGCATGCTAAATGAAAGACTGCCGTTATATTCTTACAGTGAGTTTAAATCCCAGCAATAATCGCAGGTCAATGTGCCTGGCTGACTTGCCCTGGCTTATAACACCAGCTCAAATTTTAAAAATGTCACTGCCAGCATTTGCCACTCCTGCTACAAGACGCAGAACCTTTGTATTTGGAGACTGTTGCCCAGTCATGTTGTTGCACTTTGCATTCCTCTCAGCTTGTTGGTTTTGTAGAAGGCTGAATCTTGAGGGCAGGAAGTTCTGAGGCCGCTGGGATCTCCTGTGCTTCAACTTTCAGGTGCTATATTTCAAGAGCATGCAGACAGCACCTTTTAAAAGGATCATCACTTAACTTTTACTGGTTATCTGCTATTGGAGATATCTGAGACCAGACAGAATGTGGCTGCATGCTTCAGTAACACCACCTACAAGCCATCTGGTAGACAAGAGAAGTACTGTTTGACAAGAGGTCTTCTTGATCGACAAGGGCAACTTGAGTGACTCAAGCAAACCTGGATCCAGTGCCACAAGAGGATGAATGATCTGCTGTGCACCACCAGGGTAAATATCCCTGTCTGTTCAATACTTCATAACTCTGAGTATGAGTTATCATTGTATGTTTGACACTACAGAAGAGTCACATGCAAATTTGGGCATCGGGCATTTCCATCAGGTGACTCATGAAACTGTCCCAATTATCAAGAGCTGCCAATGTTGCACTTACATGCACCTCAGTGTTACTGGCTGACATCTACCTGCCAGACCTCATGCCTAAATCATAAAAAGAATTGCAACGTTCAGCAGCTTCGGCACCATCAGCTTACTGATCTTTCATCACAAGTAAGAGAATATATACATGATACATTTCATCAGTGCTTGCTGAAACAAGGATACAGCCACAAAATGTGGCTTCAGGCAAAACACTTCAAAGTTATTTTAGTTACACACATTATCTCATGCTTCATTGTCTTTCACCTACTCTAATCCTTTGACCAAACAGAAGCACCCGTTTGCTTAGAATCTTTCACTCCTCAGATGTCGCTTCCACATTCTTCTTCCTGTTATCACTAAAAAACACATCCACAGTTCAGGAACTGACATCTTAGTCTGTAAGTGTAAATGCAGGGAATGTACTCACGCGCCTGTGATAATATCTCCAATGCTTCCCTCCTATGGGAAAAACATGTACACAACCAGAGCAAACATGCATAGACATGCAAGGGGTAAATGCCTGACATAAATGTGCCTGCCATTTTGAGGAACGCACAGTGAAACTGGCAGGGGGGCAAAGGAATGGTGACTGTATCAAAGGTCAGACCAGCTATATCCATCCAGCTTGAGAAAGCCTACACTTTGCTAATTCCAGCTGCACATGAAGCATAAATGTCTTAAAAAAACATTTGAGTGAGGGTGGTGCCTTGCAAAACCAACAGATCTTTATGTTTTTCTATGCAGCCTTCATTTTCCTTTCTCACACCCGGAGAGAAGGGAAAAGAACCCCATCTCCCAGCTCACCTCAAGTGCCCCATCTGATGAGAAAGTGTCAGGACCCTCAGCTGATGACACTGTCAAGAAGTTCTTCCCCATCCTCCTCCAGAGCATTCACTTTGATGGATAATCTATCCAGAACAGGTCTGAGGTCTCATTTTGCTGAGTACAGCACTGATAGGGACCCATAGTTAGAGGAGAAAGTTACAAATGAGATCTCTGAAGTTGGGGAGGATTGCTGCAGAACTGGTCCTTACTGAGCTACATGCAGATGATAAATGATGGGAATTTGGACTCAGCCATTGATGAGATGACAGAAATGTATTGACAAGCCAATGGAACATCTGCAAGAGGTGCCAAAGATCATGCTCAAATTGGAAAGCAGCCTGAGCTCTGAATAAAGTTGTCATTCCAGCATGTGAGCACAAAGCTGCCTCCAAATAAATCTGTTGGACTATAACCCGGTGTGGTGTGTGTTTTGAAATGGAGGGAAAGGCAGTCAGTGTGAAGAGGAGAAAGTGAACACTGCAGATGCTGGAGATCAGAGTCGAAAGTGTAATGCTAAAAAAGCACAGCAGCACAGGCAATGTCCAAGGAGCAGGAGAATCGATGTTTTGGGCATAAGCCCTTCATCAGGAGTTAGTGTGAAGAGCCATGTCGAGAAGAGCAATATGTATTTGTTGAATATATCTTAGGTCTTTCACTCCATTGCTGGAGTCATGGTTTCATTCATTTCCTGGTTTGTTTGGAGTGGTCCAAGACACCTTGACCTCCCTGTAGGTACCCCATCCCCTAACAGGATGAGGAGGGTGCTATTGTGCACTGATAGTGAAAGGAGGAATCACAGAGAGGTACCCACTTGCCCTGCCTCACCATCTTCTTTCTGACAGGAGCACAATTGTCTATTGTAGATCTGGCCAAGGAGTTTGCATTTCTGTCCGTGCAGGAGATACCCAGCAGGCAGGCAGGAGCACTCTGGGTCCAGGACTGTCAGATGCCATGCACTATCTGAGGCAAGTTGGCTAAACAGTCAGCACGTCTTCTTGAGGTCAGCTGTGAATATCAAGGTAAACATCCAGATGTGGCAGTAGGAAAAGCAAGATTAAAGAACCTCTGTGGATTGCATGAGTTTTAGTGATATGTAGAACCAAGCACTGTTCACAAATATAACACTTTGTATGGGATTATTGTAGTCCTTTTCTAACTATGAAGGCTTCTGATTAGTTCTGTTACTCCTATAGCCAAATGTAAAGCTGTAGATGATCACATGTACAACATGTGGAGCAGTACCCAGACAACTACAGCGACTGGTCTCTGCTGCACTTTGGGAGGAACTTGACCTCCAGGAAGCATTACCATAAGCTAGATATATGAGTTTGGAGAGAGCAACACAGCATTGTATTGGCCATCTTCATCTCGACAGTAGACAAAAATGCCCGTCTATTCCAGCATAACTCCGAAATGATGCTCTGACCTAGAAACCGAGCAGGAGTTCATTAGGGCAAAACTAATAAAATAACTCTAATTGAATGACAAACAAAGAAGCAAATATTTTTAGTGTTAGATATCAAATATTCATTTCAGAGCAGGAACACCTCTCAATCAGATTTGTCTCCAAGCACTGAGTATTCACATATGATAATCCAAAATCATTCAGTCTCAAATCCAGGCAGCATCAGACCATGTCAGGTCTGTCTGCCTCATCTCTTTGCTGCACTGGCTTCTACAGCAGCATCATCAGCTTCACCTCTCTCTGTCGACTCCTTTCCTTCCTAGTCCTACAGTCCATGTCCTTGTACCTCTTCTAAGCTGCCATCTTGTGAGGTTTGGTTGCACAGGGATACATTAAACAATCACTATTCTGGAGATTCTGTCCAGTGAATACAGGACAGCTTCTCTTGAGTGTTCCAATGTTCCCCAGCAAAGGAAGCACATCTTCAGAACACCAAATGTTATTTTAATGGAGGCATGGGCAACTTTGAAGCACTAATCAATATCTGATTATTGCGCATTGGGGTCATTATCCATGCCATCTGGAAACGCCCCTTTATCATCCATTGGCCAGCCCTGGAGATGATGAGCAACAAACTGAACATTTGAGGAACCTGCGAGTTGTGCTGAATGTAAACATTGTGGAGAGCGGGTGTTCACCTGTAGAAATTGCTACCTGTGGTGACAAACAATCTGCACCTTGTGCCAGTAAATTCCCCCCTGTTTGGGAATCCAGCTAGTTGATGCCAGGGAATGCTCTGGGGTTCCACTACGATCAGTATTGGGCCCCTTGCTCTTAATGGTGCAATGATGTTTACTTGAATGCCAGAAGGTTGATCAGTAAGTTCATGGATGATACAAAATTGGTGGGGTGGTAAACAGAGAGGTTGATAGCCTTAGATTACTGGAGGATATGCACAGACTGGCGAGATGAGCTGATCAGTAGTAAATGCAGTTCAATCCAAATAAGTGTAAGGTGATGTCCTTGGGGAGGACAAATAAGACAAGGAAATACATGATAAACAATAGAACTCTGGAAAGCACCAAGGATCAGAGGGACCTTGGTTGCATGTTCACTGGTCATTTAGTAGGGGGACAGCTGGAGAAAGTGGTTAAGAAATCATGGGGGTTACTTGTCTTTATTAGACAAGGCACAAAAATTAAGAAGAGGGAGATTGTGCTGGAACTGCATAAAGCAGTGAGAATATTGTGTGCAGTTCTGAAATCTACATTCCAGAAGGGATATAATTGCACTGGTGAATCTGCAGAGGAGGTATAACAGGATATTGCCAGGTCTGGCGAGTTTTAGTTATGAAGAGAGAGATTAGAAAACTGGGGCTGTTTCCTTGGAGCAGAGAAGACTGAGGGGAGACATAATTGTGGGGTGTGAATTTGAGGGGCATAGACAAGGTATACAGGAGGAACTTCTACACTTGTTAAAGGGATCATTGTCTAGGGGCATAAATTTAAGGTGAGGAGCAAGAGATTTCGGAAGGATGTGAGAAATAAAATTAGCCAGATGATGGTGGAAATCTGATAGCGACAGAAACCTCAGTATATTAGAAGTACATTGATGTGTACTTGCTATGTCAAGGCATGCAAAGCTAGGGACCAAGTGCTAGAAAATGGGATTAAAATAGATGATTGTTTTTGACCAGTGTACACTTGATGGGCCAAAGAGCCTTGTTCGGTACTGTAGCTATGACACAAGGGAGCCCATCAAGGACTGCTTTTCTGATGGCTTGGGCAGTTGACGCTTTAGCCAAAGTGAATTAGACAAAGTCATGTGATGTCCTGAGAAAGGTTACCATGTGCTCATGGACTAGTTGGTGTTGTGGCCCACTGGGAGATGCCACACACACCCCAAGTTAAAGTTTAAAAGGAGCCAGCAATGAGGAAGTTCAATCCAGTTATGATCTTTAACACCACAGACTTTCTCCTGAGCCCCCTAGCTGCCAATCTTCCTGCAGGAGGTGGCAGACATAGGTGACAGGAGCCATGTGAAGGTACCTATGGCTTTGACATTCACTCCTCTGCAGTTGCGTGCAAAACCTTCAGTAGATCCTTTTGCAGTCCACTGCTTGACAGAGTTGAGGACCCGTTTAGCCTCTCTAGCCACTGCCTGATGCTCCTCAGCTGGAAGCCCCGAGCTTTGTGGCTCTGGGCCTCTTGGCACTGGACTTTCTTTCATCTCTTTATCCTCCTTCTCTGTTGGGCAAAACCTGTACAGCTGCTGGGTTTAACTAGTCGCTCACTGAAGTAAGAATTTGTGAAGAATTAGTATGTTTGATTTTATTTTGAGATCTTGTCGTAGTCAAGCGATTAGGTCCTTACCAGGCTGATTCTAAAGTGAAACTTTGCCCTGTGCTGAGGCCCATCCTGCATCACCTATGACTGCAGGCCTCTTCCTCATGGAGCCATGTGCAAGCAATTTACAACATTGAGCATTATAATGCATTCCAAGCATTTGGCACGTAACTCACTCTGACACTTGGTGGCCGACATAATCCCCTCTGAGACAGTCCTGAAAACATGGAATTAGCAGCACGTATTTCAGTTTCATTCCTATGTTCTTAAGGTTCAGATCCTCAGACCAGTGGAGCCCCTGCACAATTTCACTTAGATCAACAACCCCTACCACAACCAACAATATTGATGAGTGCAGGTTGCTCTTCTGCTCAGAGTTCAGTGCATTGTGTGACCTGGTTGTGAGTTGTGAGTGGTTGGAGTTTGTTAATCTCAATGCTGCTGTGAGTGCTTCATTTCACTGTAAAATTCTTAAGTGAGTTCTCATGAAATATCTTTTTTGGTTTCTGTTTCATTGTGCACTCCTTCGGTGTTTGAGCTGTCCAGCACCTATCCTTGTACCTTCAACCTCCCACTGTAACTGTGCTCCCAAGCACCATTTCCCTTGACCTTCCAAGCTTCCCATGAGCTCACATTCTCATTCAGCTCCTCTGTCTACCTTTAGTTTTACACCACCCTTACTCAATGTACCTGCACCTTCTCCCTCTCCCCGCTCCCCATATTCCATTACCCCATTGTGTTCCCCACTCTCAACATGCAGCTCCCACCCTCCTTGTTCTCTTATCACAAATGCATTGACACAAACTGCTTCTGTCTCTCTATTGTCTACCTCCAGTCCCCAGGACCCTCTGGGACCTCAACAACCACACCCTGCAATTTTAGCTCCCTGCCAGACTTTCCCATCTTTATCTATCACAGTTATGTTGTTCCCTTCTTCTGTGCAGCCCCTTTTTTGTTGAGTCCCTTTTGTTTTAGATTAGATTAGATTCCCAACAGTGTGGAAACAGGCTCTTCAGCCCAACAAGTCCACACTGACCCTCCGAAGAGTAACCCACCCAGACCCATTTCCTTCTGACTAATGTACCTAACACTTTGGACATTTTAGCATGGCCTATTCCCCTGACCTGCATATCTTTGGACTGTGGAAGGAAACCAGATCACCTGGAGAAAACCCACGCAGACCACGGGGAGAATGTGCAAACTCCACACAGACAGTTACCCGAGGTCGGAATCGAACCTGAGTCCGTGGTGCTGTGAGGCAGCAGTGCTAACCACTGAGCCACCATGCCACCTAAGTTTAGAGCTCATGAGGAGTTTTGAGCTCCTCATGACCTGATCAAATGCATTGATATACGCTCACTTGGTTGCCTCACCTGAGGAGGCTGGTTGGGCCGTGCAGTCTACTTCTCTTACATTGTTAATGGTAGACAGCAACAAGGCAACAGTTGTGAAGGAGACTTCCTCTGAGCTGGATGGATCAGGTAGTCTGCAACCCTTGCACTGAAACAGTTTAAGCAAAGAAATGCCTTGTTTGTGAAGGAGACCCTTCCAACTGAAGAAGTGTGTACTCACCAGATCTTTCAGAACAAATGTTTATCTCGCTTTTGTCTAACCAGCCTACAGCAGTGAATGTAATTCTCATTGGTTGGGGTGTTACTGAGTATTCATGGCATGCAAATGAATGTAAGAGACATTCCTGATCATTATAGCCAGCAAGGTCTGAGAAATTCCTACCAATTTCACACCAAAACTTTTACCCGACGCTGAGAATCTGAATTTTCACTTCCCACTTTGTTAAGTTACCGCTGATGTAGGTTCCCTGAAGACACTGAGAAGATTCTGACCATTAAGTCCAAAGGTTTCACCAAATTATCCACTGTTGATAAGAACTCTGAATGCGGATATCAAGTCCCTGAATAGTTTCAAAGATTGTTGAGAACCAATTTGACTGGGATTATAGAATCATGAATTTGTCACAGCACAGAAGGGGGCCATTGAACCCATCAGGTCTGAGCTGGCTTTTCCTCCAGAGCAATGCAGCTACTCCCCTAGTCCCCTGAAATTGTTTTATCTTGAGTTACTTATCCAAATCATATTTCTGTGTAGTTTATTCCAACCTTGAAACCAGCCAAAAGAAAACATCCACCCCATTATTTCAGCAGTGGACCTTGTGTAATGCACTTTCTGTTGGTCTGCCAAATGCCCCATGGCGAAAAGAGGAGGAGCAACAGTGGAAAGAACCTGGTCCAATGATGAGAATATAATCTGGATCTCAGCAGCTATTTGAATGAATTGCCCCCACAGGCAAAGTCAAATGCTAGGCTGCTTAAATACCCATGAAAAGACATCCTGGGAGGCAGGCGGAAAGAGTAGGAGAGAGGTCGATTGCACAGGCAAAGTTGACATGTGAGAGTGTGATGGATCCAAAGAAGAATTCCTCCATTTCCTAATGGTTGCACATCAAAATGTCAGGAGATGTTAAAAGCAAAATACTGCTGATTCATGGAAATCTGCACCAAACACAGAATGCTGGAGAAACTCAGCACGCCTGGCAGTATCTGTGGGGAGAGAAACAGAGTTAACCCTTTGAGTCCAGTATGACTCCAATATGAAGAAGAATGATATTGGACTTGAATGGTTAACTATGTTTCCCTCTCCAAAGATACTGTCTGATCTGCCAAGTTTCTCCAACATTTCCTTTTTTAAGTTTAAGAAGATACTACAATATTTATCTGCTGCTGGCTATTTTCTCCAATCAGGGCAATCTAAATTCATTGCAGCCTCCTAAAACACTCCAGCGACACCATTTGTGAATATTAATGGCTGTTTTAGGTGGTAACCAGCTCTGTGCAATGAGGTCCTGCACGCACTAAAGAGAAATGTTTTATTTTAAATGTTTGGCAGCCCAAGTTGTCGAAACAATTTTGTTTTGACAACTTTTTTCACTCATTGGCGATGGGCACCATTGGCTGGTCAGAATTTTATTGGCCATCCCTAGTTGCTCTTGGCAAAGTGGTCGTCACTGCCTCCTTGAACAGCTCCAGTCCTGCTGTGGGTTGACCTACATGCCTTTTGGGATGAAATTCCAGGATTTTGACCCAGCAACAGAGAAGGGATGACAATATATGTCTAAATCAGGGTGGTGAGTGGCTTGGAGGAAACTTGCGAGTGACAGTGTTCCCATGTATCTGCTGACCTTATCCTTCTGGATGGAAGTGGTCTTAGTTTATAAGATTTTGTCCAAGGATCTTGGCAGATTTCTGCAGTGCATCTTCTACACATTGCAGCTACTGAATGTGCAGTGGTGGAGGGAGTGAATATTTGTGGATAGGGTGCCAATCAAGTAGATGCTTTGTCCTGGGTAGTGTCAAGCTTCTTCAGTGCTGTTGGACTCATCCAGGCAAGTGGGGAGTATTCCATCACACTGCTGATTTGTGCCTTAATTTAAGCAACCTAGCCTTTGGCTTTATAAAATGGCTGAGGTGCCTACAGAGGCAACTCATCCAAATAGCTGCCGAGATGGTGGACAGGCTTTGGTGAGTCAGGAGGTGAGATACTTGTTGCAGTATTCCTGACTTCAGACCTGCTCTTGTGGCCACTGTACAGATATAACTCGTCCAGTTCCGTTTCTGGTCAATTGATATTGATAGTGGGATATGTAGTGATGGTAACACCCTTGAACTTTTCAAGGATTGGTGTTTAGATTGTCTGTTATTAGAGCTGGTCAGTGCCTGGTATTTGTGTGGTGTGAATGTTACTTGCCACCTGTCACCCAAGGTTAGATATTAACCAGGTCTTGTTGCATTTAAACATGGGCTGCTTCAGTGTCTGAGGAATCATGAGTGGTGCTGAACATTGTGCAATCAGAGGCAAACATCTCCACTTCCGACTTTTTGATGGAAGGTATTTGATGAAGCAGCTGAAAATGGCTAGGTCTAGGACACCACCCTGATGAACTCCTGCAGTGATATCCTGGAACTGAGTTGCCTGACAACCAACAGCCAACAACCAAAACCAACTTCGTATATTCCAGACTCTATGCAGCAGAGAGTTTGTCTGTGATTTCCATGGGTCCAGTTTTGTAAGGTTCTTTGATGCCATACTGAGACAAATGCGGCTTGATGTCAAGAGCTGTCAGTCTCACCTCACTATATTCTCTATTCATCTTTTTTTTTGTCGTTGTGCCTTTTTTTTCCAAATTGCCAATTTCTATGCCATTTTTAATTTATATCCTAAGTGCGCAGCAGGATGTTTTCTGGTTGGTTGAGTTGGGGTTCTGTCCTCAGAGCTCGAGTGATATTTCAGTCGCATTGTTTGTGAATGTTCAATATCATGGTGTGTGAGGTGAAACCAAAAGTCAATTCAGTGCCACCAGAATTTCCTGGAGGTTCTCACTCTGTAGGGGTGTATCGGTTATTCACATAAACGATGAGATAACTAATCACCTGTATTTGGACAACCTTTTTCAATCTTTGCTTAGAATACAGGTTTTCATTAGTTCCCAGGCGGCTTAATATTCCTATTTTATTGGCTGTCTTTTTATTTCCACTTCACCATTTCTTTCACAGTCCTATAAAGCTCTAAACCCCATAATGTTGCGGGAGTTCTGGACAGCAGATGTTGGTGCCTGTTTCATTCAGATCCTCGTCTAGATCCCCATCTACAGCCTCCCAAAAGCCGAATTGTATCTGAAATAGTCCCATGCTATGCAGACCATGGAGAGTGACCATGCATTCATTTGAGGACTTTGAACAGGACCCCCCCCCCCCAGCATAATTTGCCAAGGCATATAATCAACGCAATGAATGTTTCATAGCTGCAGGAATATTAGAGCATTTTGAAGGTGCTATGTCTGCCACACAGTTTATTTGAACTCTTATACATAGCAAAGAATTGTGAGTTGATTCTTAATAATAGTAAAACAATAATATTTGTTTATTTGACACAAATAATATTAGAACAATAAAGTATATTATAAATTAACAATAAACACTACAAACTACCTGATGCTTTAGCTTCACTTTGTATGATCGTATAGTACCACACGAGAGCTTGGCCGGCTCCCCATGGTGATGTCATCTGGTTTTCTTCCAAGGATCTCAGGGATGTCTTCTCTTTCAGGTGTTATTCTTGAATTACCACACTGAGCAGGGTTTTGCAGTGATTCTTATCCTTCAAAGACTTCACACCCTTTTGGGAGGGTCTTGAGGATCTGCCAATGGATTGATCAAGTTCAATTACCCTGATCGATCAAACCCAAACAAGTGATGGCACGTTGAGGGCAGGGTAGCCCTTAGGTGTGCATTATGTTAGGTATTGGGTGCACATAACGTCCTCCAAATAAGGGTGTCTAGCGAATTACTCAATGCTGCCAGTTGTCCCATTGCCCCATTCAAATCCAACTTCAAGTGTGTATTGCAGGGTCTGCAACTATCAGGTTTGTTTGCAGACTGTCTGTGGGCAGCTGCAGCCTATTTGAGTTCTGTATGATGCTTATTGGCATCATTTTAGTCAAGGTGGCTTTCCTTTCCTGGCATACTTTAGTTTATGACCACTTTGTCAAAGGTCATCATAAATCCAGAACTCACTTTGGAACAGTTTCATTTTCCTGGCTGGTTTCACAAGCTAAACCCGTCACATGACTGATCTTATCTTCGTAATTTCGGATGGAACAGACAGTAGGTTATGACAGCGGACTGAAGTTCAGTGGAACTTAGTTAGGCAGACACATAGTGATAGAAAAAAATGTTCTATTATACCATTGTGTTTGTAAGGGAAAACTCTGGATGGCTTACATGACTTTGTGATACAGAATTGGCACAAAGAAGCCCAGTACCACATGAGGCCACACTTCTCTTGAGTGTTGAAGAGTGATTCCTTAGGTTACAGTGATGGGCTGGAATCCAAAAACACTACTAGCATTTTTTTAGCTCTCAATTCCAAAATTTGTTATTAAGAAGATTCCACAGAGATAAGATTACTGCAGATGTAATAAACATTCTGTAGGACTGATGAGACTTGAATATGTCAAAGAAACTCGAAACTGGCAGTGATTTCCTGTGATGACAAAGATGACAATCCCCCGCGCAACAACAACTGGAGGCACTTTTTTGTATTTCCCTCTGGAAGAATACACAACAGTAGGGTTTACAAAGACATTTGCAACTCTAGAGGGGTAGACTAATGTGACTGAGTATTTGTGTGTATACCAGATTGAGTCTGAGCTTTAGCATGCTGTGAAGGTCACCATAAAAGAATTATTGCCTAGTTACCCCTAAGTTACAGGTAACGATCCTCATATATTCTGAGTGCTGCAAACCAGTTAAAAAAGAGCCATCAAGACAAAGGAACTTCACCAGCCTCCAAACCAAGATAAATTATTCAAATAAATGTTCAACCAACATTGTCATTGCTACTGATAACCTCCATTGTAATGGTCACAATGTTGAACTATACACTCTGTGAACAATTCAGAGACTGATCCGCAAATCTATTTTTTTAAACTTTTATCTTTTTTTTCGACTCACTTTGTATCCCTAATCTCAGTTTATGTGTGTTGTGTTAATATGGAAGTAGGAATGAATAAATCCACTGCTTTTGTTAGTTCAAGAAAGTCTGACTAAAACATAAGTTCATTTGAATCTGGAAAAAAGGTATTGAGAAGGGAGCAAAATACTTGTAAATCAACATTCTTGCAGCCAACTAATGGGGTGCATGAATAGAAAAAGGGTGCTTGTCATTTTCCTCATCCAGGATCTTAAATTGGGGAGCCTCATCTGAGGTCTAATTGTAACACCTGCAACAAATGCAGGAATCTTTTAAATATGATAATGAAAATCCTGAGCCTGAGTCAGATCCTTTTCTTTAAATGATGTCTGCATGCACATGAAACCTGAGTTAAATCCTCTTCTTTAAATTATGTCTGCATGCACATTGTACCCTGACCAGTGCAACAAAGTAAGATGCAAAAAATAAGTAAGTTGTACTTAAAGGAATCCTAGCCCTGAATAATGTAAGTCTCTGAGGAGTCATATCAATTTAATTCAAATGTTATTGCCCGTTCAGAAATTCATTGAGAGTACTTTTTCTCGTTCATTAAAAATTGCATATAAATTAATAAGTGACATATAAAAAGGATAATTACATCAGTATCCCATTTTAAATTTTGAAAAAATTCATTTAAATTGTAATTCTTTACTTAAGAAAGAAGTAAGATGCATTTGAAAGCAATTTTTATGTCCACAGGATCTTACGACCAAAGGAGTGCTTTGAAGTGTAAATATTTTTGAAAATGTAAAGAAGTTAGCATAGCAGTTTGTGCACAGCAAGAACCCACAAAAAACATGGTGATAGCGACCAAAAAAATCTGCTCAAGTGATTTTGTTCAAAGATAAATGTTTTAAGCAGGACACTAGTGATGACTCACCCTGCTCTTCTACAAAGTAGGACTAAGAGTCTTTTACATATCCCTGCGAGAGCATAGTGAGCCACCATTTAATTTTTCATCAAAAATAGCAGCACACATTTTAATACTGGGCTGGAATTTCTGATTGTTTGCGATCTAACAACTGGTATTGGTGTAATTTACTTGGAGTAATAGATAGCAAATAACACATTAAGAAATTGGGATTACATAATAAACTGAGGGGGTAATTCCAGTAGGATGTAAAATTTTCCTTATCCGTGCCTTACCACATGTACTCACTCACACTCTCTCTCTGTCATGCACACACACATTCATACAAGTGTGTGGGGTGAATTAGCATTTGCAGAATTATATTTGCCGATACATTCTATTTTGCGCAAAAAGCACAGAATCAGCAGGCAGCCAATCCATGTAATATTTTATAAATTCCTAATTTGGAAATAGAACCAGTCTGACACAAGATTAATATACAGACAGACTCTAACCTCACACCTTTAATGCATTGTCTGAGCTGAGATGTCACTTTTTTAAAATAAAATCTTAGGTTATCTTAAGAATGTGACTTAAAGGAAATTCTGGGATTTACATATTAATGAACTGAAACCTGCAATCCATGCTGAAAGATGTAAAACTTAACAGCAATCTAGGTGTGATCAATATATTATTGCAGTTGCATGACACTGTAATCTTTTGCTATAAATTCCATGTCTTATGATCCTGTTCCACAGCTACCTGATGAAGGAGCAGCACTCTGAAAGCTTGTGCTTCCAAATAAACCTGTTGGACTAAAACCTGGTGTTGTGTGATTTTTAACTTTGTCTACCCCAGTCCTACATCGGCTTCTCCTCAACATGGTTTTTCAAACATGACAGATAATAATGAGTGGAAAGTCTGGATTTTGGGGTGGACATCACTGCTATAAAAAGGACCAAGGAAAAATTTCACTATCAGTAAATTATTAGTAATATTTTTTCAACATTATAGTGAACTGCATTTCTACATTAATTATTCTTTATTTTTCAGGTCATTGAAGACTGGAAGTATGTTGCTATGGTAATCGATCGTCTGTTTTTGTGGATATTTGTGCTTGTGTGTGTAATTGGCACATT
This sequence comes from Chiloscyllium plagiosum, assembly GCF_004010195.1. NCBI lineage: Eukaryota > Metazoa > Chordata > Chondrichthyes > Orectolobiformes > Hemiscylliidae > Chiloscyllium > Chiloscyllium plagiosum. Next base: position 104,726,816 of record NC_057711.1, on the reverse strand, counting down.
AGGACTCTATCTTCAACCTTTATTTCAAAATCACGTCCCACCAAATACATTCTCTGATGCGGAATAATTGTTTTTCCTTGCATGATTTTCCAAACTTAAAAGGTAATGAAAATGAGAGTCATCCAAACCTGTGGACTTTACAGATACTCAGTGAAAGTGAATTGCAACCTTGGAGCTTGTATGATGCCAGTGATCATTAAATTTAAACAAGGCTGTATGCTCGTTTGAAATGCTAATGGAACAGATATCATTGCCCTCTCTAGATTTTTTTTTCAATAGAGTTAGGGTAAAACCAATTTGCCACAAATCCAAAAGCAACAGATTTGACTTATTCTTGTTTAAAAATTGAATATTATTGGAGTACAGCACTTAGTGGTTTGAGTGCCTGCTATTATTTGATTAGCATTATACTTGATTCAAATATTGCCAGATTAATAGGGATAAATACAACAAAAAGCAAATAGAAAGTTCTGATGGCAAATTATGTTGTAGCAATTGTCATTCTTTTCTAACTCACGCTATCAATCCTACAGCAAGAAATTTTACATCTAATGATCTGTTTGAGTCAATTAACTTGGATTAAGATATTGGCTTCATGCAAACTTAATTGACAAATTTTTGGGGTGGAAGCTTTGTGGGCTGCATATGTATATGCCCCTTTGATCCAGGTGTTGTGTGCAATTCATGCTTTGTAACTTTATTTGTGCCATTGAATTGCTTGTTTGTTTGCATTTTGTAGAACCACTGCTGCTTTTACAAATTCAGCTTCCCAATGAAATCACATTAGAAGCTTGTTAGGTCCAAATGTGTTTACAATTCCACACTATTGTAACCATGAGTGCAGCAGATATTTGCTAGAAACTTGTGAAACTGTATAGAATACATTATGACTCACTGAGACAATGGACGTCAAACATCAATAAAAGCTTCATTTTCAAAACTCCATGTGTGAGTGAACATGTGAGTGAACCTTCCTCTAAATTAACTGTTAGATTCTTCTAGAAGAAAGTGAGGACTGCAGATGCTGGAGATCAGAGCTGAAAATGTGTTGCTGGAAAAGCGCAGCAGGTCAGGCAGCACCCAAGGAGCAGGAGAATCGACGTTTCGGGCATGAGCCCTTCTTCCTGAAGAAGAGTTCATGCCCGAAACGTCGATTCTCCTGCTCCTTGGATGCTGCCTGACCTGCTGCGCTTTTCCAGCAACATATTTTCGTATCAGATTATTCTACTCTTACCAACATTGGATCTGTCTCCAATATCATGAGACACACTTGAACTGTTGTTTACAAGAACCTCATTCAAACAGATTAAATCAGCAAATGCTAACGATCAAACCTGGGAGTTTCCAGACATATGTTGCAATACCACACTGAGATGAACTTATGCTCTATTAAGATTCTGGGTTCCATGTACATTGGTTTATTGCTCCCAATTTATCTACAGACTTTTTTTTAACTACAATCCTCAGGTTGCAGGTATGTTCCGCACAAATTCACTAAGGCCAGTTTTTCAATGTCAAATGTCTTTGTTTGGTCAGGAGCTCATACAAAATTAAAATCTGAGTGTATAGTACTGTCAACAGAGAAAAAAAGGAGTAATTGATGTTATTGAAAAGCCACAATATTTGCATGTACATATATTAAATATTTGAACAAATGTTACCTTTTGTAAAGTTATCTGAAAGTCTTATTTCATAGAGAAATCGCCCTTTTATTTAAACATAAATCTTATTGGTAAATGTGAACATCACAAATGCAGAAATACCAAAACTCTTCCTTCAACTAGAAAGGACTGTTACTTCTGCACCATTCAGCTTTCATTCTTCTGTTTCACAGTCACCATCCAGATTTGATCTCTGGGGGCACAGGAAATGGCACAGGACCATAATTTGTTGACTCCCCTTTGTATTCATAAATCATGTCGTTTCCTGAGGGGCCTGGAGTGTGAGATTTTAATTAGCGCACACAATTGTATCTAATGCAACTTGCATAGAATTTCACGTATTACCTGCTAATGCCTGTTTCACGTGGTCTACTTATTCTGGCATATAACATGGACATTGAGAGCCAGTTACATTCAGCCCTGACGGAAAATATGTTTTTAAATGCAGATTTTATATTACTACTACCAATATTAACAAAATATTATGTTATTCAATGAATTTTCAATTCATGTGTTGAGAAGTTAAAAAGGAGAATAAACAAAGGATAAGAAAACAAGAATACAGGAAATAACAGCAGGAGTAGACTATACTGACCCTTGAGCTTGCTCTTTTATTAAGTACGTACTCATGGTTGATCTTTGCCTGAATGACACTTGCTTGCCTGCTCCCCATTTCACTTATTCCCAGATGATTGAAAACTATTTATTTCAACTTTGAAAACATTCAACAATGAAGCATCGCAATCATCTAAGGTAAAGAATCCCATGATACAAGCCCAAGTGTATCCATCTATCCTTATCTGTCATAAATGGTTTACCTCTTGTGCTATGACTTTACACCAGTTTCTAGATTCCCTGGCTAAGGGAAACAGCCTTTCAGCATCAACCCTGTGCAGTCCCTTGAGAATCTTGTCTGTTTCAGTTGGATCACTTCGTATTCTAATAGTGCTAGAGAATGGAAATCTGTTGCAATCAGGTTTTCCTGATAGGCTGATACTTCCCAGTGACCTCTCGTCAGACTGCCTCCACAGCAAGTATGCTCTTTTTCACATATGGAGATCAAAAGTGTGCATGGTACTCACCAATCCTTATATAATCCTTATACTCTAATTGTCTTACAATAAAGACCAACATGTCTTCTTGCATCTGCTTTAGCTATATCACTATCACAGATGAATATGTCTACATCAGACATAAGACACTTGACCTCATGTTGCTAATTTTCAAGTGGATATATTCCAAAGATGGATCTTGAAGATTTCGAATGATCGGGCAGTCACAATTTCCACCAACAGCTTATCTATTATGGGGCTGTCCATGGGGGAAAAATGGGTCGCTGATATACTGTTTTGGAAATAAATGGCCTTTTTAATTGTGTGGACCTTGTATTTTGGGATTGTCAGAGGGCATTAAGTACTTATTTTTGTCAATTCTCATTGACCTGATTGCCTACTGCACCTCTACTTTATCTGTATATTTATGTCATTACTGAACCGAGGTATTTCAATACATAAACATTTGAAATGTGATGGAAATGGTCAGCTTTAGTAGCTAAAGAGTCATGTATGGTGCTGAACATTGTGCAATCATCAACTAAAATCCCCACTTCTGACCTTCTGTTGGAAGGTAGGTCATTGAAGGTAGGTCATGTGAAGGTGATTGGGCTTAGGGCACTACCCTGTGGAACTTCTGTAGAGATGCCCTGGAACTGATATGACTGACCTCCAACAGTACAACCATCTTTTTTTACCAGATGTGACACCAATGAAGAAATTTTGCCCTGATGTCCATTGACTTCAGTTTTCCTAGGCCTGCTTGATGCCACATTCAGACGAATGTGAACTTGCTACCAAGGGCAGTCACTCTCACCTCCTCTCTGAAGTTTCGATTAGATTAGATTTCCTACAGTGTGGGAACAGGCCCTTCAGCCCAACAAGTCCACACCGACCTTCCAAAGAGTAACCCACCCATACCCATTTCCCTCTGACTAATGCACCTAACATTATGGGCAATTTAGAATGGCCGATTCACCTAACCTGCAAATCTTTGGACTGTGGAGGGGAATTCAGCTCCTTTCTCTATGTTTTGTCCATATTCAGCGCAAAGGTGTGTGGTCTTTGCCTCAGCTGTTTTCAATCTATTCATTTGAAATATGGACCAACGCACCAATGCACGGATCCAGAATAACATTGAACATCTGTCGTGAAATAATATACTTTTAAATAAATGTTCTTGAATGCTTGTAAAATCCTAACTCATTCACGCATTCATTTTGTTAGCTCAAGCTCATTCCTGTTATGAATGCACAAAATCAGTGCTTCCCCGTATGTTTTTCTTTGTGATCTTTTTTTTAAGCAGACATGCACATCATGTAAAGTGTATGTAACTACAAGTATCTTTTTACTTCTTGTCTGCAGAAATCCTTCCAGCTTTTCCTTTATTAAATCCACTGGCATGAGAAAGATGTGCATTTAGCTATCCACTTGGTGCCAGTGTTTGTCTCCACACAAGCCAGCAGAGATGTGTATTAAGGAAAGTGAAAATAACAGAGGACAGGCAGAGCAAGCCTCACAGGATTACTGAGTAGTCAGAATGCTGAAGCATAGCATTAATGTGAAAAACCGTCACCTCTTTTTTCTGAAATTGTCAGAATGACTCTAATTGACTTGGCTGCTTATCTGTCACACCAACTTATGATTTGTGCACACATATCCCACTGGACCAGCGATGCAGATATTTTCTGTAATTTGGAACAGAGCAAGTGGGTTTTTTTCTCATTTCTCATCCTCAACAAACCACAATACATGTAAATAGAATGAACCAAGGTATTCAAATTTCCTTTCCACTTTGAATACATATGTGATTGCTAAATTAAAACATTCAAAAATTTGATACAAATAGTACCCATAGTGCACAATGGGGATCGGTTGAGGAAATGAATATCATTGAAGAGAAGCCATATACAGCCATTCCATCTGACAAGACAAACCCACAGTGATCTGGCAGCCTCAAATAGGAACTCCGGCTGAATTTTCTCTAGTTTGTGTTAATTTTGGGCGTTTTGAATTACCCTGGTGATTTTTCTCACATTAGTTTCCACCTCACTAAGTACGGCATCTGGCCCCAAGGCACCTCTCCATGTAATTTTACACTGAGCAGCAGTGGTAGTGCTCACCAGTACCGGCACTTTCTGGAATTCAACCTGCAGGCACCCATCATATTTAAACCCCAGTTGTACACTATTTTCACCAGTATACGTCAGGTTCAGTACTTCACATTGCTCTTCTAAGAGGGGCAAATTTATACCCCATTTTGCCTACACGGACAAGGAGTTTCTGGTGGATGGAGGAGGAGAAGAGGGATGTCTGTTTCTTCAGGAGACCACAGCATCAGATCCTGGCAGCATGGTCCAAACTTGCCAGGAAGTAAATGTGGATGCCACATTTGATGGAGGGTGTGCATCAATTCCACTAGAATGTGCATGATGTTTTGTACTCTGCAAGTTTAAGTGCCACCATCTTCCTTCTGATACTTTGCAATCACACTGCAGCCAACCTTTTCAAGGCTCATGGTTTACCATTCTCATTATTACATACAACATCTTTCCTCAATGACTCTCACCCACCCAGTGCTCCTGAACTATTAATACTTCATGCCCTTGTTGTTTCTGAATCACACTGAACGCCTCGCCATCTCCCATTCCTCTGTTTCACCCCTCCCCACAATCTGCACCAACACTATCAGTTATACCAGCTACTTGCATCTCACTCAATCACTCCTTTTCTCTCATCACAGAAGAACATGAACCACAATATGGCTGGAAAGATTCTTCAGAGGATGCGCCATCAAGATTCTCTCCTGTACTCTCCATTAGCTCAGATACTTTCACCTCAGTGGGAACATTAGTCAGATTCAACTCTGGAGCACATTTTGCTCAGCACATCACTGCAGCAGGCCAAGGGAGAAATGCCCCAGTCATTGACATTCCAAGCACTGCTCAGCCCCAGGAGGAGAGGACCCCTTGGTGTCAGCCATTAGTAACTTTGTGCAAATGTACAGCTGATCACAATGGCACAGGCAGGTTTGTCTGAGACCCTTGGGAAACTGTACTGAAGATTAGAGGCGTCAAGTACCATGATGACTCTGATGTGAGACACCTTAATGTCTCCATGAAAAGTTGGCAGTGGCCATGCCCAGCAGAATAATCAGTGGCTGAAGGAGATGCAGACAGATCTGAATTCCATTGCTGTAATCACTGGGGCTCTGCATCAACAGCAAGGTGAGATGGACATAAGGGACCTCAACCACATTCCTGGCACCTTTCGCCCTCAAGGAGACAATGTAAACACCCAGGTAGAAGACGAACCACGCACAGGGCCCTACCCCCCAAAAGTTTCCTCCCAGGAGACTCTGTGGTGCTGGTCCTTTCACTTTGATCCAGCCTGTGAGTCCCAGCCTCTTGTAGTTGAGGCTGAGTCAAAGCCTGCATCTGGCAGGGACAATCTATGCATGTCTGCACCCTCCAGCCACAAACACCCCCCGACGCCATCTGCCCAAGTCTGGGACAGACTTCAAAATGTGGTCATGATGATCACAGGAGACTTGCACATTGACCAGTTGCTGCTCTTTTGTACTAATATAATATAAGCTGATTTTAATAATATAGCACTCTCAATGGGACATGTTTACAGTCTATAGCACCCTGCACTTAGCGGAAGCTAGCTATTAGCAAACCATACTGCCCGGGCTACAGCACTGACCTCATCACAGGGAAATGAACTGAAGCAGTGTCATCCTGCACAAATTGCATTGGAAACAGCCTTGATACATTTATGGGTTGAGGATTGAAAGGTCCCACACAAGTTCCCATTGGATCTTTAAAAGCAATCAGTAATATAAAAATTAAGTGCCACCTTGACAGCCACTGGAATTGGATAGCTATCAACTCCTAAGTGGTAGTGGCCTAGAATATCCGCAGAATGTTGCAATCCTGTGCCTCACTCATCTACAGGAAATGACAGTGAGGACAACGGACTCTGAGCCTCCTGTACCTCCTTTACATCCTGAGGGGAACTTCAGCTGGACCTCCTTCATGTCGAGACTGTTTGGAAGCCAGTAGTGAATGGTGTTGGGCTTGCTGCACAGCTACCAGACCAATGATAGTACCTGATATTGCTGGATTGGGGATTGTTCCCATTATCCCACTGGAGAATTTCAGAAACAAAAAAAGTTCCTGAAAAGGGCACTGGGATGCCCCTAATTGGATGCCTTGACATATGGACGGCACAGTAGCTTAATGGTTAGCTCTGTTGCCTCACAGCACCAGGATCCCAAATTCAATTCCAGAGTTGGGTAACTGTCTGTGTGGAGTTTGCACATTCTTCCTGTGTCTGCATGGGTTTCGTCCAGGTGCTCCGGTTTCTCCCACAGTCCAAAGATGTGCAGGCTAGGTGAATTGACCATGCTAAATTGCCAATAGTGTTAGGTGCATTAGTGAGAGGGAAATGGGTCTGGGTGGGTTACTCTTTGGAGGGTTGGTGTGGACTTGTTGGATCGAAGGGCTTGTGTCCACACTGTAGGAATCTAATCATTAGACTTTATTCAGATGTGTGGAGCACTAGCCATGTTGTGCACATGTAGTCAGAGATGATAAATGCCAAAGGATTACTGAAACCTTGTCCCATCCCAATCACTACATCACCCAAGAAATGAAACATTTCATATAACTATATGTTTTCTGACATCTGGTGCAATGTAAGAGAAAAGAAACTCCATACCCTTGGGCAGCCTATGATGCCTTGGAAGGTGTTTGCGAACTGTAGATCATGCATGACGCTTTAAAGGTTTCACAGGGAATACTAGGATTAATTTGTGATGATCAATGAAATAATATTAAATAATAGAAGTGTCACTGAGCAGTCCAAATCCAAGATACACATGGTTTATTCACATGCATGCAGGGAGCAGTTCAAAGACTGTCCATTGAGTTACACATGCACATATGCATGGTCTTTATACACAAAATACAGTTACACACCATTTCAGACAAACAACCTACTCATCACTAGCTTTATAGTATATGTCGCATATTCTAACTGCTCACTTAGTGTTTGAGTATGATTGTTCACAATTCAGACAGACTTAAACAAAGCAAAAACAGAAATTGCTGAAGAAATTCAGCAGGTTTTGCAGTATCTGTAGAGAGAACAGAGTTAATATTTAAATCCAGTGACCTTTAAGGGTCTCCAGCAATTTCTATTTTTGTTTCAAATTTCCAGGTTCTTTGTTTTATTTAAGCCTTAACCCAAAACACAACCTTATAACAGTTAAGTGGGATAAATTCATTCAAAACTAAATATATACTCCCTCAAGATAATAAAAGGTTGACATATTTTCCTAATAGTACCATATTGTAGTTCCATCCTTCATCAGGATAAGTGCCTAACTTTCTCATTAACTATTACAAAATGACATGTAATGTCCTGATTGGTCAGAAGGTTCAATCCCAATCCTGACTTCAGGTTACCCTGGTGATGTGCCCTAGTTTGTCTCCAAAGGGCCTGCTGGCTGGCTCCAAACAGTTTGAATTATCTGCCCAAACTGTGCACAGGTCCTCCTTTGTTACCCATTGGGTGCCATAAAGACTTCATTATACTCTGGGCTTCATCTATCTGTTATCTCAAAGATACTGACCTAAACCTTGCGGTTTTCTCCCCTTCATAGCTAATAGATGCATTTCTCAGCTGAAGACAGGTCTCAGCAGTTTCTCAATAACGGTGGGTGAGGAAGGGGGCAGTGCAATACTTTGTATCTTCCATTTATTGCTCCTGGACATCTGTCATAATGTGTGTGTATAGACTCTCAATAATCTTCCACACTATGGTCTTTTCTATTATAAAACTTTACATCCTTGCTATCCTTATAGTGCTAAGGTTGTTCTTGTTTTTTTTTTATTTTAATTTATTTCATCCTTCAGTTGCTTATAGCCCAGGATTTTGTAACATACATAATTGGCCAATGCATGAGCTGCACATACAGTGTTTTGTGAATGTAGATGTGTTGAACTTCAATTCTCTGACAGCCTGTTTATTGCAATTTGCCCTTGAAGGGCCTCATATCACCCACAAATGGAAACACTCCTGCAGACCAACCAAAACAAACATAGTTTAGTTCATTCACTCTGTATGTGCAGTCAGCTATTTTTCATTTGCATTGCACAGTTGAGAATTGAGAACATAAGGCTTTCCAGTGTGAGCCCCAGAGAGTGAAACAGCAGTCTCCACCAGTTATACTGGATGTCCCCCACCGCCACCCCCCCCCCAACCATTTAATGTTGCTCTTGCCTTGCAGTCCCTGTCAACCTCATCAGCTTTGAACTCCCACATTTCCAGACAACTCTTTTCCTCGACTATTGAGGTCTCTAATTTAACTCTGAAACCTAGGCGTATCACATAGTACTGTTCCTCTAAGTTGATGGTGACCTTCAATAAATATTCTCCCCTCCCAAATGACCGTGTGCCCTCCAATTGTTATGTTGGCTTCTGCCTTTATATATAGAGTTGCTGCCCCAGCCCTACTTCATAGTGATTCCCTTCTCAGCATCCCAGCATGCTGCTTCCAATTCTCACACTTGACTTCCCTAAATTCTTGGAAATATGACTGCACTTTCCTAACATCCCACTCCCAGGAAACCCTCCTTGATGTGTGCAGCTCTGAGGAATTGACCGTGGCCCATTGCAGGATTGACATGAGAGGACATCCCCAACTGAGGTTGGACCGGCTCTCTGCAGTTTCTATGCAGTTCCTTGACTGGTTTACCCATAAACCCCGCATTGTTTGGACTCAACCCCCAGGACTGATTTGGCCTAATACCTAAGGACACAGATCCCTGGACCCTGATCTCACCAAGTGCTCGACTATCTGTGGTGCCATGCCCTGGGCTGAGATCAGAAAATCTAACTAACTGTGGCAGCGCCTGCTGACTAAAATAGCCCCATTGGCTGGATTAAGCACCACTCACCTTGGACTTTGAGACATAGCCATGTGGTTGAAACATATACAGTGTGTTTGCAATGTAAGTAGTGGGCACGTGCTGCAGGTTTGACATTGACATAGTATGGAGCTATACAGCAATATGTCCACCTCCTTGTCTGTTTAGTGTTGGTAAACATGACAAGTTGTCTGATTTTCTGTCCGCACTAAAAGGCAAGTTAAGATGGAAGTACTGTCAGCCTGTGTACTTTGAATGAAATAACAGTGCATTAAAAAGCATAGCAAAGAATTTCGTGTCCAAGTTAGCACAATATAAGTGAATGCTAAGAAAGCAAATCAAGAGTCCTGAGATGGATCCTTATCCAGTGCATAAGATAGATGCATGTTCCTGTGCGCGAAGCAGCCTGGCAGCATCATTGCAATATAAGGTGTCAGTGAACTCCAGAATGCAGTATTGAAGTGTTGAATTGTATTATAAGTTAGTCAGAGATGTGCCATGATGATGTAGTAAGGCTGGTGCTTTGCTGACTCTGATGTCCAAGGACAGAGGGTCCTGACCAAGATAAATACCTCGAGTACACACCAGCCACCAAGTTACAACTCTTACTTTCATAAAACAAAGAATCTTGGATGCTAGCAATCTGAAACACAAAAAGAAATTGCTGGAGAAACTCAGCAGGTCTGGTAGCATCTATGGAGAGAAATCAAGAGTTCACGTTTCAAGTCCAGTGACCCTTCTTCAAACTGAAAGTAGCTAAGAGTTAGCGGATAAGCTGAGATGGAATCCCGAAGGAGAAAGAGTTCGGCGGGCAAAGGAATAGATGATGGTATGTCAGGGAGAAAGAAAATATGATAATGGAGACCATCAGTAGATGACAATAAGTTGGCTGTGCAAAAAATTAGAGAAAGTGAGGACTGCAGGTGGTGGAGATCAGAGTCAAAAAGTGTGGTGCTGGAATGATGAAGAGCTTACGCTCAAAACGTTGACTCTCCTGCTCCTCAGATACTGCCTGACCAGCTGTGCTTTTCCAGCACCACACTCTTTGTGCAAAAAGTTGTCCATGTCATGATAGGGCCTGGAGTGTGGGGGTAGTAAAGGACATGGAAGGACATGTTCAGTCTCTAAAATTACTCAACTCAATATTGACTCCTGAAGACTGTGGGGTCGCCAAGCAGAAAATGAGATGCTGAGATGCTGTTCTTCTAGCTTGTGCTGAGGCACACTGGAGCACTGCAGCAAGTCTGAGACAGAGATGTTGGTGAGGGAACATGGGGATGTATTGAAGAGGCAGGCAACTGGAATCACAGGATCACTGGAATGCTGACAAGGACGGGGAAGGGAATATGTATCTGGTGTGGTATCCCATTGGAGCTGGCACAAATGGCACCTTATGCTTTTTGTATGTAGATGCTGGTGGGGTTGAAAGTGAGGACTGCCCTATCTATATTGTGGGACGAAAGAGGAAGGGTGAGGGTAGAAGTGCAAGAAATGGTTCAAACATGATTAAGGGCATTGCAATTCATGGTCGTGGTGAATCATTGAGTGCAGAATAAAGTGGTCATTTCTGAGGCCCCCTGCAGAAGGTGGCATCATCAGATGCAACAGAGACAGAGAAACTGGGAGAAAAAGGAGCTGGGTATGAGGCTGTATAGTCGAGGTATCTGTGGGAGTTGGTGGGTTTGCAATGGATATCCATGCCCCACCTAACTGCAGAAACAGAAACAGAAAGAAAGAGAAGAGAAGAGTCTGAGATGAACCAGCTAAAGGTGAGAGCAGGGTAGAAATTGGAAACAATCGAGAAATTTTTCCAATTCCGAATGAGCGAGGGAATCAGCACCAATAATGTAATCGATGCACTGGAAAAAGAATTGTGGGGAGTGACTGAGTAAGATCGGAACAAGGACAACCAGTTATAATTGGGGCCCATGGCCACACCTTTGTTTTGAAGAAAATGAGAGGAGGTAAAGAGGAGTTGACGTCAATGAGGATGAGCTCAGCCAAGTGGAAGGAGGGTGGTGGTGAATGGAGACTTTTTTCCAGGAAGAAGCAGAGAGCCCTAAGACCATCCTGATGGGGGATGTGCGTGTAAAGGGAATACAGATCCGTTGTGAAGTGGAGGCAGCTGCTGCCCACGAACCGGAAATTCTGAAACTGATATAAAGCATCAGAAGAATTGCAGATGCAAGTGAGAAAGAACTGCACAAGGGGAGAAAACAATGGAGTCCAGATAGGGAGAGATAAATTTCATGGAGCAGGAACAAGCAAAAACATTGGGTCTGCCCAGGCAATCCTGTTTGTGGATGTTTAGGAGGAGGTAGAAGAGGCCATTGTGTGGACTATGAGCTTGGAAGTTGCATTGGACCAATCCCCAGATAAGATGAGATTAATGACCGTTGTGGACACAATAGCCAGATGTTCTGTGGTTGTCAGGGGAGATAGGAAGCTGGTGCTTAGCTTTTGTAATGTAAAGGTCAATACACAAGACAACAATTTCCTTGTGCTGCCACCCTTGTTAGCAGGCATGATTACAAAGTCAGGGTTGAATTTGAGAGCACAAATTGGCATTGTCTGTCTCTTTGTCTGCCTAACAGATGTTCTCTCTCTCTCTCCATCTCCTTTATCCACTCACTCCATCCACACCCCTTCCTCCACCCCATGTCTTCAGCACATATACCATATTTTCCAGCTACTAACAATTCTGAAGAAGGGTTTGAGTTTGTGTTTGATTTATTGGTGTCACATGTACTGATATAAGGTGAAAAATGTTGTTTTGCGTACTATACAGGTAGATCATACCATATAAAGTGCATCAGGGTGGCAGAACAGAGTGCAGAATACAGTTTTACAGCCACAGTGAGGGTACAGAAGGCGCGAGATGAGAATTAACATTTGAGAAGTCCGTTCACAAGTCTGATAACAGCGGGGAAGAAGCTGTTCTTGAATTTGTTTGTAGTGTATTCAAACTTTTATATTTTCTCCCCAATAGAAGAGGGTGGAAGAGAATATAACTAGGGAGGGAGAGGCCTTTGATTATGTTGGTTGCTTTCCCAAGGAAGCAGGAAGTATTGATGAAGTCAATGGACTCAAAAGGTTAGCTCTACTTTCTTTCTTTAGTTGCCATTCTTACTTTCATGTTGGGAACTGTAATCTAGTTTTTCATCTGTACCTGTGAAAATAGCAGTTTGTGTATAAAGTAGGTGAATTTGGGAAATAACAAGAGCATTAGGTGAGAGCCTTCAGCAAGAGCCTCATCTAACCATTGAAGGCTAAAGTAGAAATTCAGAATCTTCTTTTTCTTGATGCCAAGAATCTTAATTTTTCATTCTTGCCATATTTTCCCAAATTTCTCACCATTATGCATGACTTTCAGATGCTGGGAATATTTCACCCTCTGGCTGGCTCCCAACTTGGAGCTTTATTCTGTGGGGACCTTGAACTGGAGAACCTGGCGAGTGACCAATTTTGGGAATACCAAGAACACTACGAGTGTTACTCAAACTGCATTCCTGTCGAGCAAGGCTCCATGTTCGAGAGCAAAGGTTTGCAAAACCAGCCCTTTCTGTGCTCAAGCTACTTCCTTTTTTATTATTGCTTTATAGTTTAAATAGAGTAGAAAACTGATTAAGAATATTTTTCCCTGCTTCTTTGCACAAAATGTTTGATTTGCTTGGCCTGAAATTAACCTTGAAGTGATGTGAATACTCAGAACTTCCTCATCCTGATTGTATTTCTTGTGTTATCACCGAACTGTGACAAATTGTCATGATGAAGTATGAAACTTTTATTCCTAAGTGAAAGTCTGAAGACATCACCTCATTGCTAAAAGGATAAATCTATTTAAAGGTAGTGTTCATTATATGGGTCACAAAAGACAGTCAAGAAATACTAGTGCAGTCTCCTCAGCTTTTTATCTTCTCATTGTCTTTCTCACCTTTAACTTTACTTGTCTCTTTTTTTCTTTTTTGTTTGTTTCTTTCTCTTTTTCTTGGTTCATAACTCACTGGCTATGAGATTTTGAAAGTGTTCCTGTGCTCTTGTGACAAATGTACACAATTTGGAGTTCACAAAGGTATTTTCAACATTATCAGCAGATACCTAAAATTGTGCACAGTTACTGAGGGAATGGATGCTTGTGGGGGTGGTACCAATTTAGTAAGTTATTTTGCTCTGGATGGTGTTGAGCTTCTTGTACGTTATTGGAGTTGTAACCATCCAGGCAAGTGGGACGTATTCCAGCACTCGTGTGACTTGTGCCTTGTAGATGTTGGACAGGCTCTGAGGAATTAAGAATGAGTTATACATTGCAGGATTCCAAGCATCTGACTCACACTTGTAGCCACAGTATTTACATGGCTAGTCCATTTCAATTTCTGGCCAATAATAACACCCAGGATGTTAATAATGAGAAATGTAGTGATGGTAATGTCGTGACTGACAAGGGGCAATAATTCAATTCGCTCTTGTTGGAGATGGTCATTGCCTAGTACTTGTATGGCATATTTGTCCGCCAAACCTGACTATTGTCCAGGATTTGCTGTACTTGGATGTGACTGTTTCAGTATCGGAAGAGTTGCAAACATCAGCAAAATACCTTTGAACTTATAATAGAGGAAGGTCATTTGTGAAGCAGCTGAAGATAGTTAAGCCGAGGACGCAATGATCAGGAAACTTGAAGAGATTTCTCGAAGTTTAGAAGACTGGTCTGTCATGATCAAAGCCATCTTCCTTTGTTCCAGATGTCACTCCAGTCAATGAAGAGTTTTCTTCCAATTCTCACTGACTCCAATTTTGCTAGGACTCTTTCATGGTCAAGAGTGCGGTGATGGAAAAGTACAGCATGTCAGGCAGCATCAGAGGAGCAGGAGAATCAATGTTTCAAACATAAGCCCTTCATCAGGAATGAAGCTTGAGGGTCGGGGCTGAGAGATAAATGGGAGGGGGTGGGGTTTGTGAGAAGGTAGCTGAGAAAGCGATAGGAGCATGAAGGTGAGGGAGAAGGTGATAGGTCAGAGGGGGGAGTGATGGACAGGTCTGGAGGGCGGTGCAGAGTTGGAGGCTTGGGACTGGGATATTGTGGGGGGAGGGGAAATGAAGAAGCTATTAAAAATCTTAATTTATCCCATATAGTTGCAGGGTCCCAAGGTGGAATATGAGGTGTTCTTCCTCCAGGCATCGGGTGGTAACGGATTGGCAGTGGAGGAGGCCCAGGACCTGCATGTCCTTGACAGAGTGGGAGGGGAAGTTGAAATGTTCAGCCATGGGGTGGTGGGATTGGTGGGTGCAAGAAGGCATGCTGTCACCCTGATGTGGAGGAGACACATTGGTGCAAAGGATGCAGAAGATGACATTGGTAGAGGTACAGGTAAATTTCTGACAGATGTGGAAGGATCCCTTGGGGCCTTGGATGGAGGTGAGGATAGTAGTGTTGGCGCGGGTTTTGCACTTCCTGCGGTGGCAGGGAAAGGTGCCAGAAGTGGGGTGTGGGCTAGTGGGGGGGGGGGACCTGATGAGGGAGTCGCAGAGCGGATGGTCTCTTTCATGCCACATTCAGTCAAATGCGGCCTTGATGTAAAGTCACCTCTGAAATTCAGCTATTTTGTCCATGTCTGAACCAAGGTAGTAATGAGGTCAACAACTGAATGGCCCGACAGGAATCTAAACTGAATATCAGAAAGCAGGTTGTTACAAAACAAGGGTTGCTTTATAACACTGTGATGACACACCCTATCATTTTACTAATTGGCCAGATTGGATTTCTTGTACTTTCTTGTCAGCATTATTATAGTCATGAGTTTACATCAAGGCTGCATTTGTCTGAATGTGGCATGGAAGAGTCCTAACAAAATTGGACTCGGTGGAACAGCTAGGCAAGAAGTGTGGCAAGTTCTGAAGCACAAGCTTTAGGTACTGTTTCCAGAATGTTGTTAGGGTCTGTAGCCTTTACTGATCCAATGCCACTTCTTGATATCACATGGAGTAAACTGAATTTCCTGAAGACTAGCATCTGTGATGTCAGAGAACTCAGAAGGAGGCCAAGATGGATCATCCACTCAGCACTTCTGGCTGAAGATTGTTGTATAAGCTTCAATCTTATCTTTTGTACCTATGTGCTAGGTGCCTCAATTATTGAAGATGGAGATAGTTGTGCAGCTTCTCCTCCAGAGGTTTTTTTTTATTGTTCACCACCATTCACAACAGGATGTTGCAGGGCTGCAGAACTGATCCACTGATTGTGGAATTAATTAGCTCTGTCGCAAACTTGCTGCTTATGCTGTTTGGCACACAAATAGTCTTGTTTTGTAGTTTCATCAGGTTGACAGCTCATTTTTAGGTATGCCTGGTGTTGCTTCTACCATTCCCTCCAGTACTCTTCATTGTAGCAGGGTGACTCCCTTGGCTTGATGGTACTGAGAGAGTGAAGGATATGCCAGGCCATAAGGTTTTGATTGCATTGGAGTACAATTCTGCTGCTGCTGATGGCCCACAGTGCCTCATTGATGCCCAGTTTTGAAATACTGAATCTATTTGAAGTTTACTACATTTAGCATGGTGATAATACTACACAACATAGAACATAGAATATAGAACATGGCACTGTACAGGCCCTTTGGCCCTCGATGTTGTGCTGACCTTTTATCCTACTCTAAGATCAAACTATCCTACATACTTTTCATTTTACTATCATCCCTGTGCCTAT
Organism: Chiloscyllium plagiosum; assembly: GCF_004010195.1. Taxonomy (NCBI): domain Eukaryota; kingdom Metazoa; phylum Chordata; class Chondrichthyes; order Orectolobiformes; family Hemiscylliidae; genus Chiloscyllium; species Chiloscyllium plagiosum. The sequence goes on along the minus strand of NC_057711.1, from coordinate 104,710,465 downwards.
ATAGGAGTCGCTTAAATGTTCCTAATGTATCTGACTCTACAACCACTGCTGGCAGTGCATTCAATGCACCCACCATTCTCTGTGTAAAGAACTGACCTCTGACATCTCTCCTAAACCTTCCTCTAATCACCTTAAAATTATGGCCCCTTGTGATAGCCATTTCTGACCTTGGAAAAAGTTGCTCACTATTCACTCTTTCGATGCCTCTCATCATTCTGAATAACTCTATCAAGTCACCTCGCATCCTTCTTTGCTCCAGTGAGAAAAGCCCTAGCTCCCTCAACCTTTCTTCATAATTCATGCCTTCCAGTTCAGGCAGCATCCTGGTAAGTCTCCTCTGCACCCTCTTTAAAACTTCCACGTTCTTCCTATGAGGTGACCAGAACTCTATAGACCTCTATAGAGGTGCAGCATAACCTCAGGGCTCTTAAAATCAATCCCCTGCTAATGAAAGCCAACACACCATACGTCTTTTTAACAACCCTTTCAACTTGGGTGGCCACTTTGAGGGATCTATGGACAAGATCCCTCTGTTCCTCCACACTGCCAAGAATCCTGCCTTTAACCCTGTAACCTGTACTCAAATTCGACCTTGCAAAATGAATCATTTCACACTTTTCCAAGTTGAACTTCATCTGCCACCTATCAGCCCAGTTTTGCATCCTGTCAATGTCCTGTTGCAACCTACAACGGCCCCCCACACTCCACCACTCCATCAACCTTTGTGTTATCAACACACTTACTAACCCACTCTTCAACTTCCTCATCCAAGTCATTTATAAAAATCACAAAGAGCAGAGGTCCCAGAACCGATGCCTGCAGAAAGAACACCACTGGTCACCAAGCTCCATGCTGAGTACTTTCCATCTACCACCACCCTCTGTCTTCTATGGGTCAGCCAATTCTGTATCCAGACAGCCATATTTCCCTGTATCCCACGTCACCTTACTTTCTGAATGAGCCTTTCATGGGTAACCTTATTAAACACCTTGCTAAAATCCATGTACACCACATCTACTGCTCTAACTTCATCAATGTGTTTTGTCACATCCTCAAAGAATTCATGATTTGGAGATGCTGGTGTTGGACTGGGGTGTACAAATTTAAAAATCACACGACAAAAGGTTATAGTCCAACAGGTTTAATTGGAAGCACACTAATTTTCGGAGTGTCACTCCTTCGTCAGGTGGTAGTGGAGGGCTCAATCCTAACACACAGAATTTATAGCAAAAATTTACAGTGCGATATAACTGAAATTATACATTGAAAAATTGATTGTCTGTTAAGCCTTTCATCTGTTAGAATACAGTGATAGTTTCACTTCTTTCATGTGTAAATCACAAAACCTTTTTTTTAAAAAGTTGCATTCTCTGGTTAGCTGTTAACAATGGTGATAGCTAGACAATATGTTGAAGGTGTTGGCCCCCTGTGTTCTCTGTCTATGCCATGATGTTTAGATTGATTCCAATCTAAAAAGTGAGATAACGGAATTTTACATAAATTCATGCAGTCTTTGAGCTCAGAGTTCTACATGAATGCGTGCAGTGTTTGAGCAAATTAAAATGTAACCCTACAAGTACAAATTCACTCCACAAAATATATGTGTGTATGTGGGTCTGTGTGTGTGTGTCAGTCTGGGTTGGGGGTTGAGTGTGAGAAAGTGTATGTGTGTGTGTGTAGTGAGTGCAGAGTGTCTTAAGTCTGTGAGGGGGTGCATGTGTGAGTGTGGGAGTGTATGTGTCTGTAAGGGAGTGTGTGGGTGTCTGTGTGCGCTTCTGTGTGTATGTGTGTCCGTGTGTATGTGTGTAGTGGCGTGCCTGTGTGTGTGTGAGTGTGGGTGTGTGTATAGTGCAATGGTGGTGACCTGTAACGCGACATGAACTCAAGGTCCCGATTGAGGCCCTCCCTATGGGTACTGAACTTAGCTATCAGCCTCTGTTCGGACACTTTTCTCTGCTGCCTGTCCCAAAGTCCACCTTGGAGGATGGTCACCCGAAGGTCCGAGGCTGAATGTCCTGGACCACTGAAGTGTTCCCCAACTGGAAGGGAACCCTCCTGTCTGTTGATTGTTGTGCAGTGCCCATTCATCCATTGTCATAGCCTTTGCTCGGTTTCCCCAATGTACCATGCCTCTGGGCATCCTTGCCTGCAATGTATAAGATAGACAACATTGGCTGAGTCACATGAGTACCTGCCATGTACAAGGTTGGAGGTGTCCCCACGCATAATGGTGATATCTATGTCCACACTCTGACATGTCTTGCAGCGTCTACCGTGACAGCATTGTATGGAGTTGTCCTGAGAGCCGCTTGCTACGAACAACGAAATGTTTGAGGTTTGGCGGTTGTTTAAAGGCAAGTAGTGGAGGTGTAGGGAAGGACTTGGTGAGGTGCTCATCCTCATTGATAATGTATTGCAGGTCACGAAGAACATGGCGTAATTTTTCAGCTCCGGGGTAATACTGAATACCATAGGGTACCCTGTCGGTTGCAGCATGTGTCTGTCTCCTGAGGAGGTCATTATGGTTCCTTGCTGTGGCACGTCGGATCATTGATAATGTGTTGCAGGTCACGAAGAACATGGCATAATTTTTCAGCTCCTGGGAAATACTGAATAACATAGGGTACCCTGTCGGTTGCAGCACGTGTCTGTCTCCTGAGGAGGTCATTATGGTTCCTTGCTGTGGCACGTCGGAACTGTTGGTCGATGAGTTGGGCATCGTACCATGTACCTGGAAGTACTCAGGGATGTGAGGGCATCCCTGAGTACTTCCAGGTGCACGGCTCTCAGGACAACTCCATACAACTCTGTCACGGTAGGCGCTGCAAGACGTGTCAGAGTGTGGACATAGATACCACCGTTACACGTGGGGACATCTCCCACCTTGTACATGGCAGGTACTCATGTGACTCAGCCAACGTTGTCTATCTTATACGTTGCAGACAAGGATGCCCGGAGGCATGGTACATTGGAGAAACCGAGCAAAGGCTACGACAACGGATAAATGAGCACTGCACAACAATCAACAGACAGGAGTGTTCCCTCCCAGTTGGGGAACACTTCAGTGGTCCAGGACATTCAGCCTCGGACCTTCGGGTGACCATCCTCCAAGGTGGACTTCGGGACAGGCAGCAGAGGAAAGTGGCCGAGCAGAGGCTGATAGCTAAGGTCGGTACCCATAGGCACTCAGCACTGTGCTGTGCTGATTCCACAACTATATGTCATAGTTGCCCTGGAGACTCTGGGTCTTCCACTTCTGATCTGCTTTCAAACACATCCAAGGATGCACAATCACAATGATGCTGTCAGTTTGAAAGCCTCTGAAGATGAAAGTTAAAAATCACACAACACCAGGTTATAGTCCAACAGGTTTAATTGGAAGCACACTAGCTTTGCTCCTTCATCAGGTGGTAGTGGAGGGCTCAATCAACTTTTTTAAGAAAAGGTTTTGTGATTTACACATGAAAGAAGTGAAACTATCACTGTATTCTAACAGATGAAAGGCTTAACAGACAATCAACTTTTCAATGTATAATTTCAGTTACATCACACTGTAAATTTTTGCTATAAATTCTGTGTGTTAGGATTGAGCCCTCCACTACCACCTGATGAAGGAGCGTCACTCCAAAAGCTAGTGTGCTTCCAATTAAACCTGTTGGACTATATCCTGGTTTTGTGTGGATTTTTATCAAATAATTCAAAGGCTTGTGTGGCATGACCTGCCCCTCACAAAGCCATGCTGACTATCTCTAATCAAACTATGGTTTTCCAATTAATCATAAATCCTGTATCTCAGAACCCTCTCAAATAATTTGCCCACCACTGACGTAAGACTGACTGGTCTGTAATTCCCTTTCTTGAACAAGGGAATAATATTTGCCACCCTCCAATCATTTGGCACTATTCCAGTGGACAATGATGACGCAAAGATCCTCGCCAAAGGTGCAGCAATCTCTTCCCTCGCTTCCTTTAGTAACCTTGTGTATATCCTGTCTGGCCTATGGGACTTATCTATCTTTATGTTTTTCAAAATTTTCAGTACATCCTCCTTCTTAACATCAACCTGTTCTAGCAAATCAGTCAGTTTCACGCTGTCGTCACAAAGATAAAGGTCCCTCTTAGTAGTGAATACTGAAGGAAAGTATTCATTAAGGACCTCCCCTTCCTTCTCCGATTCCAGGCAGAAGTTCCCTCCATGATCCCTGATCAGCCCTAATCCTCATTCTGACCATCCTCTTGTTCCTCACATAAATGTAGAATGCCTTAGGGTTTTCCTTAATTCTACCCAATAAAGCTTTTTCATGCCCTTTCTAGCTCTCCTACTTCCATTCTTCAGTTCCTTCCTGGCTACCTTATAACCTTCTAGAGCCCCGTCTAATCCTTGCCTCCTCAACCTTAAGTAAGCTTCCTTCGTCCTCTTGACTAGGTGTTCCATATCCCTTGTCACCCAAGGTTCCTTCGCCCTACTATCCCTTCTTTACCTCAGTGGGACAAACCTGTCCAGCACTATCAGTAATTGCTGTCTAAACAACCTTCACATTTCGGTTGTGCATTTCCCTGAGGACATCTGTTCCCAATTTAGACTCCCCAGTTCCTGCCTAATAATATTGTAATTCCCCCTCCCCCATTTAAATATTTTCCCATACCGTCTGTTCCTATCCCTCTCCATGAGTATAGTAAAGGTCACGATGTAGGATATTGTCAATTTGAAGAAAGGACTTCTCAATGTGAAGATGGGACTTGAGAACCTGGATGTGGGTTCCCTTTGAGTGGCAGTGTGGCAACATGGCTTAGAAGGAACACCACCCTTCTCTTCTCTCTCTCTTCAACCACTTAATTTACATCACAGCTATTTATGGCAGTGCTGAAAAATGTGTTGCTGGAAAAGCGCGCAGGTCAGGCATAAGCCCGATTCTCCTGCTCCTTGGATGCTGCCTGACCTGCTGCGCTTTTCCAGCAACACATTTTTCAGCTCTGATCTCCAGCATCTGCAGTCCTCACTTTCTCCATTTATGGCAGTGCCTTCTTTTACAAAACAAACCTTGGAATTATGGGCTAAAATTGTCCATAGTATTTCAGGTTTCTGACCCACAGACATGACTATATGTAGTCCTTCACATTTTAATGTGAATTAGTTAATTTTATGTGCATTTACAGGATTTGTTTCAAAGTGTTTCAAGACTTGAAGGTTGGATGTATACAATTAATGCATAGAATATACAGAACTGCCCAACCAGGTCTAATTAACAGACAGGAGGATGAATTAAAATTTTTGAAATCTTTCCCAACTGAGATACAGAATAGGAAATATGAGGAATTAAGATTAGATTAGGAGTGAATAAAGAAAGGCTAACAAATAAGTAGAAATAGTAATTTTTCAAAATCTCGTTTCCCAGTTCATGATTATGGTACCACTGAAATAGTACCACTCCAAATTATATTTGCCATTGTCTGTGCAAGAGAGTTTGGGCACTTGTCAAAACAAATTGTCACATCACAAAAAGAAAAATGGCATTATTAATTTACTAGACTTTAACTTTTTGTAACGCGTTTAATGGGCAACTAATTTGCAAATACAACAATTTCAGGAAAATCACAGGGAGGTTAAATATGAAAAGCTGTTTTTGCAATGCTAACAGTAGAGGGATCCAAATAGGCCAGCACCTGTATCAATTCATACTTTATGGGATACCTTCTCCTCATCAAAATAAAAACTGACCAATTAGTACTTTAACAATGATGTATATCATTCACACACCATTAACATTTCCAGAAAAACTGGGCCAATGATTTGCAATATTTACCAACATGTCAACTGAAGCACAATAGAAAATGCCAAATTACACCATCTCAGTCTCAGCCAAGATGTAAAAGTTGATAAAACAATTCCCACATTACAGTGTTAGCAGGCTACTTGGTTATAGTTGCATGTCTCCATAATGTTATGGACTACTCTTCATCATGAGTCCTGGAGGAATGTCACAATAATCTATAACCTTTGACGCATTGAAACAGAGATCAATTGATTCCTTGCAGCTTGGTTCAATCTAGCATCAATACATTTACTTAGTTTATTAAACCTCCCATTTGAAGTGCAAAGGTGGCTTAATAAACCAAATAAATTGAACTTTTATTACACTCAAAGTGTAAAGGTCGTTGGTAACCTAATAGAAATCATCAATACCATGAGGGGTCATAGTAAGGTCAACAGTGATCAATTGCTCCCAGTGCTTGGTGATACAGCAATGAGTGAAAATAAATTTCAGATCAGATGATCAAGAAAATAATTTAAGATGTAGTTAGAGTGAATTCTTTAAGGCATTGGTGGCCAGCTCTACCCAAATTGCTTTTAAAGTAGAGCACATAATTATATAGTTTTGTGTGAAGAGAACATGAAAGGGCATTCAGAGTTACAAAGAATATTTTAAGGCTTGATGGATGATGTTGAGTAAATATAGGAACAGGGTTAATGTCAGGATTGCCTGTTTCTATGTTGTAAACACTCCATATAATGTTGCCTGCAATCATAAGTCCATAGACTCACTGTAAGTACCCTAACACAACAAAGTATCTTCAACAGTCCTCAGATAATGTTCCTCAAAATTTGTTGTACAAGAAATCAAATCTTCCAGTAGCAGCATCACTGCAGAACCATCAAATGTCTAATTACACATACTGTCTCTTGTGCCTTCGTTATTGAGTCAGGCACATCCACCTCTCAATCAGAGCTTCAGGCAGGCATCTGGAGATCAAGATCTTTTATGAGAGAAAGGACCATATTTGTACAGCTTGTTATTGCGTCTTGAGAAATATCTCAAAGTATTTCATCTCAATGTGGAGTACATTTGCCACTGTGACGTTAGCCTATTCAATCATCTTGTGCTCATTGCATTGGTGCCAAACCTGCAGGAACTTCAAGAGCAAAGAATTGGATATACGAGAGGGGCATTACTTAACCTTTAATGCTTGCTGCTAGTGCAGTTACCCCCATAGTGTGGCTCAGAAAGGAATTCCATCATGTTGATCGTAGAACAGTGAAGAAACAGCAATAGAATTCAAATCCAGGAAGTGTTGTCCACTTGCATTCTTGTGAGGTTCTGCAATGCATCTTGCAGATGCTACATGCTGTCCCCACTGTGACACAGCGTTGCATGTTTCACCCATCACAAGCTGAAGGGAATGATAGTTTACACCTAATTTGAACTGAAACATATCTTAAATTTATTAGGTTCAATTTATATATGGCCTATAGTTCGTTTTTACATTTGATTGGGGAGACAGTCAAAATATAAAAAGAGCTGTTCTGTGAAAATTGAAGAGCCTAGGGGAAAAATTTTAAAAAGCCATAACCAGTCAGTCAGAAACTCCTGAAGGAAAGAAAAATAAATTTGAGTTCCCAAGAAACACTGCAAGTGAACTAACTTCTCATGTTGATATAAAATGAAAGAAAAAGAAATGGAGGCTGGGATTTTCCCAGCCTTGGGCAATAGACAGAGAGAGAGTTGGGAAAATGTGACAAAAGCAGAAAAATTAGTTTCCTGATGTTGAGACCTTCCACTTAAGGTTTCAGTAGTAAGTTCTGAATTCTTGCTAATGAACAGAAACCACCCTATTTCTGTATATTTGCATCCCATTAACTGCTAATCTCACCATATGTTTATGCAGGTCTTCATTCTCTCCTCCTTCCTGAGAAATGAAATGGTGCCAATTCCCAACATGAAAATCAGAACAGCTACCTGGTGAAGGGAGCTCACTGTTTGTGTCTCTAGGCCTTCATTTTGCTCCACCATCACCACTATTTCTCTGCATGCTCCAAGTACATTGTCATCCTGTTCCACCCTTTGTACACACAAATGGGCAACAGCTCACCACATCATCATGGTTTCTTTTGAAACGACTGACATATAACTTTAACCCTTCAGGACTTCACTTTGGAGTTCATGGACACTTCAGCCTGTCATTTTTTTCTCAGATTGCTTTGCACCCATGTACACATGCGCACATCTCAATCACCTAGGAGGAATTTTAAGCAAGTCAGCATCACTGTGAAGCAGGCTGGAAGAGAGGACCTGCATGATAAGGGCTGCAATGGCAGGAAACAAAAACTGGCAGTAGAAAGCCTTAGAATTAGCATAAACTCACCATGGTCTGTTCAATTATCTGACCTTCCTGGTGCTTCAAATGCATGTAAATGTTGTCTGGTTCAAGTAATTGGTGCCTTTGAATAGAGTCAAACTCCAAAGTTTCTTTCCTTGTTATGCTACTAAACACAACCAGGCTGCTCTTTGTAACTATGTATTTCATATATATATATATATATATATAGATAGATATCTTTTATGAATAAAGTATATTTTCAAAATAAAAATAAGACTTACTATGAAAACTGAATAGGCTATTTCTCAGAAGAATAAAGAAGTCTAGAGACTTAAACACAATCACTAAATTTTAAAGACTGGAAACACTAACCAAACATGCTCACCAATCATCTGCTATCCCTGCACTAATGATAACACACTGCATTGGCCTCACTACAGGTAGCCCCTTATTTCCTCTTCTTGCTCTGGACACTATTTCTTGGAGTAAATATTTATTGAAGCACCTTTATCCCTCTTTAGCTGGGAATTCCCAATCAAATTCCTTGAATTTTCTAAAAATTTCTGAAAATTAATTTCTCTTTAAGAGACAAGTATGATAGTGAGAGATCTAGATAAATATTAAAAGTGATACTGAGATTTCTGGCTGGTAGAAGTGCATAATAGCACTCCAAAATTGGAAGGGTATGACTTACCGAATTATTCCCACTGAAGCCAAGGACATCTTTTCATTGGGGCCTGGAACCTGAGTCAGGTGATAGACCCAATAAATATGCACATTTGAAGTATGTAAGATCCCTCTGGGTTTTGACAGGGTGCACGTGGAAAGCATGGTGCTTTTTCTGGAGAGAAAATTTACAGTTGAGCATCACTTATTAAAAATGAGTGGTTTCCCATTTATAAGAAATAAGGAGAATTATTTTCTCAAAAAAGTGTCATGATTCTTCTGGATTCTCTTCCTTAAAAGGCAGTGGAAGTAGAGTCTTTGGATCTTTTAAAGAAGAGTCAGTAGGTTCATGATAACCACAGGGGTCAAAGGTTCTGAAAATAGGAAGGAATGTGGAGTAATCAGATCAGCTATGATCTTATTGAGTGACAGAGCAAGCTGAAAGGGCTAAGTGACATACTTATAGTTGTTCATAAATTGGAGTCCAATGTTCCTGGTAGCAAGTAAGGACTCAATTCACAGACCATCCTGACTTAGAACTATAGTATCATTCCTTCACTGTTACTCAGTCAATATTCTGGAACTTCCTTCTGAATAGCACTAAAGCTGTCCTTACAGCTGTCCCAAGGACTGGAATAGTTCAATAAGTCAGCCCCATCACTTATCCAGCACAGTTAGGGATAGATAATAAATGTTGGCCTTGAAATTGATACTCACATCCCAAGCATAAATAGAACAATTCTTGTTTCATGCAAGCTCTGAAAATCAGCAAGCCCAACCAAAGATGAGACCAAAAGCAGGATGTCTTTATTGTTGTGGCTTCAGCATCACGTTGGGTAACACTCCTCACCTAATCCACTTGGAATTACTTCTGTATACAGAACAAAATTGCCTCCCTCCTCTTCACTCTGAAATTGAACAAGGAGCTCAATGTTGCGACTATCTGGAACTTTGATAAATTGTTAACAAGCAGCCGCTTCATGGCCCTACCTGCCATCAGCACTATTAGGACCTGTGTGTTCTGAAGCCAATCCATAACCATATTATTTGTACCCAAAACTCAAAATAAAATTTGTCGGTGAAACAGCAAAATTCCAGTTCATTAGTTTCCCAAATATTTTCACATATTGTTTCATTTTGGGAAATTTGAATAAAGTTTTTAAAAATATTTTTTGTCACAACTGTTAACTAGAAAGTTTAAACTTGAATGAGAGACCAAAGCAGCTGGTCAGGTGATTGGCCACTGACCTACAGAAACAGCTAGACAGTGTAGCTGTGGTTGCAACTCAAGGTGTGAGGTGATGTTTTCCCTCAAATACATTTATCAAGTAACATACTTATTTATTGAAGATGCACTTCGCCTGTAATAGTAATTCAGGATGCTGTGCAGAATTTAATTTCCTCCCAAACATACTCAGTCAGCACTGAGCATGGGGCCAGTTGTGCAGGAAGAAAATCTTAGCAGACTTGCCATCGGTCTGGGAGAAAAACTCCTCGATCATGGGCACTGAAAGCTCGATCAATGAATCTGGTGTTGACAGGAAGGTGCTCTGCTGGAAAACAGCCCTCAATCTGACCTTTTCGCATTCTCCCACCTCATTTTGGTGGCAAGCCCTTTCTAGCAACTCTGATCCCAATCACACTCACCTCAACCAGAAGGTCCATTGACAATCTCCATGAAGCTCTTCACTGTAGTACCAACAGTTGTCCACTACTCCCGGAGGCACCACCAGAACTGGGGAGGCACTGGGCTGTAATTGGCTGGCTACTCTCAGGGATCAGACCTTCACTCCACTTAAGGCTTAATTGAATGAGAAAGCCCAGTGATGCCCAGTTACAGGCTGGAATCAGTTTTCCCAGGTACATGAGAAGGGCATTTGTCCCCTTGAGTCTGTTCAATAAGAATATGGCTGATCTGTGGCCTAACTCCATACGCCCAAATCCATTGATAACCTTACTTTGAAAAAAATTGTCTCTCTCAAATTTAAATTTAACAATTGAAATAGCATTGACTGCCAATTGATGAATAGAGTTCCAAACGTCCACTACTCTTTGAATGTAGATGTGCTTTTTAACAGGTCTCCTGAATGGCCTGGCCCTAATTCTTAGATTATGCCTCCTGGTCTTAGAATCTTCAACCAGTGGAAACAGTTTATCCTTATCTACCCTGTTCTTCCAGTTGATGTCCTGAATACCTCAGTTAGATCACTCCTTAAACAACTAAATTATAAAGAATAAAGGCCTAATTTGTCTAATACCTCCTCATAAATTAATCATTGAAGTCTAGATCTCATCCTTGTAAACTTGTGTTAAACTTCGTCCAGGGCCAAAACATCTTTCCCAAGGCGTGGTGCCCAGATCTGCTCACAATGCTTTCAGTGTAGTCTAACAAAGGTTTTATATAACTGTAGTATAATATCTACAATCCATATTCTCCAGCCCTTCTGATATGAAAGCCAGCATTCCATTAACCTCTTGACTATTTTCTGCAAAATTTGTTACATCTTAAAAGGTCATGCACCTGAAACACCAAATCTCATTGGAGATCCATTGTATTTAAATTTGTGTTGTCCAAAAAAATACCCCAACTCAAGGCATACAGTGCTCACGTCATTTCTCCAATCAGTGAGTGAGACCCAACTGCCTCACCTTAAAACAGCCTTTGTGACTGTCCCACTTTAGACAGCATATGCAATTTGTTCCTGTGGTCTTTAAATTTATTGCACTCGGACAACCACAAGCAATTGAATGTCGAAGCTGACATTTATAAAGGATGATGTATATTCTTCTTTCTTTCATAATTGTTTAGACTCCATAATTTGAAAAAAATACTGTTTGCAATATTAACTTCTAAACATTTGGACATCTTCATATTGCACATCACTTTCAACGAAGCATTAGCTCTTGAAATTTAATAGGTCACCAAAGTTTGGAATAGTTTTTTCAAACTCAGGTTTTAGAAAATAGCTTGATTAAGCTGTAGCTTTCAATAAAATAATTTTTACAGGTTTTGAAATCCTCTTTACTGGCAGAAGCTGATGCGATTGGGTCAAAACGCTCATTAAAAACTTTAATATATTTTTTCAAGTGCATTGAATCTCAAAAAAGGAGATTTGTTACCTTAGACAGTTCCTTTAGACATTTGGTTTGAGTTTTAGAAAAAAAAGTCATTAAGGGCCAATTCTCCATTTGAAAATGATTGCACAGGGGATGCTGGGGATCAATTGGTGGTGGTGGGCTGTTTGACTAAGGAAGTGTTGGGAGGGTTCATAACTTCCAAAACTCTCAGCACCACTGACCAACCCTCAGGCAAAAGAAGAGTCAGAAGTCCAATCAAATGCAGACCCAAACATCCCCTCCATGTTATCCTTGCCTACAATGCAGGTGAAAATACCTTCAAACACAGTGCCAACAAACAGACAGAGTGAATACTTGAGGAATTCAGCAGATCTGGCAGCATCTGTGGAGACAGAAACAGAGTTAGTGTTTCAAATCCAATTTGACTCTCCTTCTCAACAGTTCCAAATAAAAAGTGCTGACTGGGAAGGGAAGAACCAAGTTCCCTTTATGAAGAATGATGGCCTAAGCTGAGCTAGTCAGGTTTTTGAGGGACAGGAAAGATGAGAAAATGAGTGGCCTGGCATTTCCGCACGATCGCATTGTTGTTTTTGACTAAATGCTGCTGAAATTAGAGTGACTGGCACATCAGGTTATGAAACTTCCAAGTACAATTAGCATTTAGAAGAACTCAAATTTCCATTATATTTTGTGTTGCATGTTACAGGAACAAGACTGAAGTTGTATCCATGTCCAGTCATACACAATCAGCAGCATAATAACATGTTGGAGAACACTTCGACATAGCGATCTCAAAATAAGGATATTCATGGGAAGTTTCAGAAAAAGTAAATTTGTCATTACAACAGTATATGGGCACATTACACCAACATTACTTTAAGAATATGACTAAAGCACATTGTGTGAGAGTATAGGATTGCATCATCCTAACTTGTTATTTTATACTTTGAGCATATCACTTATTGCCAGAATGACACAATCATTATCAAAGGTATATATCCAACTGAGTAAAGAGAGTTACAAAATTGAAATTTTTAACAAACTTGTTCTCAAAGTCTGCAAATCATGGTGAAGGCAATGTTTATTGTCAATCCCTAATTGCCCTTCAACCACATTTAAAACAAAAACATTTTAACTCATTTTCATCTTTTGGACTTTTCTTTCCCATTGTGGATCAGTTAATATTCAGTTATCACTGCTACTCTTCTGCCCAATCAATGAAGGTGTATCTGCTTAATGAAAAATCATTCATTCCATTTTACTGACCTCTTTTTTGCCAGCAATTATGTAGTTCTTAATCAATATAAACACATCTAGTAAATAAGGAGGGCAAAAGCACCTTCCAAACCCATGACCACTGTCATCTAGAAGGACAAGAGCAGCAGGTGCATAGGACCACCATCACCTGCAAGATCCCTTCCATGCCACTCGCCACTAGACTTAGAAATGTATTGCCGTTTCTTCACTGTAACTAGATCAAGATCCTGGAACTCCTTCTCTAATAGTATTGTGAGTCCATTTATACCAGATAGGCTGCAGCGGTTGAAGAAACCAACTCACCAGCACCTTTTCAAGGGCAGTTAGCAATGGGCAATAGTTGTTGGCTCAACCAGTGATGCTCACATCCTGAAAGTGAATTTTCAAAAAAATTACAAACTGAATTCCTCTTCAGTAAGAACAGCACACTCTGGGTTTTTCACCCATCTTCATAAGCTCATTTGTGCCAAGGTTTCCAGACTCTTCCCATTGCAAGCTGTTGGCTTGGCACTGGGAGCTCAGGCAGTGGAGAAGCAGTAGTTTGCAAATAGCTAGTGGAACATAAGGGGACTGTAGTGATGATTTAAAGGGAAGTAGTAACTTAAAGGTAACCGGCCTAAAAGTGTATAACAAAATGTCACTTGTGTTGAAAAATGATACCAGATGGCAGAAATAATGGAGAAATGTTAGCCTTTGACAATAGTAAAACACAACGAAAAGCAACTCGGTAGCCTGTGAGCTATCTCCCTCCTGATTTTCTTTCCCATTAATATCAATTGGGAAGACAAATTGAGGTAGAGTACAAAAAGGCGACACCTCAATTGATGCACTCTATATCTGGTTAATTGTTTTATACATTTAACATTTCAACTTAGTCCAAATGTATAATGTACATTTTCAATTGTGAAATTGTTAATGCCTGACTGGCACAGTGGATCACTGCCTCACCGTGCCAGAGACCTGAGTTTGACCTCACCTGTGGGTGACTGTGTCTGTGGACTTTGCACATTCTTCTCGTGTTTGTGGGGACTTCCCCTGAGTGCTCCAGTTTTTTCCCACAGTCCAAAGAGGTGCAGGTTAGTTGGATTGGCCTTGCTTATTTGCCCATAGTGTTCAGGAATGTGCATGGCAGCTAAATTAGCCATGGGAAATGCAGGGTTACATGGATAGGGTAGGGCATGGCTGTGGGTGGGATGCTCTTTAGAAGTTCAGCGTGGATTTGATGGACTGAATGGTCTGCTTCCACACTGCAGGGATTCTATGATGGACACGTGCTATATTTAAGTTTTTAAAATAGTTATACAAAATGCTTCTGTTTTTGGAATATACTAAATTTCTCTGTCAAGCATAATTACCCTCAGTATACAATCCTATCAATAGTCTTATGTTGCAGAAGCAGTGTCCCTACCTTTGAGTTAGAAGATCTGCATTCAAGTTTCACCTGCTGTGAGGTATGTCACAACATGCTGCATAGGTTAATTTAAATATCTGTGGGAAGGAGCAGGTTGAAACTGAGGCTGTGGGTTTTAGGCCTCTTGTATTGCAGTGATAGTGCCCCTGCCCAGGGCCAAAAAATCTGAGTTCACCTACTCCAAATGTGTGTTATAACATGCATGAACAGGTTGTTTAAAAATATTTATAATCTTGCTTAAGTCAATTTCTTCAAGAAATATTACTTTTTCACCATGAACACAATTTTCCACAAATTTCAATTCTTTTATTCCCCATGTGTAGTACTCCTCAAGTACACTCAGATTACAACTCAGAAAAGCATGACCTATGCCATTCCATCAACAATACTGTATGAGATCTCCTTGTACTTATATTATTGCTAGACAGCATTCTTTAGACAGTTCAAGATTATACGGTACATGTGCTATTATTATCACAACAAAAGCAAAATACTGTCAATACTGGAAATCTGAAATAAAAACATAAAATTCTGGAGAAACTCAGCTCAGAAACAGATCCTTCAGTTCAACTCATCCATGCCAGCCAGATATCCTAAATTAAACCAATGCTATTTGCTCGCATTTGGCCCATATCCCTATAAACCCTTCCTATTCAGGTACCCATCCAGTAGTGTCTTTTAAATGTTGTACTTGTACCTGCCTTCCACTTCATGTGAGAGCTCATTCCATCCACACACCACCCTCTGTGTAAAAAAGTTGCCCTTACGTCCCTTTTATATCATTCCCCTCTCATCTTAAATCTATGCCCTATAGTTTTGGACTCCTCTCCCCTGAGAAAAAGACAATGGCTATTCACACTGTCCATGCTCCTCATGATTTTATAAACCTCTATAAGGTTACCCCTCAGCTTCCAATGCTTCAGGGGAAACAGCCCCAGTCTACTCAGCCTCTCGCTTTACCTCAAACACTCCAAACCTGGCAACATCCTTGTTAATTCTTTCTGTATAACAGCATCTTTCCTATGGCAGGGAGATCAGAATTGAACACAGTCCTGTCCTTGTGATGTGGACATTTAAAGTTCTTTCAAGAATTTCTAGAGAAATACTGCATTTTGCAACAATATAGAATTATAATACAAGACATCCAAATATATCTTCTCTTTAGAAGGAAAAAGTCTCAGACATCATCAATAAGAAAAAGCTTCACAGCTATCAGAAACTTTGGAAAACATCAATTTACTTGAGCCCACACAGATAAACACATGATCTTTTACATTATTCCTGAAAAAAAAGCTAATTTCCCTTTAGTTACCTTGGCAAAAACTGAATGAGAGGTGATTTCATTGAAAGTTACAGAATTCTTGAAGGTGTAGTTAGTAAGTTTGCAGATGACACCAGAATTGGAGGTGTGGTGGACAGCGAAGAAAGTTACCTCAGATTACAACGAGATCTTGATCAGATGAACCGAAGGACCGAGGAGTGGCAGATGATATTGAATTTAGATGAACGTGAGGTGCTGCATTTTGTAAAGGGAAATCAGGGCAGGGCTTATATCCTTAATGGTAAGGTCCTGCTGAACAAAGAGACCTTGGAGTGCAGGTTCATATTTCCTTGAAAGTGCAGTTGCAGGTAGATAGGATAGTGAGGAAGGAGTTTGGTATGCTTTCCCTTATTGGTCAGAGCATTGAGTAGAGTAGTTAGGCAGTCATGTCACGGGTGTACAGGATAGTGGTTAGGCCACTTTTGGAATATTGTGTGCAATTCTGGTCTCCCTCCTATAGGAAGAATGTTGTGAAAGTTGAAAGGATTCAGAAAGTATTTACAAGGATGTTGCCAGGGTTGAAGTTTTGAGCTATAGGGAAAAGCTGAATATGCTGGGGCTGTTTTCCCTGGAGTGTTGGAAGGTGAGGGGTGACCTTATAGAGGTTTTTCAAATCAAGAGGGGCATGGATAGGGTAAAAAGTCAAGTCTTTTCCCTGGGGTGGGGGAGTACAGAGCTAGAAGCCATAGGTTTAGGGTAAGAGGGATAAGATTTAAAAGGGAACTAAGCGGCAATGTTGTCACGCAGAAGGTGGTGTGTGCATGGAATGAGCTGCCAGAGGAAGTGGTAGAGACAAACAAACTGCAGATGCTGGAATCCAAAATAGACAAGCAGGCAGCATCAGGAGGTGGAGTACATTTCAGATGTAACCCTACTTTGGGACTGGGGGTGGGTGGGTGCAGGGGTGGGGGGAGTGTAAGGTGAGCTGCAGATAAAAGGGGATGGAAGGGTGGGGTGGTGAGGTAGGGATAGGTGAACACAGGCAGAAGGTATGACCTGGTTGGTCGATGGGAGGAATGAATCTGGTTGGTAGCTGGAAGGGAGGGTCGAAAAGAGAAATGGAAGTGGGGGGGGTGGCTGGGAAGAAAGTCGGGGGAAGGGAAGGGAGGTTATTTGAAATTGGACAACTCACTGTAGGCTGCCCAGGTGGAAGATGAGGTATTGTTCCTTCGATCTGTTGTCTGATTCACTGTGGCAATGGAGGAGGCCGAGGATGGTCATGTCAGAAAGGGAGTGGGAAGGGGAATTAAAGTGGGTGGTGACTGGGAGCTCAGGTCAGCCCCCATGGGCCTGGCTGTGATGCTCAGCAAAATGTGCCCTGAGTTTATGTTTGGTCTCCCCGATGTAGAGAAGACCACATTGGGAGCACCAGGTACAGTAAACTAGCTTGGATGAGAGGCAGGTGAACCTTTGTCTCACCTGGAAGGAAAGTTTCAGGCCCAGGAAGGGTATGTTGGGATTTGCACCTTTTATGGTTGCAGGGGAAGGTACCCTGAGGGTTCGGGAGGAGGGGGAGTGGTGAAGGGCTGGTGGGAAGATTGGCCCGAACCAAGGATTGACAAAGAGAACAGTCCTTATGGAAGGCAGAGAGGAGTGGGGAGGGGAAGATGATGTTCTTGGTGGCGGGATCTAATTGGTGTTAGTGGAAGTGTTTAAGGGTGATACATTGAAAGAGGAGACTGGTGCGGTGGTATGTGAAGGCAAGAAGGACCGGGCTTTATTGTGTTTTTGGAGGTGGGGGATTTTGCGTTGCGGAGCTGGGAATGGCGGAGGTGTGGCGGAGGGCTGTCTGGATGACAGAGGGATGGAAAGCATATTGTTCAAAATAGGTTGACATCTGAGATGCTTGTGAGTGGAATGTCTCCTTATGTGAGCAGATGCGACTGAGACGGAGGAATTGAGAGATTGGGATGGAGTTCTCACAGGATATTGAGTGAGGAGGAGGTGTAGTCCAGGTAGTTATGGGAGTCTGTGGATTTAATGAACGTCTAGAGACTGTTGCCAGAGATGGAAATGGAGAGGTCAAGAAAGTGGAGGAAAGTGCCAAAGATGGACCAAGTGAATTTGAGGGCAGGGTGGAAGTTGTGGGTGAAGTTGATGAACAGCTTTGGTTCAGCCTGAGTGCAAGATGCTGCACTGATGTAGTCATCAATGTAACAGTAGAAAAGTTGGAGTACAGCACCTATGTAGGTACTGAAGTAGTGGAAGTTGGTATGATTACAACTTTTAAAAGGCATCTGGATGGGTATATGAATAGAAAGGATTTAGAGGGATACGGGCCAAGTGCTGGCAAATGGGACTAGATTAATTTAGGATATCTGGTCAGCATGGATGAATTGGACCAAAGGGTCTGTTTCCATGCTATACATCTCTATGACTAGATAAGGGTTAGGTGCAGAAAAGAATATTTCCCCTGGCTGGAGAGACTGAGAGCCAGGGGACAAGAGACAAGCCATTTTTGACCGAGATGAGGAGGAATTTCTTCATTCAAAGGTAGTGAATCTTTGGTGTTCTCCACCCTGAAGTGCTGTGGAAGCTTAGTCATCCATTAATGTTCAAAACAGGGACTGATAGATTTCTAGATACGAATAGCATCAAGGGATGTGGGGATAGCAGGAAAATGGTGTTAAGATAGATGATCAACCAGAGTACATTCATTGGGGGCATCTCTAATGGCAAACAATAATAATGGGATACCTTTCTCCCAATCATTCGGTTAATCCATGCTCTCAACATGGTTTTATGATCTGATGCCACCTTTCTACAGTTCCCTGGGATTCAGGATGAAACGCATTGGATTTAATGTGCGACCTTATAGAGGTTTACAAAATTATGACGGGCATGGATAGGATAAATAGACATCTCTGGAAGTGAGTTTTTAAACTCTCCAGCAGAAGAATCTCTTGTAGAGCCTCAAAGGTCTTGTCTATTTTAAAACCACACATCCATCTATCAAAATGACTGTGTTTAATTCTTTCGAACTGAACATAAGTCTGACCTGGTTCCTTCTTTATGTTTCTGAACCACTGTCTATACACTTCTGGCATAAATTCATAAGCACTTAAAATAACCTGTTTCACCTCTTCATAATGTCTTGACCCCTCATCTGACAGCGTGGCAAATATCTCACTAGTTCTGCCTACTAGTTTAGTCTGAACTAGCATTACCCCAAAATCCTCAGACCACTCCATATGCCTAGCCAATTTTTCAAATCAAATAAAGAAGGCTTCAACATCTTTCTCATCAAAATGTGGCAGTATTTTGATATATTTGTGTATATTTCTACCTTCTCTTTTAATCTCCATGCTGTTAACTTGACTTTGCTGACAAAGTCGCAATTTCTCAAGTTCAAATTCTCTCTCTTTTTGTCTCTCCCTTTCTTCTCTGTCTTTTTCTCTCTCCCTTTCTTCTCTCTCTCTTTGCTCAGCTAAGAACCTTCTCTCTTTCTCTTTTTCTTCTCTCTCCCCTCTCTCTTTTCTTCTCTCCCCCCCCTCTCTTTTTGTTTATCTTCTAACTCCATTCTCGATTGAAATTTAAGTTTTTTCTACCTCTACTGCACTTGTCTGTTTCTCTGACACACCTTATTGTTTGAGTAACTCCCTTACCATTTCAGTTTTACTTTTGTCCTTGGTTAAACCCAAATCTAACTTATTTAGTATTTCTAAAAATATAGCCTTTTGCTTTCCTTTCTTGGCAAATTTGAGAATCATCTTCAAACAACAGAACCTCTTTAGCAATTTTTAAGAGCCATTTCTCTCACTTTTAATTTAATCAACCACAAGTTACCAAAATTAAATACACTGTCTCACCTACATTTTATTTAAAGATCTAGGATACTATACTGCAAATGTTTAAATCTACTGGGATTCTTCGTACCTCAAATCTATTCAAATCTGTCTAAACCTGTTCAAATCATAAATCCAAGACTCAAACTGTTCAAATCACAGACAAAAGCCTCCCAAATCATTCAAATCCCGACAACGAGCCCCCAAAGTGTTATGACATGGATAAACACCCCTGCTTAATTTAAACCAGCAACATAGAAATGACTTATCCCATGCTGTAATCTGTGAAAATTCATGAGGCCAAGAACTATTTAAAGTAAAAATTAACAACTTTATTTCTTAAAGTATAACAGAGAATAATTCGCAACTATGTACAACTCATTTAATTAAACCTGTCCTTTACTTCTCCTTCTACAATACTGGTCCAATAAAACCTCCAATTAAGATTAACCAAAATTTCAAATTTCAACACCAGCCAGCTGTTGAAGCTTCTCTTTGTGTCTTCCTCTGTAGATTTGTTCTTCAGGTGGCTGTCAATGCTTTTTTTACTCTGTGCCAACTCCTTCACCAGACAGGTACCTCTCAGAGAATTCTGACTAGCAGCCTACAGATGTTAGCCTTTTGGCAGTTCTCCTCTAACTGTTCAATTTTTACTGGTCTTATACCGCAAAGCATCAGATTGTTTAATTGGTTTTAGTATTGTCAAAATACAAAATTCAAACTTGATTGGAGGTTAGTATCTTGGGGCATAGTTTAAATTGATTGTCCAAATTTGAATTTTTTTTGTCTCCTAGCAACCCAGGTACTGCCAGCTGCTGGACCAAATGTTACACTATACACTCTCCAGTACTCTGTGTGCTTGCTAAGTCCTTCAACATTCTTAAAGGTACAGTACCCCTTATACCTTCAGAACACAAGAATGAAATTTCCTCCAATATTTGTGCCAGCAAAAAAAATCTCATAATTGACTGACTGTTAAAGTACCTGATAGTTTAGCTTATCCATGATGAATGATAAATCATTCTAGTAGAAATCATAGAAGATGCCTCACATTTTAGATTAGATGTTCGGTAGTTCTGCATTGGTTTTGATCCTGGCTTAAGGTAACCTCAATGTGGTGGCAAGCTTAATGGACCAGCTGGTCATTTCCAGTCTGTTGTCATATCTTTCCACATCCTCTGAATGATGGAAGAATACCACACAGTCTAACTCTGAATGTCTAAATTACTAAGAGATTCTTAAGAAATAGAATTGAAAGGAATCATTGGACTACAGATTTTGATTGGCTGATTTATTTTGATTCATTCATTCATTATCAAAGAGTCATAGAGATATACAGCAGAGAAACAGACCGTTCGGTCCAACTTGTCCATGCCAACCAGATATCCTAAATAAGTCTAGTCCCATTTGCCAGCATTTGGCCCATATCCCTCTAAATCCTTCCCAATCATATACCCATCCAGATGCGTTTGCAATGTTCCTCTGGCAGCTCATTCCATACGTGCACCACCCTCTGCATGAACAAGTTGTCTCTTAGGTCCCTCTTAAATTTTGTCCCTCTCACCTTAAACCTTTGCCTTGTAGTTTTGGACTCCCTACAGCTGAGAGACCAAAATTGCATGCAGTATTCCAACAGTGACATCCTCAATGTCCTGTACAGCTGCAACATGACCTCCCAACTCCTATACTCAATGCAGTGACCAATAAAGACAAGCATTCCAAATGCCACCTTCACTATCCTATCTATCTGTGACTCCACTTTCACTGAACTATGAACCTGTACTCCAAACTCTCCACGTTGAGCAACACTCCCCAGGACTTTACCATTAAGTGTATAAGTCCTACCCTGATTTGCCTTTCCAAAATGCAGCATCTCACATTTATCCAAGTTAAACTCCATCTGCCACTCCTCAGCCCATTGGCCCATCTGATCAAGATCCCATTGTACTCTGAGGTAACCTTCTTCACTGTCCACTAAACCTTCAATTTTAGTGTCATTTGCCAACTTACTAACTATACCATCTATGTTCACATCCAAATCATTCATGTTAATGACAAAAAGCAGTGGACCCAGCACCAACCCTTGTGGCACACTACTGGGCACAGGCCTCCAGTTTGAAAAGCAACTCTCCACCACTGCACACCCCCAACCCCACTCCACCATCTTCTACCTTTGAGCTAAATAGATAGTTCTCCCTCTATTCCATGTGATCTAATCTTGGGCTAACCAGTTTACCATGAGGAATGACAATAACTGACTCTTTGGCCAAAATAGATATTGCAAAGCTGTCTGTCAAAATCTGAGCATGCATTAACGTTGTATGTAAGGGTACATAAATTGACAATGCTAGAAATTAGTGATTGATTCAGGAGTTTGATGTTTTTGATCCACACTGCGGACATGAAAAGGTGCAATTATAGAGCCATAGAGATGTACAGCATTGAAGCAAACCCTTCGGTCCAACCTGTCCACGCTGACCAGATATCCCAACCCAATCCAGTCCCACCTGCCAGCACTCGCCCATATCCCTCCAAACCCTTCCTATTCATATACCCATCCAAATGCCTCTTAAATGTTGCAATTGTACCAGCCTCCACCACATCCTCAGGCAGCTCATTCCATACACATACCATCCTCTGCGTGAAAACGTTGCCCCTTAGGTCTCTTTTATATCTTTCCCCTCTCACCC
>NC_057711.1:104656233-104687771 GCF_004010195.1 Chiloscyllium plagiosum | reverse complement strand
TGTCCACTACACCTCCAATTTTGGTGTCATCTGCAAACTTACTAACTGTACCTCTTATGCTCGCATCCAAATCATTTATGTAAATGACAAAAAGTAGAGGACCCAGCACCGATCCTTGTGGCACTCCACTAGTCACAGGCCTCCAGTCTGAAAAACAACCCTCCACCACCAACCTCTGTCTTCTACCTTTGAGTCAGTTCTGTATTAAAATGGCTAGTTCTCCCTTTATTCCATGAGATCTAACCTTGTTAATCAGTCTCCCATAGGGAACCTTGTCGAACGCCTTACTGAAGTCCATATAGATCACATCTACTACTCTGCCCTCATCAATCTTCTTTGTTACTTCTTCAAAAAACTCAGTCAAGTTTGTGAGACATGATTTCCCAAGCACAAAGCCATGTTGACTATCCCTAATCAGTCCTTGCCTTTCCAAATACATGTACATCCTGCCCCTCAAAATTCCCTCCAACAACTTGCCCACCACTGAGGTTAGGCTCACCGGTCTGTAGTTCCCTGGCTTGTCTTTACTGCCCTTCTTAAACAGTGGCACCATGGTTGCCAACCTCCAGTCTTCCGGCACCTCACCTGTGACTATCAATGATACAAATATGTCAGCAAGAGGCCCAGCAATCACTTCTCTAGCTTCCCACAGAATTCTTGGGTACACCTGATCAGGTCCTGGGGATTTATCCACCTTTAACCGTTTCAAGACATCCAGCACTTCCTCCTCTGTAATCTGGACATTTTGCAAGATGTCACCATCTATTTCCCTACAGTCTATATCTTCCAATGTGTGTACTTCTGGTGTACTGGAATTTGTGCTTTGATGAAATAAAGTTGCCTCTTGAATTATGTGCGTGGTTAGATGCTGTGGTGAATATCACTAGGAAATTACATCTAAACTCCCAACATGTACTTGTTACATGTAGTTGCTACAGATATAGTGAAAAGTGTTGTATAATGTTGTCACTATCTTGAAAACATAGAAAATAAACCAAGGCAGAGAATAAAAAGGTACAAAACAGAGAAATAAAATTACAAGTCCAACATTACAGCTCTTCTCATTAAGTGCCTCAGGCACGGGCCTGAATCTGGGCTCTTTAATGACAATGCTCAGTTCAACACCAGCATAAAGCAGCCAGTCAGCCTGCCTCAAGCCTCTTTGACCCATTGCCACCGTTGGAACCATGTCACTGTTTTTTAACACCATCTTGCCTCCACTGACATCATTGCCGCCATGAATCTGCACTGGGTCGATTTCCGCAATGCAGCTGAAGCTAGGCCCAAACTCAACCTAGGGATGAATTTGGTTAAAAAAAAAATAAGTATTTCAAATATTGATCATTTTCACATCTTGGGACTTTTGTGATGAAAAGCCTATTTATTGCCAATCTTCCCTGTAAAATTGGATCGTGCTAGTGTTGCCACTAACCCCGGATCAATGACCTACTGAAGCTGATATACTGACATTTATTTATACTAGTTTCAATTTATTTCTTCTCTCCTGCTTGTAACACTTGGATGGCTAGATTTCTGTTGCCAAATTAATTAAATAATACGAGATAAATTTATGTATATGAAGTTACATTACATATCTGCCATGATCGTCTTCAATAGCAGAACTGGATTGA
The DNA here is from genome assembly GCF_004010195.1 of Chiloscyllium plagiosum. NCBI lineage: Eukaryota > Metazoa > Chordata > Chondrichthyes > Orectolobiformes > Hemiscylliidae > Chiloscyllium > Chiloscyllium plagiosum. The sequence goes on along the minus strand of NC_057711.1, from coordinate 104,686,140 downwards.
GGAGCTAAATGGTGAAAGTGAGAACTGCAGATGCTGGAGGTTAGACTTAAGATTAGAGTGGTGCTGGAAATGCACAGCAGATGAGGCAGCATCCGAGGAGCAGGAAAATCGACGTTTCAGGCAGGAGCCCTTAATCAGGATTCCGGATGAAGGGCTCCTGCCGAAACGTCGATTTTCCTGCTCCTCCGATGCTGCCTCACCTGCTGTGCATTTCCAGCACCACTCTCATTCTGAGGAGCTAAATGGTCAACTCGTATTGCTGTGTTCCAATGTACCAACATCCATTTTCCTGCCACATCCTAATATATCTTGATTTTTTTCATGCAAATAATTATACCAACCTCAGTTTTAAATAAACACTGTGACTATTCATCCAATGCTTCAAGGCATTGGTCAATTTTCCTGACAAACTCATCTGATATGTTTCAACATGAAACAAAGCAAAGCCCAAGGCTGAAAGTAATATCTTTTCCAAAGAATTGGCCAGGCAGTGATTCCTAAATGACAAGTTGTATCACCTATTAGCAATTCAACGATCAATATTAATTGTTTCTGACACCTGAATGCACTTAGCATCTATGATTTGGTAAACAAGTCCATGCACAAAATATGACTCATCCAAGCTTTTACATATGAGACAATCATATGTATTTTTAGCAGATGTATTTCCAGCCACAAGTAATCAAATATAAGTGGTCGCCAGCTGGTTAGCAATAAAAATCCCTTAAATAATTATTAAAATTATACTTTTATGATGATTTGAAACAACATATCTCTGAACAGTCACAATATTCATAACATCTAGTTAAGATGTAACCATTTTCTTTAATCCAAATGCTGAACACTGTATAGAGTTAGGGATCTTTACTGTCTGAATATTACATTAATTGTGCATAACTATATATAAAATAAAGTGTCCTGTGTTTGCCAATTTGTTCTGATTTTTAAGGGTTAATTCTGCTTGTGGATGGTCCAGGAGGTGAGAACCACAGATGTAATCATGTGTAATTTACAATGTGATTGCCTTTCACAGTGCTTGGTGCATAATATTTCCAAAATATTTCCACCCAGGATGTGCGTAATTCTGGCACAAAGCAAATAGATAGCATTAAAAGTAGAGTTAGTTTTGGCTCAAGAGGAGTACATTTCTTGGTGTTGGAGTATCCTGTATGTTTTATGCCCATTTATTGCTCTCAGCTCCAAGTTCAGTTTACTCAATTATCATTAACCTCACACTGAAGAGCTGCACACAAAGACTTCCTGTGTTTACATGGTTCAGAATTTTACTGGCTACATTTTAGGAGTAGTAGGAATCAATGTATTAATTATTGAAATGACTTTAAACAATTAACCTTACCAGAACCTGCACTGTATTTTACGTTTGTTTAAATACGTTTTATGGAATCAGTTTGAATGACATCAACAATTGGACAGTTTCCACAATTTCCTTTTCTTAAAAAATCTAATGGTCACCAAGAGTTCAATAGTTTCAGATTTTAACTTTTAGAAGTCTACAATTTCTTAAATGTTTGAGCATGCACCGAATGTGGCACTTTGGGTCTGAGAGTGTTACTTATATAAATGCAATATACTCCAATCTCCTCAATATTTTATAATCATCCATCACAGTGGCTCTCAGAGGTCTCACGGACATATGAGAGGGATCTGGGAAACAAAGTAAAAAGTACTTACTAAGTCGGTGGGTGTGGTGGTGGATGTGGGAAGGGAGAATTAGGAAGTGCAATGGGGTAGTGTGGCCTAATGGGTGGGTGAGTTGTGCAGCTGATATAGAATGCGTGGTAAGGGTTTGGATTCAATCCTGCCACCACATAATCATTCAGATTTATCTTTTTCCTTCTTAAGGCGATATGCATTTGACTTAAAAGCTCCATGCAAGTTAATATGCCAAACAGAGTCTCCAGGTTCTTGTCTTTCTGCTCTCTCACTCATGGAGATGCAAAACCTAGTATCAGACCATCCTTCAGCCAACCTCTTAGCGATCTGCTGGCTCATCGCTCCCACTTTTATTTGCATAGGATTTGTGTGAGCATTTGGGACACTGCATTCTTCAATGATATCCACCTCTTCCTGAAAAGAAACAAAAACCTTAGATTTTCTATTGAATGATTTAAGAGTATTATTGTCAAACATCAAGAATAGAATGCAATGAGAAGCTGGAAAAAATTTCATCCATATCTTTAAATAACTGTTTTCTAAATAATTAATTCTTAATGATTAAAACACTTGTACACAGCATTTTCAAATTATGAGCACTATGCGGTGTCATTAGTGATCAAAAATCCATTTGAAAAGAGGATGGCAAACAAAAAGGTTTGAGGACCATTAGTTTGTCAGTCCCTCTGGCCAAATATTTTGCAGTTCATAATAAATGGTCCTCCCACAAGTTACAAAGTCCATGCATGCAAGTCTCCTGCAGGTGCACACAGTAAAAATCTGAATGCTTCATTGATTTCAGTTTTTAAACACAATGGTCATGAATTTCCTGTGCATTCAGGGTACAAATTAATTCTGTAGAATAACCACTTGCAGACTTTTCAGGCAAAAGTAAGTTCCACGTGTAAGTGCAATGTTCCTGAACCTCTAGCTTTCTACTGAGACCCTACAATCTAATGCACATAAATGTAGTCGCATCCCCAATATTCAAACACAAGCTTCCTGCAAGTGCACGCTACATAATCTGTACAGGTCCTTAGGCTCATTCGGTACTAACCTGAATCAAGTACAAATCAGCTCATCTGGGAAGCAACAAAGTCACTCTCATCTTTTGGCGTTGCACTCAATATTCAAAATTACATTTTAAGTAAGCTCTTTTCCTGTTAATACCGAAGCAGAGTTGGATGAATAAGAGGGACAGAAATCCAGGACATGACAATGTTGCAAAGTTCCAGGAACTTTCTGAGAAATTGATTGTACAATGATTGCAGACCACTGACCAACAATGTGGCTAGCTTGGGAATGACATAAAGTCTAGGTCCACATGTCACAGAACCTTAACTATGGAGCGATGGTGACTATGACCCTTAACATTTGCAGCTCTGAATCTTGGCAGGCATCAACTTGCCAGCCTATTGCTTTAGCTTTTAATTACAGGAAATCAGATGTTTTGAAAACACCATCTAATTTACCATCAACCCCCACCCCCACCCCCTCCAAAACCTACACTTTGCACTCCCTAGCTCTGTGAAAATCCTTTCCTTGTAAAAGTGAAATAGCAATAGAATAAGGCTTGATGCTTTCTGTGGAACAACTAAATTAACTGCAGACCTGTGTCTTTCGGTGTCTTTCAATGAAATGTGGTGACCACGGTGGATGGGAGTGAAAGAATGGGGGTGCCTCACCTTTCTTCTGCTGCACAGACCACTGAACGGTTCACTAACCTGGGCACTGTGGGTGAGGTACTCAGGTTACTTACCACCTCCATCCACACTCGCTATCTGTGGGACCGAGTTGCAACTTCATATTGACGGATTGGAATTTTTTCAGGGTAAACCAACTTCCAGACGGCAGGAAAATCTGAAATATATGAAGTTCAGTAATTTTAGCTTGGAAATTCAGGCGTAAGACATTCCCTGCAGGAATTTGTTTTTGTCTCTAGTGTGTGTGTGTGTGTGTGATTGGAGCTATTCCCCTGGGTCGCCTCTTCCAGCCCTGCAGTTTGTACTGCACTGACGCTGGGAGGGGAGGAGGCGGATCGCGGGCGGGGTTGTTTCAGGGTGACTGACAGGAGGCGAGGAACCCAATGCTGGACTCAAATCTGAAGGAGGAAGCTTAGCCCGGAGCTAGTGTCCCGTCTGCATCCAACTGGAAAGTCCGTGTGGAGCTCTATTCCGAGCAGAACTGCCTTGAGCGATTCTCGACTTGCAGCAAATACAGCCGTTTCCGCACAGATGACAGCTATTAGGAAACCGCATCCATTAATCTTCATTGTCTTGCCTTTATTTATGCAGGGTAAGGACATGGCACAATTAAAAATACAGCTTGTAAACTGATCAAAAGTATAAAATAGATTATTGCATACAATGTTGATATTCTTTACAAATTTAAAGATGTGTTGCAATTTATATTCTGGCTATTTAGAATATTTCTCTTTCTGTATATGTGTGTGTGTGTGTTAAGGTTGCTTTTCCTCCAAAGCGGAGGATAGGCTGTTCCGGAGGATTTTTCGCCGATATAACCAGCACATCAGGCCGGTGGAGAATGTGTCTGACCCGGTGACTGTACAGTTCGAGATTTCCATCTCACAGCTGGTCAAAGTGGTAAGGGCTGGAAGCTGGGATTGTGCCTTGTATCAGAACTTGATGGCACGTGTGCGTATGGACAGATCTGTTGTTCTCAAGTGTAATCCGCTTTGTTTCCATCCCTTTTTTTGATAGGACGAGGTCAACCAGATCATGGAAACTAACCTTTGGCTGCGACATGTAAGTGGTGCCATGTAAATGATACAAAAGCGATCCTATCCCTGATAAGTAAATGCAACATCTGTTTCGGGCTCATGTACGCTTATCTAGTTTCTTAGTAAAGTGAACCACACCAGTTTTAGCTATTCACTTACCCCCTTTCCCAGCCCTTACATCCTGTTGAAGGGCTTTTGCCCGAAGCGTCGATTTTCCTACTCCTCGGATGCTGCCTGACATGCTGTGCTTTTCCAGCACCACTCTAATCTTGACGTAAATCATCGCAGCCTATATTGATCATACAGACCGAAACATGGCACTTTACGATTTGCATCTACAACAGTTACAGCAAAAACGCTGGTTCTTTCCACCTGATGTTAACTTTGTGTTAGTGAATGAGTTAAAATCTCACTTGTATGGGACCCACTGTGTTCCCCTGGGACACTGCACTTTTTACGATTTGCCTGTTTCAGAGTGGCAGTAGGTAGGTACGTGTGTAGCACAAACAGCTCGTTGAGCTTGCATCATCGGAGTTAATGATGATTCAGAGTAAAAATATGCCTAGTTATAGAGAAAGAGCAGGGGAGTGGCATTATTTCTAGTGACCTTTCAAAGAGCCAGCACATCCACAATAGGCAAAATAGCCTCCTTCCGCGTTCAGATTTTAATGTAAGATTGCATTCAGATTGCCAGAATATTTTACGACAAAGGTATAATACTGCAGGTCCTATAAAAAAAGACCCAGAAAGCACTAGGACCACTTTGCAAATATGGCAGCATCTCTGCAGCAAGAAATGAGTTAATCTTTTGAGTTCACAACAGTTTTGATGAAAGAACTCGTTATGCGTTAGTGATTGTTACACATGTAAATCCAGCATTTAAGCATTCTAGTAAGCTAACAGCAGGTCATGCCTCAAAAGTACATTGTTGATGATCAAATGACAATGCATTTATCTTTATAATGAATGCAATATGACCAATTTGTCCCCTGTTATTTTCAACAGATCTGGAATGATTACAAACTGCGATGGAACCCAGTTGACTATGATGGGATCGAATCCATCAGAGTTCCCTCTGACCACATATGGAAACCAGACATTGTGCTGTACAACAAGTGAGTTTCACATGACCAGTAAAACAGACCCAATACTGTTTATCCTGATATTTTCTTGATGTATTAACCACTTTTGGACCCTTTTCCTTTGCAGCGCAGTGGGAGATTTTCAAGTTGAGGACAAAACAAAAGCGTTACTCAAATATGACGGAACTGTTACTTGGATACCTCCTGCCATTTTTAAAAGCTCCTGTCCAATGGACATCACTTATTTTCCTTTTGACTATCAGAACTGTTCGATGAAATTTGGATCCTGGACCTATGATAAAGCCAAAATTGACCTTGCGATCATTGGGTCCAAAGTAAACTTGAAAGATTTTTGGGAGAGTGGCGAATGGGAAATCATTGATGCTCCTGGATATAAACATGACATTAAGTATAATTGTTGTGAAGCTATTTATGTGGACATCACTTACTCATTCTACATACGAAGACTTCCCTTGTTCTACACAATCAACCTGATCATTCCTTGCCTGTTGATATCCTTTCTGACTGTGTTAGTTTTTTATTTACCCTCTGACTGTGGCGAGAAGGTCACTTTGTGTATATCTGTACTCCTCTCCTTGACAGTATTTTTGTTGGTTATCACTGAAACCATCCCTTCTACCTCTCTGGTGATTCCTCTGATTGGCGAATACCTTTTATTTACAATGATCTTTGTCACTCTGTCCATTGTTATAACTGTATTTGTTCTAAATGTCCACTATCGAACTCCAACTACTCACACCATGCCAAGGTGGGTTCGGAGGGTCTTCCTGCACTTCTTACCCAGAGTGATGTTGATGAAAAGGCCTTTAGATGAAAAGCAAGCTGAAAACTCTAGGAACAGGCAAAGGAAAGCTAACCATCTCCAAACAAATTGTGCCAGCTATATGGAACAAAGCGATTTCAAGGTTAACAAAGACCAGCCAAAATTTCCCTGCCAGTACTGCAAACAGCCCAGTGATGATGCTTCCTGTAACATTTCCAGATATATCAGCCCACCATTTGAGACTCTGTTCGGTGTCTCACTCCTTTCTCCTGAAATCCGACAGGCTATAGAGAATGTCAAGTATATTGCAGAGAACACAAGGAGCCAGAATGCTGCCAGAGAGGTGAGTGGACATCTGATTATGTCTTGGCTGGATGGACAAGTAATAAGCAATAAATAATGTCCCTTCAACAGCGACACTGTTTGTTTCTTTTGTAGAAATTGCTGTACAAAGAATTAGCAGCAGAAAAATCAGCCATTTGGCCCAAATGGTTCATACTGGTATTTATGCTGTCCTTAAATTAATCAATGCTATTTGTCTCAATTACTTGTGGTATCAAGTTCCTATTTTAACCACTTACTGGATACAAAGGTTTCTCCCGCATTCCCTATTGAATTCAATAGTGCATAATAATATTTATGACTGCTAGTTTGGTTTCCCCACATATTTTCTCTACCAAATCCTTTCATAATGTTTTGAATGCCTATAAGATAACAACAAACCTTCTCGTTCCTAAGGTAAAAAAAAACCTCAGCTCATTAAATTCTTCATGACTGTTGCAGCCTCTTAGTTCTGGTGTCATTCTGTGAATCCTACTTATACCCTTTGCAGTTCATGTACCCAGGCTGGAATGTCAATAGCACACACCAGATCTGGTTCCCAAAATCCCTAATTTATGTTATTCCAATAGGAGGTTCCTGCAATTTCTCCCCATGCATAATTCAGTCAGAGGCAGAATAAAATGCACTCCCATTTGAAAAGCAAAACTTGGCAGTATGCATCATATTCATGCTACCAAGCAATAAATAATTTTAGTATTCTTCATGGATTGTAGAAATATAACCTTGGTCAATTGCAATCTGCCCCGAGTCACCAAAATCAAATTAAAATCCATGTAAGTACCCACAATCTAGTGCTATTTTACTACTGAGCTATAAGTCACACAAGCACTGAGAATTTAACTTCATTTCCAAACATCTGCAATACTCCTCTGTTATTTCTATCCTCATGTCTTTTTTAAATACATATTTACTTTATACTTTATAATTTACAGGTATTGTATCTATTTATTTATATTCTTGGGAAATTTCATTACCAAATTATGTCACTTTCACTTGATTCTATAAGTCCTAATGTCATTGTTGACTACCTTAAATAGAAGTTAATGTGGTTGAGCTTGCTCTTTTCACAAATATAACAAGGCCGACTTACTTATTTAATATCACCAAGAAAAACAACACTTTAGTTGTGGACACATATTGGCCCATCAATCTTGATGGGAGCAATTCTAACCACATTTCAATAAATTTAGATAACTGAGGGGATGAAAGATTATAAGGGGTATTCAAGAATGTAGTCAGATGTCACATGACACCAGGTTAGAGTCCAACAGGTTTATTTGAAATCATAAGCTTTTGGAGCATTGCTCCTTCATCAGGTGAAAACCCACCTGACAAAGGAGCAGCGCTTCGAAAGCTAATGATTTCAAATAAACCTGTTGGATTATAATCAGGTGTCTTGTAACTTCTGACTTTGTCCACCCCAGTCCAACACCAGCAACTCCACATCATGTAAGAGTGCAGAGATGAAATTGAAATCAGATCAGCCATGATCTTACTGGATGGCAGAGCAAGCTCAAAGGGCCACGTGGCCAACTCTTGTTTCTTGTGCAAAGGTCCGTACATTTCAAACTGCTCGTATTTACACATTTACTGTATGCTTTAAGGAAAGAGTGTACATTTAGGTATTGCCTTGCAAGATTTCAGAAGATTCTGAAGCACCTTACGGCCAATCAACTACTTTTGAAGTGTAGTCACTGTTTTAAAGTTGGGAAACACAACAGCAATTCAAACGCAACAAGATCCCTCAGATGAGTGAATGGTCAGGTAAATGATATTGGTTGATTGTTAAATACTGGTGGGGTGTCCTTATTGCTCTGCCTCAACTCATGACATTGGGATTGTTTATGTCCACCTGAGAGAGCACACAGGAGTTAAGATTCCACAGACTCGGTATAAAGCCTCTTAGTCAGTTTTTTTAGAAAGTGCAGCGCTGCATTGATGTGTCAGCATGAATTATGCACTTAAGGTAATGGTGTGAACATTGAACCCAAGCACCCAAGCCTAAAGTGGGAATGTACGGTTGAGCCAAACTGACAGTTTTTAGGGCAAGGCAATATAAAATATTCTGAAGTAAAGGAACTTGTGCACATATTTATAGTCAGAAAATGCTTAAAAGAACCACAAAAATAGGAATTGCTGGAAATGCTCAGCAGTTCTGACAGCATCTATGGTGAAATCAAAGTTGAATATTTCAGGTCGAGTGACTTTTCCTCTTCTCTCCACAGATGCTGCCAGACAATTCTATTTTTGTCTCTGATTTATAGTTTCTGCAGTTTTTTCGATTTTTACATGGTCTAAGAAAACTTGGATTTAAAATAGAAAAGAAAATGTGGGCAAGTTTTGTTATCTTCTTTATGTGGTTAATCTTTACCTCGGATTTGTCTGATTCTCAACAGTTCACAGGAGTTACTCTTAATTGTAAAGGAACATTTTCCTGAATAGAGAGATGAACTTCTTTGTTGATTCAGTAGATTTTCCTTTCGAAGTTGATTGCAACAATGGTATGATGACAGAGATGGATCAAAGCAAGACATAGCAAAACTAATGAATTGAATCTCTTGCAGCCAGAGCTGTGCAAACAAATCAATATTAAAAGAAGACTTAAAAGCAACAACTTTACAGTTGGGAACTGAAAAAAAAAGTGTTTTAGCGTCAGCATGGAGGGATTGATGGTGGAACTCTTAGATCCATGGGGCGGCACGGTGGCTTAGTGGTTAGCACTGCTGCCTCCCAGCTCTAGGGTCCCAGGTTTGATTCCAGCCTTGGACAACTGTCTGTATGGAGTTTGCACATTGTCTGTGTGGGTTTCCTCCCACAGTCCAAGAATGTGCAAGCCAGGTGAATTGGTCATGCTAAGTTGCCCATAGTGCGAGGTGTATTAGTCAGAGAGAAATGGGTCTGGGTGGGTTACTCTTTGGAGGGCTGGTTGGGCCAATTGTAAAGTTTCCACACTGTAGCGAATCTAATCTAAAGAAAAATTAAATCCCATTTCTAATAGGTTTACACGTTTTGTTTCAGGGCAAATCATTTCCTGCCATACTATTGTAACTAAATCAGTGTCACTTCAGCAATAAATTCCTGTTACTTTAGCTTAGTTTACAGTCTAAGCTACAATGGGGAAAGCCAACTTTTAAAACTTTAAACTCTAACATTGTCATGATTTGCTAATTTTCTTTTAAGTCAGGTCAAAATGGTTGTCTTTCAGTCCTAATATCACTGTGTCATTTCCAATTTAACTAGGAGGGACTACAACATAGGTTTACAAGAATAATATCTGATTTTCAAGCATCATGTTATGAGGAGAGGTTATACAGATTAGGCCTGTTTTCTCTAGAATTTACATGGTTAAGGGGTGATCTAAGTGGTCTTCAAGATATTAGCAAAGAAGGACAGGGTAAATAAAGGTAAACTATTTCCACTGATTGGGGATTATAGGACTTGTGGGCATAGTGTAATAATTAGGGCCAGACCGTTCAGGAGAAATATTAGGAAACATTTCTGCACAGAAAGAGTGGTGGACATTTGGAATTCTCTTTCACAAAAAGTTTTTTTTTGTTAAGCAAAGGTATTAAGGGATATAGCCCAAAGGCAGGTATATGGAGTTAAGCCACAGGTCAATTATGATCCTATTGAGTACAATACACAGTCAAGGGGCTGAATGGCCAATCCTGTTCCAAGTGATGTTAAGGAGACAAAAGGAGGCAATGGCCTAGTGGTATTTTCACTCGACTATTAATCTGGAAATTTAGGTGATGTTCAGGAGACTCATAAGAATTGGTCATTGATCAACCACAAACTTATTGAATAGGGGAGTACAAGAGGTTTAATAGCCCCAACCTGTTCCTAGGCTCTTGTGCATTTGTTAAATGATCAGAAATAGTCTGTGATAGTACTGAGAGGTAAATACTAATGATACCCTCTGTACTGTACTGAGAGAGTGCTGCACTGTTAACAGTACCATTTTTCAGAAGCAATGTCAAGCCTGTGCCAAATCCATCCCTTTGGGTGGTAAGTATCCTATTCAGTGAAGATCAAGGGAATTCTCCCGGTGTCCAAGCCGATATTTCTCTCTTAATCGCCCCCCTATAAAATTCTGGCCATTCATTTCATAGCTGTTTGTTGGATCTTGCTGCATTTCTCAACATTATAGCCATGACTACACACTAGAATACTTTGTGATTTCTGTTTACTAATTTGTTTTTTTAATACCATATATCAGCATTAAGAATATACCATATCTTGGAGAGTGTTACAGGGTATGTTGATGGATATAAATTTTCAGGAAAATCAGGTTATCTTCAGTAATAAAACTACATAAAAATGTTCACATTGTATTTTGCTACTTTTGTTTCTTCTGAACTAACTTTTCTAATCTATATCTTTTATTCTTTTTCTAATATCAAAGCTTTATGGAGGGGTGGATTTGGTTATTAACTGTGCATTTTTCTAATAAGAAGGTTGGCAATACTGTGCTCTGTTTATATTTTGCAGGTGGAAGATGATTGGAAATATGTGGCGATGGTAATTGACCGAATATTCCTGTGGGTATTTGTTTTAGTTTGCGTACTGGGAACTGCGGGGTTGTTTTTACAGCCACTAATGGCTGCAGAGTAAATCTAGTGTCTTATTTGAAACCAATGAACATCATTGGTATTAAGATACAGTGTACATAATACCAGTGCCGTCTGTCACACTAGAACATACAGGTAATCAAACGCAGCATGAAGAAAAATGAAAAACTTCTCCATTGAAATCTTTGTCTTTTATTCCATGCATTTATTAGCTGTTGACAAAATAATGATTCTGTGACCTTTTATATGTAAAACCATAAATCACTGTTCACTGTATTGTGTTATAATGCCAGTGGGTCATGGCCAAGCTTCCTATATTGTGAATGATGTCATGATAAATGTATTATCTATTAAAAAATTATCCTTTTAATATTTTAGACTATATCAGCAAACAATTGGTGATTCTATCTTTCTTGTAGCTCTCTAATTATTACAAAACTTTCTTTTTATTGTAATTGTTTAGTATCTTTCTGCAAATTGATGGGAGCATCAAGTAATTTTAAAAGTAGGTTGTGAAATAATATCAATTAGGGAAGAAACTGGACATGCAACAGCTGAAAATGCAGATGGTTAAAGATCACTGATACTGAAATAAATGGATAACAATGTTGGTTCCAACTATTATGATATTTTCATACTATCCACATTGAATATTTCATATCTGAAATACAAATATAACCTTGTATACTTGATTTTCATAAATTGCTTTGCAAACATTTTTCCCTGAGATCAGCCAACTGTAAAACTTTGACCTACTTGATCTAGACTAGACAGTACCTTTGGCTTTTATGCCTGGCAGAGAATGACTTTATTTTTAAACGAGCAGCATATAACAAAACAAATGCTGTGAGTTGCTCAAAAAGAGAGCGAGTGCCTCATATATATTGATTTTTTTTACATCCTCAAGAGATCTCAAAATTTTTCAAAATTAAAGAAGTACTTTCAAATTATTGTAATAGTTGTCATGTTATGCGCTTTGGTAACCATGAATCATGAACCATGAACCGTGAATATTTCTCAGTTGACAAAGATATTTCAAAAGATGGCAAGTTATGTTACAGCTGTATCAAACTTTAGTTAGCCCACATTTGGAACATTGCATGCAGTTCTAGTCACCACACTATCCGCAGTATGTGGATACTTTGGAGAGAGTGCAGAGAAGGTATACCAGGATGTTGTTTGGTCTGGAAGGTTTTAGTTATGAGGAGAGGTCAGATAAATTTGAATTGTTTTCACTGGAAAGACAGAGGCTGAGGGGTGACCTGTTAGAGGTCTACAAAATTGTGTGACACATAAATACGGTGTACAAAGTTAAAAATCACACAACAATGGTTATAGTCCAACAGGTTTGTTTGGAAACACTAGCTTTCAAACAACTGCTCCTTTGAAGGAGCAATGCTCCTAAAGCTAGAGCTTCCAAATAAACCTGTTGGACTATAACCTGGTGTTGTGTGATTTTTAACTTTGTACACCCCAGTCCAACACCGGCGTCTCCAAATCCTAAATAGGATGGATAGTCAGAGGCTTTTTCTCAGGTTGACAAGGTCAACTACAAAAGAGCATAGGGTCAAGGTGAGGGGAGAAAGTTTAGGGGAGAGGCGTGGAGAAAATGTTTCACACAGAAGGTGGTGAGTGCCTGGAATGCGCTGCCAGTGGAGGTGGTGGAAGTAGGCATGTTAGCAACTTTTGAAGTGTATCTTGATAGTACATGAACGGGAGGTGAACAGAGGGATACAAATCATGTATGGGCAGTAAGTAGCAGGTCTAAATAAGGATTAGGAATCAGCGCAGGTTTGGTGGGCTGAAGGGCTTTTCCTATGATGTATTGTATTGTAAAAGCTAAATACTAAATAATAATAAACAAATCCTTTTGATTTATCCCTCTCTTTTTCTGGATTATTATGAATGATTCAGAGTTGGGATTCTGCTACCTACAGCTTCTAAAGGATATACATATCATTAAAGCCACACAATTGAATGTGCTCATAAATACTCGTTTTAGATCGAGTAAAAAGGTCACTGTGCTGGCAGACCGAATCTACATAATCTAAAAGAAATGCCATTGGACTGAAGACATAGGAACCCAAACAACAGTTAGAGGATGTAATTTAGGTTGATGTTGTTTCTTCAGGCAATTTGTATTATCTATTGACCTTTAAAAATATCAATGCAGTAAATCTTGTAGATAAGTAATTTTATAAACTATGAGTCAGAATACAGTAGCTAGTAAAGTAATATGCTGCCAATGGAAATACATCTGAAAATTATAAAATTATTTTTAACATGTGCATGTGGAATTAAAGGCACTCAGAACAAAGGGAATAAGTCATTAGACAAAAAAAAACTGTCTAAAATGTATTGATTCAAATTTATTAAAGTAAAGTATTTTTAATTATTCAGTGAATCTGCATGCCAAAATTCATAATCGCCGCTGCAAAAAGTAGTTCATTTTAACATTACAATATTTGTCATTGAAAACAAATAAAAATCATTAGCATGTTTAACAAGCATTTCCTTGAAGAATTCACTGGAAGAAGTCCAGTAACATTTCTTATATCAATGGAAATAATTCATTTTTGCATGCAGAACTCCACATCGATAATGAACTGTCACTGGCTTCAATAAATGTTTTTTCTTTTCTATGTTTTACCTCACACCTAACGTGATAATAGGTTGCCTACGGTAAGAACCGTATTTTTAAAGGATACATATAAATCTCGATTTAGACTGTCATAACTAAAAGCTCTTGCTTTTGTCTACAGAACAACCTTGCACACTCAGAGTTAATTGCTAAATGCATAAAACAACACATTATATCAGAGATCAATAAAGCCACATTTAAGGTGAGGCAATGGCTTATTATTGTTGTGTTGCTATAGTCTTACCAGACCATAGGGGCTGCTCTCTCATTAGAGAGAAGCAACTGGTGGTGAATTAACCTGTGGAACACCAGACCTCAGGAGAGGGAAAAGGTTGAGAAGGACAGCCCTTCATGGTAACCTCAAACCAGTGATTTGAACCCATGCTGTTGGCATCACACTGCTCTGCAAACCAATTCCCAGCCTATTATTACTGGACTGTTAATTCATAGATCCAGGTAATGTTCTGTGGATGAGGGTTTGAATCCTGCCATTGCAAATGATGGGATTTGAATTCAATTAAAAGAAAGTGGCATTAAGACTTTAATGATGACCATGAAATAATTGCTGATTGTCGGAAAAACCCATCTGGTTCACTAATGTCCTTTAGGGAAGGAAAATGCCATCCTTACTTTGTCTGATCTACATGTGACTCCAAACCCACAGCAATGTGGTTGACTCTTAACTGCTGTCTGGGCAATTAGGACAATAAGGAGTGTGTCTAAGCAAGTAGGTGGGTAATAAATGCTGCCTAGCCAGCAACACCCACATCTCATGAACAAATAAAGAAAAAAAAATTCAAACTAGAAATAATGGAAAATTGCTATTTCAAAGCACATTGCAATAAAATAGAGACCGTACAGTTTAAAGATATTGATGGGTAAACTGAATATTTGCATTTCAGGTATTGAAAATACATTGACCAAACAGCTGAGAACTCTAGGATGGCTTCTGTAATGCAAAGCTTGCTGCTGTCAGGCAGTGCACTGTTCAAGAATACCTGTCACTGGGTTTGGAAAATCTTCATTAAGGAAAGCATTCAACATTTTTCTCTGTTGGAAGTTGCAGATTATTTATTTCTCAGATGCATCAATGTTAGTCATATAAAAATGCTCACAAATGACTGTTCAAGTAATTTGTTCCTGACAGCTTGTAGCTCTGCTTACATTTCCTGTGGTGATGCCAAGCTGGATTAAAGTTGGAGAAACTGTGTGGAAAATTCTTGAGGCTTTTCTTGACCTGAGTTTCATGAGCTGATGGGAGCTGAAGGATGGGGTTAATGATGAGAGGCCAGAATTCACTATCAAACCACATCAGAAGCTGACTACAACATTAATGAAATAACACCACAGAGATCAGTATCCTGTTACCTAGTCATCCTTTATTTACACATGGAAGTCCTTGATGCTGATCCAGCTCCCTCAGAGCCAGTTTTCAGTGTCAGGACCAGATTAATAGCCCCAAATAGGGAATTCATATTCTAGGAGGTCCACTTGGCTGACCTTGCTACAATCACTACAGTTAGCATGTGAACCATGAATAAATTAACACAGAAATCCTGCAGTAGCATTTTGTCACTGAGCATTCTATCACGGGTCATCATTGTGATTCTCCCTTTCACACCAACAGCCAGCAAACATTGAAACCAGCAAGGATTGCAACTGTCCTACTCCAATGTAACTCCATCTAAAATTACTCATTGTTTAGTCACATTTTAGCAGTATGATTAATAAAATTTGTTGAAAAACAGAACTAAGTCTGGAAAAGCAATTTTCATTTTGTGGTCATTGTCATCTAAATTTAAACTTTTGAATCTTCTCACAAACTTTGAACTTTTGATTTTTTTGTAATATTTTAGCTTCAACATTTGGCCCATGTGTATGGCCCTATCTTTAATTTGATCCATTTATGCTCTTTTAAGAATGACTTTTTTTTAATTAATGTGGCTTTATTGGTCACTGTGGCATATTAAACATCAAGCCCCTTACCATAATACTCCATTGTGAAGTAGTGGCACTGAGTTTTCCAACATTACTTATAAAGGTTGAAGGTCAATAAACCACCTACAAAGTGCCATTGCTATCAAATGACCAGAAGAAACATATAGATACTTACTTGTATATATGTAAGCATGTGGTTCACAATAAGGACATGATGAAATACACTACTGAAATTGACATATTAATATTAGTATTTGTTCGTGTTCCTTCATGTAATTCTGATTAATTATAACACAACAATAGGTTGATGTAAAAGCATTGATATGTGTAGAGTTAGATGTATTTACAGCTGCTGCTGTAGGACTAGATAGTTTGCGATTGAATATTTTTAAAAATAATAAACATCATAAGTCATTTTACAAAAGCAGTTCAAACCCAAAGTTAAAGTAAGCGAAGAGTTTGGGGAAGTCATAAAAGTTGTTGCAAAGTTTTGTTTTAAGACGTCTTTTGAATTGGGAAACAGTGACATCAAAGTAGAGGGGCAGGGGAAGAAAGTTCCAAAATTCTAGAACTCTAAATGCTGAAATGACCAGAATGAAGTCTTGAAACACTCTCTTGAACAGAGCAACTGTTGTACTAGTCTTATCATGTCTTGGTACACTGAAACAATTTAACTCTGGAATACTTTGGACCAAGTCATTTGTGGATTTTGGAATTTTCTGGATTATAGAATATAGTTAGTATTCCATCGTTCGATTGATATGATGAGTTGGAAGGTGGGGACGGGGGAAAACATTGTTTTCCTTAAATGATTGTGCAGTAATCTACATACATTCTAACACCAGAAACAAACATCAATATCTACATGAGCTTAGTCTGTCTCCTCCATGGGAACTAGCTCTCTCTCAGTCCTAAATTAAAAATCGCACAACACCAGGTTATTTTTAACTTTGTACACCCCAGTCCAACACCGGCATCTCTGCATCATCTCTCAGTCCTGTGATGTTACACCTGCATTACATTATAATCCTGGAAGCTCATGCTGTTGAACCATTACTCTCAGAATAGGAGAAAGTGAGGTCTGCAGATGCTGGAGATCAGAGCTGAAAATGTGTTGCTGGAAAAGCGCAGCAGGTCAGGCAGCATCCAGGAACAGGAGAATCAACGTTTCGGGCATAAGCCCTTCTTCAGGAATGAGGAAAGTTTGTCCAGCAGGCTAAGATAAAAGGTAGGAAGGAGGAACTTGGGGGAGGGGCGTCGGAAATGCGATAGGTGGAAAGAGGTCAAGGTGAGGGTGATAGGTCAGACTGGGGTGGGGGCGGAGAGGTCAGGAAGAAGATTGCAGGTTAGGAAGGCGGTGCTGAGTTCGATGGATTTGACTGAGACAAGGTGAGGGGAGGGGAAATGAGGAAACTGGTGAAATCCGAGTTCATCCCTTGTGGTTGGAGGGTTCCTAGGCGGAAGATGAGGTGCTCTTCCTCCAACCGTCGTGTTGTTGTGGTCTGGCGATGGAAGAGTCCAAAGACCTGCATATCCTTGGTGGAGTGGGAGGGGGAGTTGAAGTGTTGAGCCACAGGGTGGTTGGGTTGGTTGGTCCGGGTGTCCCAGAGGTGTTCTCTGAAACGCTCCGCAAGTAGGCGGCCTGTCTCCCCAATATAGAGGAGACCACATCGGGTGCAGAGGATGCAATAGATGATGTGTGTGGAGGTGCAGGTGAATCTGTAACAGTTGAGAAGTATTCTCATTTAGAATACTTAACCCACAATTGTGTGAAATGCAGATGTAAATATTTACCCCAAAACTAAAATAATGATAAAGCTTTATAAAGCAATAATAAGATAGGTTTTGCTTATCCAAATGCTTCCATGTTTACAGTCCCAAAGTAGTAGACTGAAATGAAGCTGATAACATGAAATGGATTCTGAGGAAATAGTTACAGAACTGTTGTTTCTGAACAATAGACATTTGGGCTGCAAGAGTTACAATGCACTGCTATTTACATCCATACCAATAAGGTGAAATATATAAGAATTTTTGGAAATTTACTCAGACTTGCATTTCAACCTGCAATGTACATAATTAAACTAGTGTGAAGCTAGTGAAGAAAGCTAAGGTGCAGAATAGATGATAGGAGGGGACATGCTGGAAATAAAATACTTGATTAGTTTGAGAATGCCATAGTAGAAATGCAGCAGCAATGCTCACCTTGATGAAATAATTACATTTATGTAGCAACTTGCATATCATCAGCATGTTCCAAAATGCCTTATATATAAGCAATGCTTTTCAAACACAGGAAGTGCTGGAGAGCATCTGTGGAGAGAGAAAAACAGAGTTAATGCTTTATGTCCTGTATAACATTTCTTTAGGTTTGTAATGTGAAAGTAATGTGAATGGAGTGTATGATTGCTTGGGCCCTGAGCAAAGCCTGCATTGAACACTCTCTTGTTCTGCCCATCTGGTTTCACAATCTTGATATAGCCGTGAGTAGTGAGATACTACTGATTTTAACTCCTTCCAACTGTAATTGTTCTGGAAATCTTAAGGGTTATACTGACCATGAAAACCATTTGCTATGCTGTGGTCATAATCTGGTTTGAGGCTTTAGACATAGCTACAGTAGATGACAGCTCAATCACAGCTTCTTTTTGGTAGAATACAATTTCTGCACAAAGTGCTCCTCAGTCAGCTTGGGTTATTTGAAGTAATCCCCAAAGATTTACCGAGGGTAGCACTTTCTACACTCTGCTTTGCACCTCTTCCCCCTAGCTGTTCCTGCCAGCAGGTGTCTTACTCAGTTGTTCTCCTTCTTCCTCCAAAATTAATGGAGGACCTACAGCCATGAGTAAAATCAAATATCTGCAGTGCAGGTGAACCAGTGAGCATGAAATTATTTCCAGAATTAACAAAATCAAGAGCAAATTGAGCATACAAAACAAGGAAAGTGTATAAGTTCACCAACAGTCAAAAAGGACAAGCCAACATCTAAGCCATTATGGAGCAGAAGAACCCTTGAAATAATACTCCATTACTACTTAACATCCTGATTGGCTGGTTTATTGAATTGCAATACTTAGGCTGAACACCTAAAAAGAAGCCTACTCCAATAAGGTGGGCAGTGGACTTCCATTAAGGCATTGACAGAATCATGCCACCAACCAGATTGGATTTGTTTCCCACCTTAAAGAATGGACATAGCCCAATTGACCTTCTGAATCAGTATCTCTCTTCATGCTATTACACTCATGGAGCATAGATTGTAATTTCTGATCAAAGTCTTATTTAACTCAAATGCTTTTCAGAGAAGATAACCCAACAGTATTTGATTGGTGGAGATGGCTCCATGTGAAGAACTGTGCCATTTCAAACTTCTGGAATGTAGTCAGTCTCTGTAACAGCAAACTTGAGTGATTGAATGCATCATTTCAAAATAATTACTGCATGAGTGAGAGCACAGCTGCTCTGCTCTTTGCATTTTCTGACTACATTGGTATCACATTTCCAGATCCGGTTGGTGCTTTTTGTTCTCTCCATAAAATTGTTGCTAATAAAACATTATGGCTCTTCAGGAGAGCTATGAATGGCTCAGGCAATTTGCATTGATTCAATTATCAGAAATTTTGTGAAGCACATGATAAAGAAAAAATATAAAACCACGTGATATGAAGTAAATAGACAGGATGAAGGCTCATGCACAACTTAAACAACATTGTTGAATGAATGGCCTGTTTCAGTGCTGTAAATTATATGTAATCTTGTTATTTTGGAAGAAATCCCACAAGATAATCTTCAAAACTGAATGATTGATCATCCAGATTCAGAAAGGTAATAATAAATGTCACCATCAGTTCATCGAAGCACTTCTTTCATATATTCACAGTGATGCCATTGTCTTTTTTTTCCAAATGAGCTTTGTAAATGAGTTAGTTATGATCTTTGCATGTACTCAAGAATTGCAGTCACAGAACAATAACTTGAATAAAAGTCGGTTTGTTTCAATAAATGTGCAAAAAGTCAATATATATATAATGTAAGTTAGTCAATAGTACAAATTCTGATATGGAGGATTAAGAAGCCATATGTTGTGCAAACTTAAATTTAATTTATTCACGTTTCATTGTATTAATTCATAATTGATAAGTTCAACACAATTTTAAATCAATATAATTCACTTTGTGTCATTAATATGTTTTGTATTTAGTTCATTAGGACAATGCACTTTGCATGATGAATCATGAATGAGATTTAATGGACTGGAAAGTATGTTATAAAGTATTCAGATTAACTACATAATACCCCTGTTGCTCTTAGCTTGGGTTCTGAATTAGCATTATTTTGTTCAACTCTATCTATATGATGGACAGGGCAAACACAAAAAAAGTTGGAGAAACTCAACAGGTCCAGCTGCATCTAAGGTGGGAGAAACAGAGTTAATGTTTGAGTCTGGTATGACGCTTCTTCAGAACTAGAGAAATTGACAATTATCAGGCACAGAAGCCCATGCGATTGGGAAGTCTTAGTAGCCATGAACAAGCTAGAGCATAAGTTAGTAAAAGATGCCAAGTTATAAGAATTTCAAAGCTGGAGAGAAGTTGAAGTGCCAGATAGGGAAAAACTGGTCCTATCAAAGAAGGTTTTGAGTACAGGAGGAGGGATGTGTTATGGCAGTTATACAGAGCCTGATGAGGCCATACTAGAATATTGTGTGCAGTTTTGGTTCCCTTTTCTGAGGAGGGATGCTCTTGCTCTCAAGGGAGTGCAGCGAAGGTTTACCAGGCTGATTCCAGGGATGGTGGGACTGATGTATGAGGAGAGATTGACTAGGTTAGGATTGTTTTTGCTGAATTCTAACAGGATTAGACAGGGTAAATGCAGGGAGGATTTTCCTGATGGTGGGTGGGTTCAAAACCAGAGGTCACAGTCTGAGGTTTTGTGGTGGACCATTTAGGACAGGGATGAAGAGACATTTCTTCATGCAATGATTGAAGAGCCTGTGGGATTCATTACCACAGGAAGTAATTATTGCCAAAATATTGAATGTATTTAAGAGGTGGCTAGAAATCACACTTGGGGTGAATGGGATCAAAGGTTATGGGGAGAAAGCAGGATTAGGCTATTGAGTTGACAATTGGTCATGATCATGACGAATGGCAGAGCAGGCTCAAAGGGCCGAATGGCCTCCTCCTGCTCCTATCTTCTATATTTCTACACAAACAAGTGGATTTGCATGGAAAAGGTGTCTTCAATAGGTCATGTAAGGCTGAAGCAAGACTAATGGCAAGCGATTGTGAAGGAAATCTAAGGGCCAAAATAGAAGAGTAAATTCACCAGTGGCGAGAGAAGCACTTTTGAACATTTTCTTGACATTGTTAACTATAAATGTTTGGGAAACTACAATCCTTCAGGGAGATCAGTTCCAGTGGGAAGAGTTTTCTTCATCCTCCAAAGGAGCCACTAAACACGTGTAAGTTAAATAAATGTGTACGTGGCTTAAATAATAACCTTAATGTTTGACTCTTTTCAGTCAGATCTATCTGTTAAGGTTAGGCTGTCTTCAGTTAAAAACAGATCCTACAATGCTTTACTAGCACCATCAGGGCAACTTTCAGTGATTGTTATGGATTATCTTTTTTTATGAAATAGGAGCAGAGGAGTTGAAAACATTGTCATAGATAGGCTTAAAGCTGAATGCACAATACAACTCAGACTTCTGGGGTTTTTCAGTACACTGGTTTGGAAATCAGGCAGATTTGAGCAAGTGTCATTTTGCATCAACAATCTTACTTGGAAACTATTAACCCCATTGCTATTAGTCAAAAGAGTTCACAAAAAGATGCAACAGTTTATAAAATTGAAGTGGAGCA
Organism: Chiloscyllium plagiosum; assembly: GCF_004010195.1. Classification (NCBI taxonomy): domain Eukaryota; kingdom Metazoa; phylum Chordata; class Chondrichthyes; order Orectolobiformes; family Hemiscylliidae; genus Chiloscyllium; species Chiloscyllium plagiosum. The sequence continues at coordinate 104,664,504 of NC_057711.1, read as the reverse complement.
ATTGGAAAGTTTAGTTGGACAGCTGAATTGTTTGGGCATCCCAACAAGACCAGATGCCAATTTTGAAGTACTAGAGTTGAGTATAACTCTGTAAAACCCCAAGGTGTAATATACAAAGGAGCTTTGGGACTTCAATATGCAAAGAAGAAAATGTAAAATATTGTTATTTTGTATGTTTTCTTTGTTTAATGTTTATTATTATAGCATTTATTAGTTTTTTTAAAATCAAAGTAAATAATCTGTTAACATCTAATATAGTTTGAGGGAATGCCTGAGACCTAATTGCAGAAGAGAACAAATAATGGATACATTGATTAAGAGTTAATCAAACATGAATTGGTTGTATAAATATGGAGAATTAATAATAAGAGTTTTATGAAGCCTGGCTAACTAAAATAAAACACTCACTAAAAGTGTGAAGTTGGACTGTGTGGAAAAGCAGTTATCTTCTCGTGTACTACAGCAGGAGGGGCAGGAAGATGAGAAAGCTATCCTAGTTACCTAGAGAAAGCAGAAAGGAAAGTACTTATACTGAATGTCCTGGGTACATAAGAATGTTATGTTTTTCCAAGGAGGTCACTACAGTGATCTGAGACCTTGTGGAAGAAACATTCACATATCAGCAAAGCCAGGCCTATGCTGCCTGTGCCAGTGGAGGTCCCAGTGATACTTAGTTGGAACTTAGAAGACTGCCACAGGAGATATAAGTCACAGTTCACAATTTTCCATGTACGTCTACGTGAGGGGTGCAGTGAGGCTTTATGTACCTGAGAATTACTATATCTAATGCCCTTTGCAAAAGATGATCAGAGGCAAAGCACCAAGATCCAAAAGGCTGTATAGTTCTCTATGTTTTTTTCCAGGAGCCACAGAATGTAAACAAATGGCTGTGCAAACTATTCATTTCAAGTCAGAAGTGTTCAGGAATGATGGCTTGCCTGAGACAACGAACAGTGCTTCATGAAGATGAATCCCTCCTGTCCAGCAATATTTCAACAGTGCAATTGCAAAGGGGCAATCATCAATTCCACAGAATCAGAGTCACTCTGCCACCATGAGTATCACTGAGCAACTCAGTGGGCTCTCATGCACAGATTTACTTGTCTTGACTCGTCAGAAAATGTCTTGAAGCACTTGGATGAGAAAGTGACCAGATGACTGCTGATTTGCTGCATCCTCCAGTGTGACAATCATGACAGACCAGATGTTACTACCAATGATTGTGCCAGCCAGCTATGTAGTCACAGGAAGAAGAGGCAGAGGAACCAGAAGAGCAGGACCAGGGGAGCTGCAGAAGCTTATAGACTCCCCATTGCAAGCAAATGCTTTTGTCAAATGCATCAGCTTTCTTTTGAAGTTTGGTATTTTGATGTCCTCAGCTGCACAGAAGAGCTGGCACACAACCTTGCACCCTGAAAGTTCTTGTCTTCTAACCTCCCTGGCTGCTGCTTTTGGTGTCTAGTACCAATGTGAGGATCCCTCTTCTAACCTAAGCTCTCAGATTCACATGGTGCAGTTTCTGAACTGATGCCCGTAATGATGGTATCCATTGAGCTAATGCACTTGTCCATGCCCTCCTTCACCTCTACTTTCTTTTTGATTGAGCATGACAGGAAGATTGGTGGCATGCTCTGAGATCTCTTTGCTCTTGCTGAACCTACTGCCTGAGGGAAAGTACATCCACCTCCAGGGAAACAGCAACAGCAAAGCTAGAAGGTTTAAAGCCTGTACCAACGCAAAAGGAACAACACATATAATGAGATCATATGGATCCTGGGAGTGAAAAATAGCTTTTGAGATTGGAGATATGGTACAGTTGTAGAATGCAATGAACCTGAAATGACTACATGTGATGCATTATACCTCTAGGCACTGAATTTGCCCCTTCCCTTCTGACCATAGCACATGAGACCCTGTCATCACAAAGGGATTAATGTCAAACATTGAGGGTCATCTCTCCTCTGCAACTGTGCTCTGGTGGAAAAAGAATGCCTGTCTGTGATGTATCAGATGTTGTGTCTGAAGTGTGAGAAGTGCCTGTGCAGGGTATGATAATGAGTATGTATGAATGCCAGTGCACAGTAATATGATGCTTGAAGTATATTAAGGTTGTGATGCTGGTGATAGTGGTGGTGAAGTTTTTGGGATATGTGTTTGTAAAGTGGGATCTTACCTTGATCACAAATAAAGATAATTAATTAATTACTTGTGGCACTGGAGCTAATTTACAGAGACATGGCTCAGGGATAGACAAGACTGCCAACTTAATGTCAAGGATACAAATGCTATAGGAAGGATAGAAAGGGAGGCAAGAGAGGAGGGAGAGTAGAGATTTTGATAAGGGATAACATTATGGCTGTACTGAGGGAGGATATTCCTGGGAATGTGTCAAGGGAAGTTATTTGGGTGGAACTGAGAAATAAGAAAGGGATGATCACTTTATTGGAATTGGACTATAGAGCCCTCCCCCCCCCCAATAGTCAGTGGGAAACAAATCTTTAAGGAAATTTCAGTTATCTGTAAGAATGATAGGGTGGTTATGGTGGGGGAATTTAACTTTCCAAACATAGACTGGGACTGACATAGTGTTGAGGGTTTAAATGGAGAGGAATTTGTTTACTGTGTCCAAGAAAATTTTCTGATTCAGTGTGTGAATGTACCAACTAAAGAAGGTGCTAAACTTGACCTATTCTTGGGAAATAAGGCAAGGCAAATGACTGAGGTATCAGTGGGGTCTACTTTGGGGCCAGCATCCTCAATTGAATTAGTTTTAAAATAGCGATGGAAAGGATCAACTGGATCTAAAAGTTAAAGTATTAAATTGGAAGAAGGCAAATTTTGACAGAATAAGGCGTAAACTTTCAAAAGTTGATTGGGGGCAGCTGTTCGCAGGTAAAGGGATGGCTGGAAAATGGGAAGTCTTCAAAAATGAGATACCGAGAGTCCAGAGATAGAATGTTCCTGTTAGGGTGAAGATGAGGCTGGTAGGTTCAGGGAATGCTGGATGACTAAAGAAATTGAGGGTTTGGTGAAGAAAAAGAAGGAAGCCATATGTCAGGTATAGACAACAGAGATTGAGTGAATCCTTAGAAGAGTATAAAGATAGTAGGAATATACTTAAGAGGGAAATTAGGAGGGTAAAAAGGGGACATGAAATAGCTTTCGCAAATAGGGTTAAGGAGAATCCAGAGGGAGCTTATAAATACATTAAGGACAACAGAGTAACCAGGGAGAGAATAGGGCCCCTCAAGATCAGCAAGGCAGCCTATGGTGTGGAACTACAGGAGATGTTGAGATACTAAATGAGTATTTTGCATTAGTGTTTACTATGGAAGAGGACATGGAAGATATAGAATGTGGGGAAATAGATGGTGACATCTTGAAAAATGTCCATGTTACAGAGGAGGAAGTGCTGCATGTCTTAAAATGCATAAAGATGGACAAGTCCCCAGAACGAACCTGATCAGAACTCAGTGGGAAGCTAGGTAAGTGATTTCTGGGCCCCTTGCTGAGATATTTGTATAATTGATAGTCACAGATGAAGTGCCAAAAGACTGGAGGTTGGCTAACATGACGCCACTATTTAAGAAAGGTGGTAAGGAAAAGCCAGGGATCTATAGATCAGTGAGTCTGACATCGGTGGTGGGCAAGTTGTTGGAGGGAATCCTGAAGGACAAGATTTACATGCATTTGGAAAGGCAAGGACTGATTAGGGATAGTCAACATGGCTTTATGCATGGGAAATCATGTTTCACTAACTTGATTGAGGTTTTGAAGAAGTAATGACGAGTGATGAGGACAGAGCAGTGGATGTGCTCTACATGCGCTTCAGTAAGGCATTCAATAAGGTTCCTCACAGTAGATTGGTTAGCAAGGTTAGATCACATGGAATGCAGGGAGGAGTAGCCATTTGATAAAGAACTGGCTCGAAGATAGAAGACAGAGAGTGGTGGTGGAAGGTTGCTTTTCAGACTGGAGACCTGTGTCACAAGGATCGGTGCTAGGTCAATTGCTTTTCTTCACTTATATCAATAATTTGGATGTGAACATAAGAGGGATAGTTAGTATTTAGTACATGACACTAAAATTGGAGGTGTAGTGGGCAGTGAAGAAGGTTACCTCAGATGGGCCAATGGGCTATGGAGTAGCAGATGAAGTTTACTTTAGATAAATGTGCTGCATTTTGGAAAGGCAAATCAGGGCAGGACCTATATACTTAATGTTGAGGTCCTGGGGAGTGATGCCGAACAAAGAGATCTTTCAGTGCAGGTTCATCATTCCTTGAAAGTAGAGTCGCAGGTAGATAGGATAGAGAAGAAGGTGTTTGGTATGCTTTCCTTTATTGGTCAGAGCATTGAGTACAAGTGTTGGGAGATCATGTTGCAGCTATACGGAACATTGGTTGGGCCAGTTTTGAAATATTCTGGGCAATTCTAGTCTCCCTCCTATAGGAAGGTTGTTATGAAATCTGATAGGGTTCAGAAAAAAATTACAATGGCGTTGCCAGGGTTGGAGGATTTGAGTTATAAGGAGAGGCGGAGTAGGCTGGGGCTATTTTTCCTGGAGTGTCAGAGGCTGAGGGGTGACCTTATAGAAATTTATAAAATCATGAGGGGCATTGATGGGGTAAATAGACAAGGTCTTTTCCCTGGGGTGGGGAGTGCAGAACTAGAGGGAATAGGTTTATGGTGAGAGGGGATAGATATAAAAGGGACCTAAGGGGCAACTTTTTCATACATGTATGGAATGAGCTGCCAAAGGAAGTGATAGAGGCTGGTATAATTACAACATTTAAAAGACATCTGGATGGATATATGAATACTTAGAACTCTACAGTGTGGCAACAGGCCATTTGGCCCAACAAGTCCACACCGACTGTCCAAAGAGTAACCCGCCCAGACCCATTCCCCTACTCTATTACTCTACATTTACCTCTAACTATTGCACCTAACGTATACATCCCTGAACACAATGGGCAATTTAGCATGGCCAATTCACCTAACCTGCACATCTTTGGACTGTAGGAGGAAACTGGAGCACCCAGAGGTAACCCACGCAGACACATGGAGAATATTCAAACTCCACACAGAGAGTCACCAAAGGATTAGAGGGATATGGGTCAAGTGCTAGCAAATGGGACTAGATTAGGTTAGGATATCTAGTCGGCATAGACGATTTTGACTGGAAGTCTGTTTCGGTGCTGTACCTCTCTATGACTCTATGACTGACAATGACCTACCCTGTGGCAGAAAACAGGACATCTCCCCGCTCCCCCACCCCCACATTCCCCCACCCTGCCCCCATAGGTTCTGCAATTTATCTTGTCTACTTTCTTGAAGATGGTTACAATTACAGCCTCTCCTCACATGCTCCCCTCCTTCCAGATGAGGGAGATGAATTCACAGATTCATGCCAAGTCTGCTCCTCAGTACTGTTTCAATATTTCAGTATGGATGCCATAATTGTTGCAAAATAATGACCCAAAAATGGCACAATGTGCACTAACAACACATCAATGCAGTATTAACAGAGTACTAGATTGTCAGAAGTGCAATCTTTCATCAAAGATGTTAAACTGAATTTGACCATAATATTCTTTTTTTTAATTCATCTATAGGATATGTTTGCTCAGCAAGGTCAACATTTATTGCTCATCCCAAATGACCCTTGAGGAGGTGATGGCGAGTGACATCCTTCAACAATTGTAGTCAATGTAAGATAGGCACACCGACAGTGCTATTAGGTCGAGCCATGTTTTTTTTCTGAATCACTTGTTACATCATTTAAGAGGATATGATAATCCATACTAAACATAGCAAATTAGTGCCTTGAGTTTGGAGACAAGTGCAACCCAGAACAGGTGAGGGTGAAAGATTTCCTTCTGTAAAGGATATTAGTGATTCACAATGTAGAATAACCTTTGAGTTCAGATATTATACTGATAAAACTGCATTGTGTCCAATCTGAGGCTGATACATTTTGAAGGTGGTGTTTTGTGTGGCCGAAACATGACTTCTACCTCATTATATGTTATTCCTTTAGATATAAAAGACAATTTTCCAATAATGCTTTTTATTGTTTGAATGTCTCTGATATTTTAATGATTTGTGTACCTTGAGTCATGTATCTTTTTCCACTGTTTTCGCTTCTTGACTTTAACCATGAATAAACTATTCTGATTTATCCTCTTTTAATCCAAAGTGCATAACCTTATGCTCACCTATATTGAAATCCATTTGCAATAGTATGGTCCATTTAATTATTGTATTATCATTTTTTTGTAATGCCATGCTTCTAGTTTCATTGCATACAATTTTGCCTTTTTTGTCAAGAAACTTGGATATATAATGTTCTATCCCATCATCTAAGTTATTAATAAATGCAGCAAATAATTGAACCCCTGGGAATTCCAAGTGCAAGACACTATTAGCTCAATCCTGCTAATTAGATTATCTGCCCAATATCCTTGAATATGTCTCCTGCTACTCATCCTGTTTCCTAAATAAATAAACACATTGCACTCAATTTCTTGAGTGCATCTTTAGCCAGCAGTTTTCTATAAGGCTTTTTTATTGAATATCTTGGAAGTCTCTGTAACTAATAACAGGAGACAATTCCTTGTCCAAGACTTTAGCCATTTCTTCGAAAACCCAGGTAGCGATAAGAGGAGAGAATATGTTGACCTATTACTATGCTTAGCCTAATTTCTCTTGTCTCCTTTCAAAAATGGATTTTCAGTGTATGTAGTTTTATTCCCCAAGTTCCGTCATATTTCTGTCAGTGAAAGAGTATCTGATTATTATCCTCAATGCAACTTTTCAAAGGTGTGAATGGTCATCAGTCTGCTTTGCTCTTGAGACTGGATTTTATTACCTACTGCCTGTGATTGTAACTTCAAACTTTATTTGATTATTCTGCAGCAGTGGGTTTTATGAAAAAGGTAGGCTGTGATTTCTGCATCGTGGGTAATACAGACATCAGTCTTTTTCTAATTTGACTCCTTCAGCTTTACCATAATAACTTATGAACAATGTGATATATTCCAATCAAGATTTCTTATTCAGCCAGCTCTTTCTTTTGATTTAACACAAGCTTTAACATTTGATTTAAGGAGACAGAGTCATCTAACTGAATTCAATGGCACTATCTATCATTGCTATAGAATGGCTGTTGCTTTTACTGTAGTAACATTGTAAGGAAAATCTTAATGTATGGCTAGATGTTCATAGATGTATTTGTTATATACAAACCAGCTGGTGTGATACTTGTCAATAACATTGATATTTGTTAATTGTGGTGATACTGATGAATTGAACAGGAGAAAAGTACATTGAAATAGAATAGTTACTCCAGGGATGGGCAATTAATTCTTCCAAGGGGCCACATGAGAAACCTGAGTTGTGTTGGAGGGCCGAACCAACAATAAGTTGAACATGATTCTGCTCAGTATTAATTCTCTCCCATTGTAAAAAGTACTAAATTAGTTTTGCACTGAAACTTATAATCAAAAGAATAAGGATATTCTGTTACAATAAAGATATGAAATTGTGGAGTAAGTCAAATATAGAAGAAATAAACAGTAAAAACAATCATGTCAGTGTTACATTTTATTTTTAACATGTTAATCTCACAAACCAATAATGAAAAGTTGTTTCATTATTGTTCAGTCTTCCAAACAACAAACAACTCTATACAAAAAGCAATAAGTGCTTTTGATGTTTTTCAGTTCATTTTACTTGTTTAGTGAGAAAAATCCAGTCTGTTTTGGGCTTGAACAAGTGCACTAAAATCTGGTTGAATGTCTGAGGTGGATATGCGAAGGACTGCTGAGAGGTGATCATCAGTGATAGAGGATCTGTATTTGGATTTGTTGAACTTCATCACTGAGAATGTCTGTTCGCATATATAGGTGGATCCAAAGAGGACTAGAATCTTCTGAGCATGCCTCCTCATGTGTGGAAAGACAATAGACAATAGACAATAGACAATAGACAATAGGTGCAGGAGCAGGCCATTCAGCCCTTCGAGCCTGCACCGCCATTCAATATAATCATGGCTGATCATTCCTAATCAGTATCCTGTTCCTGCCTTATCTCCATAACCCGTGATTCCACTATCTTTGAGAGCACTATCCAACTCCTTCTTAAATGAATCCAGAGTGTGGGCCTCCACTGCCCTCTGGGGCAGAGCATTCCACACAGCCACCACTCTCTGGGTGAAGAAGTTTCTCCTGAGCTCTGTCCTAAATGGTCTACCCCGTATTTTTAAGCT
>NC_057711.1:104589830-104652815 GCF_004010195.1 Chiloscyllium plagiosum | reverse complement strand
CCGACATCATTTGTGCCGACATGTACCACCACCTCTGGCTCTTCACCCTTGTCCTTGAGGATTTCCTGCACTCTGTCCGCGATGTCTTTCACCCTGGCACCAGGAAGGCAACACACCATCCTTAAATCCCGTCTGCTGCCACAAAAACCCCGGTCAGTTCCTCTCACGATGGAGTCCCCTATTACCACGGCTCTGTGCGATGTCCGACTCTTCCACTCTGCCTCTGCAACAACTTTTGATTGACAAACTTGGCCGCCTTGCGAACTGGCAGTGTCATCAGTCTCTGCTTCCAAAAGCTTCAACTTGTTCCTGACTCCCGGGGTCTCTTGCACCTGTCTCCTCTCTGCCTTCCTCATCATTTGCTCTCTTCTGCTCTCTTCTGGCATGATTGGTGTAATAACATCGCTGAAGGTCTTGTCCAGAAAGATCTCGTTCTCTCGGATGAGCCTAAGGTCTTCGAGTTCTTTCGTCAGCGCTGCAATATGCTCGGTCAATTGCTGAATGTGCACACACTTTCCACACATATACGAGCCAGACACACCAGAGTCGTTGACCTCCCACATCAAGCACGTAGCGCACTGAACCAGCTGGGCAGTCATGTCTTCACCCTCTTCAACTGTGGTGTAATCACTTCACTCAACCTCCTTGTCAATGAATCCTGAGCTGAAGCCTCACTCTTCGATCTAAACTTCCTTAGACCCTCTTTTTGTGGCACATCTGTGGACTCTTAATTAAGGTTAGAGGAGGAGGGAGGGAGACAGACCCTACTTTGTAGGACCTGGGGTTTAGAACACACCCACTCTAATAGTAATCACTTACCTTCCCGACCGGTTTTGCGCTCCGTCTGAACTTCCGCCCAGCTCCCGCCGCTCTCTGTTGTGAAAGTTCTCCTCTTTGAGGGAAGAGTAAAAATCAAGCAGTGAGACTGACCTAAAGTACTCTGCCAGAAGTGTGTCAGACTGCAGGTTAATGAGTTAAACCTGAACATCACTCGGTGTATTCTCCACATTGTATGTAAATGGGGAAAAAATCATGTGCATTTCATTGTCAACCGTTTTAAAGTCTTGAAATCGCCTTGAAAATTCACCATGCAGTGCTTCTAACATAGATGAGTACCTGTGGAGGTGATCAGCTGAAGGTGCGGCTTCCTTCAGTGTTGGCAAGTGGGTGAGAATGTTGTCCTCCATTTGGCTTGAGAGAAGCTGCAACCTTCTCATAAAAGCCTTCACCAAGTTGTACATTTCATGCACAAAAAGGCCCTTGCACTTCAGTTTCACATTTAGTTCATTCATAAGTGTAGTCACATCAACAGCAAAACCAAGGTCTGCAATCCAGTCTGCATCTGAAAGCTGTGGAATGCCATTCCCTTTCTTCACACAGAAATCTTGAATCTCTTCTCTCAGGTCCCATACACTTTTCAGCATTTTGCCCAGGCTGAGCCACCTGACAGCTGTGTGGTAGCCTATGTCACGATGTTCAGTCTCATTTTCCTCCAAAAGTACAACAAACTGCCTGTGATTCAAAGCTCTTGCCCTGATGAAGTTAACTATTTTAGTTACAACATCAACCACATGGTTAATTTTTAACACTGACTTACACCACACTTCCTGATGTATAATACAATGCAAAAATACCAATTTCTGTTCAGGGTCAATTTCTGTCACTTTATCCTGTATTCTCTTTAAGAGTCCAACATTTTTTCCCATTAGATTGGACAACCATCCGTTGTCACACCCGCCAGCTTGTCCCATTTTAGTCACAACGTGTCCAAACATGCATTTACCTCCATGAACAAATCATTACCAGTTGTTGTTCCTTTCATTGACTGCATGGCTGCCGGCTCCTCCATGATTTTAAAGTCCGTAGTTACCCCACGTATTAAGATGAGTAGCTGGGTTGTGTCACGTACATCGCAGCTCTAATCCAAAGCCAAGGAAAAAAAGTCAAATTTGACCACTCTGTGCTGTAGCTGAAGCTCCAGATTTCTAGCGATGTCCCCAATCCTTCTCGTTACAGCGCGCTGGGAGAGAGGCACATTCTCAATTGCCTCCTTTTTCTCCGGGTAAGTTAGTTCTGCAGAGTCCAACAAGCACTCCTTAATAAACTCTCCATCAGAAAATGGTTTACTGTTTCTGGCGATTTTGTGGGATATGACATAACTTGTCTTGGCATGAGCTGACATTTTGAGGGCTAGCCAGCAAGCATCACTTTTAGCTGTTCACGCACGCACGCACATACGTGTCCATACGTAAATAAAAAAGCATCCTTTTCAAAACAAAAGCAACACAGGTGTATTTCGTGCATGGCGTAAATACTTTTTCATTTATGTTCTAATTTAAGATTAACCTCATGTGGGCTGGACAGGAATGACCAAAGGGTTGGATATGGCCCGCGGGCTGTAAAATGCCCAGGTCTGAGTCACTCACTGCAAATTGATCAAAACCAGACAGGTAATAACAGTGGGATAGGAAGAAGTACTTAAGTGCTTAAACCAATGGTAGGCAATTTGGGAATACATTTACCAACCAGCAGCTGTTCAAACAAACCAGCCAGAAGAGGATTGTATATGAGTTCTTTCAAAAAACATGTGTATGCAAATCCCTTTTATGGAAAAGGCCCATAACAGCATGACATAAGAAGGAAGGCAAGTGCTAGAAGAAAGAAATGTGATGATACTATGGCTTTAAGAGGTATATTTGTCCTTTTTTTTAATAAGGTCTGTTCCAAGCCAATAAAGTAAGAAGCTTGTGAAGCCTTGGGTTTTTTAAAAGTTGGAACAATAGAAGCAGCATGAATGGGTGGGGCCAAGCACCCACTGAATCAGGAATGTGGTTTTAGCTTTTAGTAGTTGCTAGGGTCTTCAAATTGGGTGTGAAAACCTTCATTTCTCTCTCTGTTACAGCTAAAAGCTGAGATTCTCTTCCAGCTGCTAGGATTGCATGTGAGACAATCTATTTTACTGAATTTGCCTTTGCCAAGGTTGTGTTTATGAGATATTATTATATTTATTGTTGTTTAGAAGTTAAATAATCTATTTATGTGTTAAGTTTTCCAATAGAGTTTTTATTCTAATTTTTCTTCTTTTATTTGTATTTTAACTACAATGTAAAAAGGAAATGTGTGCTTGCTTCAAGCCTAGTAGTTTGACCAATCAAATTGCCTCTGGAACACAACATGTTACACTTGCCTTTAAAATTAAGAAAAAGTTGGGGCCTAGACTATCTTCCTAATATATTTTGAGGGGGATTTGGTCTGATTAGTAACAAAAGACAGAAATTAAGCATTGACAGGAAGAATCCCAATGAACTAAGCAGGAAGATCTCAGTTCAAATTTCATTCAGTTCAAATGACACACAGTCATCTCAGCATGACTGGAATGAGTTAATTTAAACTGCATTGTTTAAAATTCTCAGTAAAATGTTTGTATTTAGTGTGAGATTATACCAATCATAATTTTCAGTTTCTAAATCTAACAGAGCCAGAAAATTACTTTGACCTATCTCTTCCATTTAACTTATTCAAGCCTAAACATTTGAATAATAAGACATCTGAGAGACTTCTAACCGCACTCAATAGATCAACAAATTCTTGCTGAAGCCTTCTCTTCCTTATTGTTAAGATGTAACTGTGTGTATACACACGCACACATATTTTATGATACTTATTGGCTAGAAATGTCAAAATATTGTTCCTCAAAATTATTTTTTTATGAGTAGGTAGACAATTAGGTTTAGGTAGTCATATCCTTATCACATCAGCAGAATTATGCAGCATAAAAAGGCTTACATTATAGAAGCAGATGGCACCCACTTTCACCATGCCAACTCCATGTGAACTCTGGCCAACCCAACAGGAAAACATTGTTTATGCCACATGAAGGAATTGTATGTGGAATATTCTGTTATCAAGTCAGCTGTCAATTCTTGTCATTGTGCTTAGTATGAAAATAATTAAGACAACATATCGCAGAAAATCACCTGCACGTTGACTGCTTGGAACAGGGAAGTCTTAAAACTGGCTAATGTTAAAGTGTCACAAACACATGTAGTCTCCTTCCCGATTCTCATGAGTCTTGTATCATGGTTTGGGTACCAGAGAAAAGTACCTTCATTGGGTTAACATTGCTGTGACAGAAATTAATAAAAAGACAGATTTTGTTAATACTTTTTTTTGTCTTTTCCTCATCAGAACAATTTGCAAGAATATCAGTAAAGGAAAAGCAACATTTATATTGTCTGAGAAGATTGCTCTGATTGGTTGGCAGTGAATTCTTATTGTTAGAAGCATTGCCATGGAAAATGCAAGAGATAATTATCATTTAGAGTTAACTGCCAGGCTTTGTCAACATTTTAAAGTAGGCAGGTTTATTCTGAATGCCAGTGAATGTTTTTTATATGAGTTAAACACTCAGCAGTAGAGTGGATTTGATTTCTGTCCTACCTGCGGTAGGCTTGGGACTGGTCTCCTTGCCCTGCATCTGAGAGTGAAAGGCAATAGTAAACCACTCCCGCTCAAAATCTGCTCAAAAAAAGCTAAGGATGAAGCATCAGTAGACAATGAGCCAAGAATTTGCTTTCAGGCAGAGCACTGATGACAAATACAGTATCCAAATGCATCAACTACTACAGCACCCACTGATATTGCTGAATTATAATGCTGGCTCTGCACTACACCTTAGTTAGGAGAAATTGAGACTTTATGCATGTATAATTAAATACATGCACAGAATTCGAGTAACAGTCATCCGTAAATCCTAATGAAATTTCCTCTTTTCGAAAAAGCATACCTTTCCCAGTTCGATGTGCAAACCAACCCAACAGATCCCAGCTGCTACTTTCTTAAAAATACTGTAAATATTTGGCTTTTCACCAGTTGTAACATTACGGGAATGAAGAAATATGTAAAGTTGAAACTGTCAGTTTAATTTCACTTATGCCAAATCTGGTGTGATCATCTGGAGTAAATCCATCTATTTCTAAAATATCACATGGTATAAATCTGTGTGTGAAGAGTTGAGTGTCACATTTATATTCAGTATCGCTACTTGTTAACTTTTTGATAAAACATGTTTTTCAACTGAATTTTAACCTCTAAAATGGATGGGTTGAAGTTGAGTCCGATGTTAAAATGTTAAAAAACTTAAATAACCCAACTCACCTCCATCCGATCCACTTCCAGTTTTAATGCAGATGGAGCAAAGGCAGAGAAGCATATTAATCCCAGAATGTTGGCTGGCAAGTCAAACATTTTGGCAAGGTGGTGGCCTCTGGTTTAACCTCCTTTAGGCTTAGCACCAGCCATCTGAATTTCACACACCTCAGGACAGTTTAAAGGAGGTGATGACAATTTCAAGGAGAAGATGAGTGCCTTAACAGCACAACTTTGAGGCCAGGAGGAGTGGGAGTGCATCTACAATCCTCCAAATGTTCCATTGCATCACACCCCACTACCCCACCCAGCCACAAATGCTCCCTCCCTAGATAATGACTCTTAGAATTAGTTGCTGGAATAATTGAGATCAAATCCCCCAGGTTGGGAATTGAACCCTTATATGAGGAGATCACTGCCCTCTGGGATTCAGCATCAGTTCTCATCAGGATCAGGCCTCTTTAATCCCAATAATTGCCCCCATATCCCCATCTTTCAATCTCATTAGCAACTGGGATACACTTTTCCTACATCAGGATCCAATTCTGCCTGACTGGGAGCCAAACCTGTCGAGCAGACTAACTTCTGGGTGGAAAATGTGTCAAGTCGCACACTATGTTGTCAAAACTTCACACCATCTAGTAATTTTCATTGAAAACTCCAACCTTGCTCTTTCCCTCATTCATTGGCCTATGTAAGCTGCATCTATCAATATCATCATGATTTGGAGATGCCGGTGTTGGACTGGGCTGTACAAAGTTAAAAGTCACACAACTCCAGGTTATAGTCTCACAGTTTTAGTTGGTAGCATTAGCTTTTGGAGCACTGCTCCTTCATCAATATAAGATTGTAAGACACAGACTTTATAACCAAAATTTACAGTGTGATGTAACTGAAATTATATATTGAAAAAGACATGGATTATTTGTTAAGTCTCTCATCTTTTAGAATGTCCATGTTGGTTTCAGTTCATTCACAAGTAAATTGCAAAACTTTTTTAAAAGTTACATTATTTAGTGAACTTTAACAATTGTCATGTGTCATGTTGGCCCAGATAATGTATTGAAGGTGTGAGCTTCCCTGTGTGAGACTGTCTGTGCCACAATGCTCAGACTAATTCTAATCTAAAAAATAGACCTACAGAATCCTACATGGATTCATGCAGTGTTTGAGCAAAGTAAAATGTAATTCTGCAAGTACAGATTCACCCCACAAACTTATATATGTATGTGTGCATGTGTGGGGGTGGGAGTGGTTATGGGTGTCTGAAAAAGTGTGTGTAGGAGTGTGAGTGTGAGTGTAAAGAGGTATAAGTCTGTGAGAGGGTGAGCGTGTGAGTGTAGGAGTGTATGTGTGAGCGTATGAGAGAGGGCCTGCGTGAGTGTGTGTGTGTGTGTGTAGGAGTATGTGTAAGAGTGTATGTACGAGTGTGTGTGTGTGTGTACATGAGTGTCTGTCTGTGTGTGTGTGTAGGAGTGTCTGTGTGTGTGCATCTGTCTGTCTGTGTGTATAGTGCAATATGGTCACCTGTAGTGTGACATGAACCCAAGGTCCCAGTTGAGGCCTTCCTCATGGGTACTGAACTTGGCTATCAGCCTCTGCTTGGCCACTTTTCGTTGTTGCCTATCCCGAAGTCCGCCTTGGAGGATGGTCACCTGAAGGTCTGAGGTCAAATATCCTGGACTGTTGAAGAATTCTCCATCTGGGAGGGAACACTCCTGTCTGTTGATTGTTGTGCGGTGTCCATTCATTTTTAAAAAAGTTTTGCGATTTACAAATGAAAGAACAGAAACCAACATGGTCATTCCAAATAATCCAGGTCTTTTTCAATATATAATTTCAATTACATCACACTGTAAACATTTGCTATACAGTCTGTGTCTCACAATCTTATACTCCACAACCACCTGATGAAGGAGTAGCACTCCAAAAGCTAGTGCCTCCACTTAAACCTGTTGGACTATAACCTGGTGTTGTGTGATTTTTAGCTCTGTCAATATCAGAGACCCTCTTTCCATTGACAGGATCCAATTAACAACTGTGGCAATACAACTACACACCCATTGTGAGGCATAAAGACTTAGATTAGATTCCCTACAGTGTGGAAACAGGCCCTTTTGGCCCAACAAGTCCACACCGGCCCTCTGAAGAGTAATCCACCCAGACTCATTTCCCTCTGATTAATCCACCTAACACTATGGGCAATTTAGCATGGCCAATCCACCTAACCTACTCATCTTTGGACTGTGGGAGGAAACCACAGTACCCGGAGGAAACCCATGCAGACACAGGGAGAACGTGCAAACTCCACATAGACAGTCACCTGAAGCTGGAATCAAACCTGGGTCCCTGGTACTGGGAGGCAGCAGTGCTAACCACTGAGCCACCATGCTGCTCCAATGATATAAGCAATGTCAGAATTGTGCCTGCATTTAGGCACAAATAAATAGAACTTTCTGACGTTCCCTTCATCTTTCACCTCTTTAGGCCTTCAGCTAAGAATGAGTGAGAAAATCTTTGGGAATAAGTGATGGAAGAACTGTTGGACTGATTAGAAGATTAATGTTTGACAGATAATTGCTGTATGGTATAGTTTGAATGATAGGCTCACTGAAGCAGATGTACACGGCAAATTATTTATTTCTATAAAATACTCAGTAAGTATACCACATTTGCACACAGAATCTTCCAATTCTTTCTCACACTTGTAAAGACCACAAATGGCTCAGGTTTGCTGTATGTTCAGACCTGGGCCTCCTATAACACTTTCAAATATATTAAGATATAACAGCTGTTAGGCATTTACAAATTTAGTTTGATAGTCAAGAAATCATAAATAAAATTTTCATAAAATGCTGAAGTACAGATAAATCATTGCCACTTTGATTCATTTTTTGTGGCCAAATCATAATTATGTCCTCAGTTTATGCCAAATTATTTATACAAATATTTGCATTCTTTTAAAGAAGTTACATTCCTGGAATGCAAGTGTCACATGAAGACTGGCAATTATTGACCATCCTTAATTTCTCTGAGAAGCTGATTGTCCAAGCACCGCTGTCCTTCTATAACATGTACATTTGAGCTACAGTTAGGTAGGAGTTCCAGGATTTTAATCCAGTGAGGATTGAATAACAGCCTTGCATGCCCAAAGTAGGATTTTATGTGATCAAAGGAAAATTGGAGGGGGTGATTTTCCCTTATATCTGTAATCTTGGTTGCTTTAATTAAGCACCATACTCTTTAGAACCCGTGGTGAGTCACTGCATTGCATTCCAGAGGCAGGTCATACTATTGTCATGGTCCACTGAAATTAGTGGAGATTTGGAAACTGAGCACTCAGGCTGCATGAGTGGCTGCTGATTCCCATCCAATTTATGCATGTCACTGTTTCTTCACTGTCAATGTTTATGAATCATAAATTTGCTTGCTTGCTTTGTTCTATGTTTAAAGATAACATTGCTATCATTTGGTTAGATACTTATTAGTGCTCCTGGACTGTGGGTGTCTACACGTGCAATTTTAGATGCTCTTGTTTCCTTATCCTAGAGTAAGACCCTGCCACTAATTCTCTACTGTCACTCACTTTATTCAAGTTAAACATTTTAGCTGCTAAATACAGATCTCTAGTATAGGGTCTAAGACTTCTTTCTTCACTTGCTTCTCTCTAGTTTAATGTCTGCTTCCAATTCCCCCTGCTGATATTGGAGCATCATCATGATTTACATTTTCCTTATGCTATACCACCTAACAGCACTTTGGGTGTTGTAATGTTCTGTCCCCAGTCTCCAATTTGTGATATTTCCAGATGGAATAACTCAAACTGTCAAGCTCATGGTGGAAGCATCCTTCCTTATTCACATACCTCCTCAGTCGGTTGCAGTAAGAGCAATTTCCAAAAATCCCTGTTCATTGTGCATAACTTTCACATTGACCAACTGAATTTATATTTTAAAAGAAGACAATTTAACCAGACTTTCTTGAATTAACAAGAAGAGTGAGTTTATTTATTGCTAAATGTGAGAAGAAATAGGAATACAACAGAAATGTGCACAAAGATGAGAAATAAGAGGTGCATCCAAAAAAAGAAAAGTTTTAAAAACAAAATACAGATTAATCTCTGAATTCTACATGAATGTTGTAGCCACTGCAGGAATGTTACTGGTAGTGCCTACTTGCGCAGCTGATCAGTCATTTTGAGATTCTTGACTTTGTACATTGATTAAAATACTTATGCCTTGGTTACTCTCAGCAGTGGCTCACTGGAGCTTTCAATGTTAATGAAGGACTTTTTTTCTTTGCCTGTGGTGCAGGGGTGTTAAATAGCTGTTCCCATAGATGGGACACTTACAGCACATGAGTCCAAATCTTAGGATTCAGGCTCCTTGGAGTACTACCCCCACCTCCACCCACCTATTGCGCTCTCAGCTGCCTTCTCCCCAGCCCCACCCTCCTCCCATTTATCTCTCTACCCCCGCGGCTCTCAGCCTGATTCCTGATGAAGGTCTCTGGCCCAAAACGTTGATTTTCCTCTCCTCAGATGCTGACTGACATGCTGTGCTTTTCCAGCAACACACTCTCATCTCTGATCTCCAGCATTTGCAGACCTGTCTCCCATAATTGACCATATTGACTCTCACTTTAACCTCTGTTCCTGTTTCTTTTTGAAAAAGACGAATATGTCTCTTATCTAGAAATCCCGTTTTTTTTTGTATCATCATTTTCACAGTATATGATATTTCCAGGAAATTATAAATTCAGTTTGGAGTGTGCTTTCTCCCTGAGAAGCTTCTTTAGCAGCTTGTTAGGTGTCACATTCCAGAGATTCTCTCTCCAGGCACTCATTGAATTTCCATCTGCAGTCAAGCTTTAGCTGAATGAGTCTTATAAAAGGAAGTATGTAATTAAAATATGATATGTCCATGGGTGATTGGGGATTTGATCCATACTAATGAGAGTGTACCAGCATCACGTGGACTACAATCAAAAGCTAAACTACTGAAATGCCATCACCTCCTCCTCTGTGGCTTGCAAAACATTTTGAAAGCCGGAATGTACAAGATGTAAGAACTGAACAATGAATCATAGAAGGCAAAAGTGAGGACTGCAGATGCTGGAAATCAGAGTATGGATTAGAGTGGTGCTGGAAAAGCACAGCAGGTCAGGCAGCATCCGAGGAGCAGGAAAATCGATGTTTCAGGCAAAAGCCCTTCATCAGGAATCATTTGCCCAAAACGTCAATTTTCCTGCTCCTCGGATGCTGTGCTTTTCCAGCATCACTCTAACCTAGACAATGAATCACAGAAGGCAGGGAAGACGTGGCTAAAAGATTTGGGTATTGTGTTGAAAAATAGATTCCATTTATATAAAAGCTTTACTGATCACAGGACAACAGAAAACATTTTACAGCCATGACAGAACTTTTGAAGCAGAATCATAGTTCTAATGTTGGAAATACGACTGTTTACAGAAACAGCAATTTGCTAATGACCTTCACAATCCATTCTTGTAAAATTGGCTGTTCTTCAATATTGTGTAAGGGATATTTCAGATCCACCTGAGAAGCACACAGGACAGTAAGTTAATGCCACCATGAAACATCAATCTTAACTTTTAATACTCAAACACTAGTATGAGATTTGAAGCCATAACCTTCATACTCAATGTGCTACCAAATCAAGTCATAACTGATGCATGGTCATTTATATAAATAGAAACTATAATTCTAAAAAAAACATTGTTCTTCTGGACTTAGTGGTAGATATAGATATAATCTCTGAATTTAGTTCAAGGATCTACAGTTGAAATGTGGATATTTATTATAATAGTTATTTATCCACAGCAATAGTTATTTATCCTCAGCAAGTTCAGGACTTCACAATCCTGAACTTTGTAGTTCATCAACTTAAACACCAAATGAATAAAATTCTAATGTTGTTTGTCAGGAGTATAGCAGTTCAATATTAGGAATGTGAGCTAATGCTAGACTACTAACAAGAATGTCATTTTTTAATGCTTATCTTAATATCATGGGACTCTAAAATATATGTCCTTTTTAAAATTCATTTGTAGGATGTGAGTATCAATGGCTGGCTAGCATTTATTGCCCATCCCCAATTGACCTTGAGAAGGTAGTGGTGAGCTGCATTCTTGAACTGCTGCAGTTCACCTGCTGTGGGTTGATTCATAATGCCTTCAGGGAGAGAATTCCAGGATTTTGACCCAGCAACAATGAAGGAATGGCATCATAGTTCTGAGTCAGCACGGTGTGTGACTTGGAAGGGAAGTTGCAGGTGGTAGTGTTCCCATGTATTTGTTGCCCTTGTCCTTCTAGATGGAAGTATTTGTGAGTTTGGAAGGTGCTGTCTGAGGATCTTTGGCGAATTTCTGCAGTGCATCTTGTAGCCAGTACAGATTGCTGCTAATGAGTGTCAGTGGAGGAGGAAATGGATGCTTGTTGATGTAGTGCCAATCAAGACTTTGGGGAGTCAGGAGGTGGGTTACATGCCACAGTATTCCTGACTTGTAAGTAATAATTCACAGTAATTTGTAGTGCAAAATGTAGTTTATCAATGTAACAATGTAAATATTATGCCAAGCATTTTATGATACCAGAATAATTTACAACATTTCAGGGTCATTTGCTAGAAAAGTAAAATGTTAATTCCAGAATTGTCTTGTGCATTTATCCAGATCTTCATGTTGTTAGAATAAAGAGATATGTGTTTAAATAGAGGATCTACGGAAAAACAAAAATTGAGCAATAATTTACAATTAAGTAATTTTCAATAGTGAGTAATTAACTTGTGCAAGCTAGTAATATTCATCCCAGTAGATCGCGATTGAGTTTTATAATATGATGAAGCCCTTCTATAGAAAATGCAAGGGACATTAAGTTTTGTCAATTGAGGATTTAAATGCAATTTTTCAGTAATTATGTAGCAAAGCATACTTAAAATAAAGGCAGAGAGTTAGACCAATGCTCATTAATCTATCAAAATTTGAGAATGTTAAGATTTTGGACATGCTTTTCTCCTCCTTCTTCATTACATAAGTAAAGTGCTCCATGTTTCAGACAGAAGATTTAATCAAGATTCCTTTAGATACATGGAGCTGTATTTTACTTCTGAGATACCCCTTGCAGCCAAAAATGACTTCAGATGTGTGTGTATGTGTATGTGTGTGTGAAAGAGAGAGAGAGACATTGGGGTGGTTGTTAAATCTTCTTCAATATTTAATATTGCTGTCCTTGTTTTGAAGTCAACCACACCAGAAAATATACAAAACAGACAAAGGGACATTATATCAATCCCACCATTAGGTTGACGTGCACATGCACATTTGACACTGATCCTCAAGGTAAATTTGTTTTCTAAAAGAAGAAACAAAATAATTTTGCTTTTTTTGTTGTTGTTGTTGTGAAATCCACCAGAGTATGTTATAGTAAAGGGGTTTGGAGAGATCTACTTACAGACCTTCCCCCAGCTCAATCCAGTACAAACGGCAGATCACAAATTCTGATCCGATGAGATTGTGTTTTATAGGGGGATTAGATCTGAACTAATACATTCTTTACAATCCAGTTTACCACAGAGGCCCTTTATCATCTGCATTGTTATACAGCCCTGGAAATAGTTCACTGATCCAGTCGATAAAATGTGGAGCTGGAAAGGCACAGCAGGTGAGATAGCATCAGAGGAGCAAGAAAGTTGATGTTTATCATCTGATAGGTGAGAAGAATGATGGACAGGCTCGAAGGCTGGGAGCAGACGGAGGGCTGGATATTTGGTGTTGTTGAGTGTAGGAAGTTTGGAAGCTGGTGAACTCTATGTTGAGGCCATTGGGATGTAAGCTCCCGTGGTTGAATATAAGGTGTTGTTCCTCCAGTTTGCGTGTGGCCTCATTTTGACAATGGAGGAGGCCAGGATGGACATGGAGCCAGGGAAGTGGGAGGAGGAGTTGAAATGACTGGCAACCAGAAGGTGGTGGTGATTGGAGCATGCAGAGAGCAGATGCTCCATGAACCAATCCCTGAGTTTGCACTTGGTCTCTCCAATGTAGAATACACCACATCAGGAACAACAGATGCAATGGGCTGGTGAGAAGAAGTGCAGGTAAATCTCTGACAGATTTGGAACGATTGTTTGGGGCCTTGGATGATGGTGAGAGGGGAGGTGTGGGGGCAGGGGTTTCACTTCCTACAGTTGCAGGGAAAGGTACCGAGTGTGGAGGAGAGATTGTTGGGGAGTGTGAAACTGACAAATGATTCATGGAAATAACAGTCCCTACAGAAAGCAGATAGGGATGGGGAAGGAAATATCTTTTTGGTGGTGAGGTCTGACTGCAGGTGGTGAAAATGTCAGAGGATGATGCATCGAATTTGGAGATTGGTGGGGTAGTATGTGGGGACTGGAGGAATTCTATCCTTTTTGCAGTTGGTGGGAGGGGGTTTGAGAGCAGAGGTGCATAAAATGGAAGAGATGAAGTTGAGGGCATTATTTATCATGGAAGAGGGGAAATTGCAATCTTTGGAGTAGGAGGACAACTAGGATATCCTAGAGTGGAATCCCTTATCCAGGCATCAAATGCAGCAGATGCAGAGGAATTGGGAGAAAGGAATCAAATTTTGCAGAAGAGTGGGTGAGAAAAAGTGTAGTCGAGGTAGCAATGGGATTCTGTCATTTTGAAATGGATGTTGGTGCTAAAATCAGTTGCCGGAAATGGCGAGGGAGAGGTCCATGAAGGGGAGAGAGGTGTCAGAGATGGTTCAGGTGAATTTGAGGTCAGGGTGGAAGGTGTGGGTGAAGTTAATGCATTGGTCAAGCTTCCTAGTGGGAGCACAAGGCAGCATTGATATAATCATCAATGTAATGGAAGAAAAGGAGGGGAATAGTGCCCCTGTAGCTGTGGAAGAGGGACTGTACCACATATCCTATGAAGAGGCTGGCATAACATGGACCCATGCAGATGCTCACAACTACCCCTTTGGTTTGTAGGAATTGAGCAATCAAAGGAAACTTTCTTGAGGGTGAGGACCAATTCCACCAAGCGAATAAGTGTCGGTGGAGGGGAACATGTTTCTCGAGGTAGCTGGGCCTGTGGGAGAGGAAGCAATGGAAGGTTAGTTAGGCCCTGCTCATGGGGTATGCAGGTGGACAGAGACTGAATGGTCCATGGTGAAGATGAGACGTTCCTGTGTTCCAAGGTCAGCCTTGAAGACTGGCAATGCCACCTCTCTTCCAGGAATGCCTACCCTGAGGAAGTACTGCTCTTCTCTCTGACAGGATTTTCGTTTGTCTCTCTCCCCCTGTCCACCTTCACTGCTTTCCTTTTCTCTCTCAGTGTTCTCTTTATTGTTACCTTTGCTTCTGGAGCCATGACACACCTTCTCTCAGCCGAGTATAAATACCTCCGTATTTCTCCCTTTTTTTTAGCTTTGACAAAGGGTCAGTTAGACTCGAAACGTCAGCTCTTTTCTCTCCTTACAGATGCTGCCAGACCGGCTGAGATTTTCCAGCATTTTCTCTTTTGGCGCCACAGTGGTGTTTTGTTGCTGTCCGCGGTGCTGAATTACAGTGCCAGCCCGTGCATAGTTCAGGTGGGCGATCTTCTGCTCTCCTGTGCAGTGCTCAGCTAACAACGGTCACTTAGAGGCATGTCACGATTTTGTAGTTGAACTAAT
Source organism: Chiloscyllium plagiosum (assembly GCF_004010195.1). Lineage (NCBI taxonomy): Eukaryota > Metazoa > Chordata > Chondrichthyes > Orectolobiformes > Hemiscylliidae > Chiloscyllium > Chiloscyllium plagiosum. The sequence goes on along the minus strand of NC_057711.1, from coordinate 104,637,985 downwards.
CGTCGTATCCGGTTGGGTTGGAACGAATTTAACCTTCAGCAGGTCGGGGAATGCGCTTAATACCATTTCAGTAAAGGAAAATCTCGGTAAATAGATGAGGGAGAGAAATCGAGGGATGTGTTCATGGAGGTCGAAGGGCAGAGCCTCGTGTGGAGCATGAGCAACAGCATAGAACCATTGCGCTATGTGGCCTATAACTGTAAATAAGTTCTGTGTGACTCCATTGTACAAAGGCATTATATGGTTTCAATACATTGGTGAGATTCTGTGCATCCCGATTAACGTGTCTTTCTTGAATTGAGACCCAGAGTTGAATTCTGGAGCCCGTAGCCCTTTCGTCGAGTGTCCCTCCATCTCCCCCTTTACCCCGCCTTCTTAGAAAGTGCCCCTTTCAATGCCCATCTATTCCTCCTGCTGATCTATTTGGATACAACTTCAGTCCACTTATACTTAGCAGTTTTGCATTTCAGCACATTACGACTCTCCTCTCTCTTGTGTGTAGATATTTCCTAATCCTGGGCCCTTTGAAATGCTGAGTGTCAGTAACGTTTCCAGTTCGAGTGTAAGATCTGAACCCTCAGCAGCGTCCGTTCTCTCTACAGGTGCACATCTGACTTAGGTGTATCCTGAGCATCTTTCAGTCTCTTTCTTGGTGATGTATTTCTACTGCATGGCACCAAACCTCCATCGACATTTCTATAAAATTCACCATGAGTGATTATTTCTCCTGCACGCAGCAGCACGCACACACAAAGACAGTGTTCACTTTCACAGCACTAACACATGCATTGCATCAAGGGGAATTCACTTGATTTTAATTCAAAGTACATTCGTTAACTGAACAGGACAGTTTTCGCGTTCTGCCAATGAGTGATGATATATACTACGGGCAGAGGGGAAGCAGTTCACCCCAACTATAAGATCCGAATTCCATACGCAGAGCTCGACTGTAATTAGGACGCAGGACCTCAGCACTCCAGCGCGGCTGAAAGCCTATGCAAATCGATGGAGTGGAATTTGCTGTCTCTCTCTCCGTGAGACTGGAAGATTTCTGATAAACAAAAAGCTGAATAATTCCGCCGCTAATGCAACGTCTCTTGGACTGGAAACCCTCTGGGATACTCTGCGACCCATTTGTCCCGCCTGCTCTGACCTGTCTTGTTCCCTTCATGGGGTGCGGAGAAGTTGGGTCCAGTCTCGGGCTGAGGAAGCTTTCAGTGACTGTATCTCAAGGCTAAGAGTTTGCAGTGGCTGCCCCGAGAAGAGGTGACATGCAGTTGATACTAGCCCTGGTGATGTGTATTTTATCCCTGCCTTGTACAACAGGTAAGACACCCATCTCTCTATCGTTCAAGAGTCTGGACCGCAATTTACATTTTGAAAGCAAAAGACATGGGAAGATAGATGTTTTGAACATGATTTCTAATCGCTGCCAGTGAATAATTGAATGACGAGGCGATAGATCTGCGAGTATATGACACAGACTTGTCTCGTTGGACTCTCGTCTGAGCAGAAATCAGCCATAAAAATGGAGATTTCTGCCACAACCGATTTGCGAAATGATTTGCCTTAATCCACTCTCTCAATGATTCTACTCCACATGTAAACGGGCAGATCTAATTCGCATATCTGTACTTCTGTGTACAATCGTTTAATTTTAGAGTATATGCCTCAGAATTTTCGAAGTAAATTGGCCCTGGTAAAACTCAGATTTCCGTCACAGACGAGTGCAAAAGACGTTCTAAGTTGAACGAGAAACAATATGACAAAAGCTTCATTCTAAAAGAGAAAGACCATATATATATATGAATCGGATTATGAAAAAAGCGAGGCAAACGCATAAGCTCTGGAGAAAAATTGTTTCCGTGCTCCACCATCTGGCTGATTCTTAATCTGATAATGTCAGGGGCATGTTCGCCTGGATCTTAGACTTTTTTCATATGTTTCTGTTCAAGAGAGAATGGTGGGTATGGGACAGATCTCGGAAGGATAGTGCTATTTGCAATCTCCAATTTCGATTCTACACCGCCAGACTTTTTTTGCCCTGTTTTAAAATATTGAAACCTTGTAATTTGCCGAATTTCAGTGTAACCATTATACAAATTAGGTAACATTTAAAGAGAACTGAGCTAATAAATGAACCATCAAAGCGTAGAACAGCATTGGAAAATCCATTTGAAAGTAAATGGAGTCCCAGTTTGTAAATTTGCTAATTTGTTGCTAATTTAACTTATTAATATTATTTCCAAGTAAGGTAGCCTTTCATCGTTTGTCTTCATTTAATGCTCGTAACATATTTATACCATGGTAAAAACAAGGACTGCGGATGCTGGAAACCAGAGTCTAGATTAGAGTGGTGCTGGAAAAGCACAGCAGGTCAGGCAGCATCCGAGGAACAGGTAAATCGACGTTTCGGGCAAAAGCACTTCACCAGCAATAGAGGCAGGGTGACTGCGGTTTGAAGAGATAAATGATTTCCAGCACCACTTAAGCTAGACATATTTATACCATAGCTATTGTAGTTATACAGTAATTTGATAAATGTAGAGATGACAACAGTTTGGCAAAATAGTCTAAACATGAAAAACTGTCCAAAATAATGTTTGAAAATTATTTCTTATTTTTTTCTTTGGATTGCCACACAGATGGCACGGTGTGACAGTAGTTAGCACAGCTGTCTCACAGCGCCAGAGGCACAGTTTCAATTTCAGCCTCAGGTGACTGCATTTGCACCTTCTCCCTATGTCTGCATGGGTTTCCTCCAGGTGCTCCAGTTTCCTCCCATAATCCAAAGATGTGCAGGTTAGGTAGATTGGCTATGCCAAATTGTCCCCTAGTGTTCTGAAATGTGCAGGCTAGGTAGGTTAACAATGGTAAATGTGGGGTTACGGTATAGGATGGGATGCTTTTCAGAAGATCCCTGTTGGGATCGTATGTTTTTTTTCAGTTTTTACAATGGAGTGAAACTTATTTCCTAAACATTGACCAAAGATACATAGATATGGCAGCACTCTTTCCCATGTTGTTGATAGTTAAACCTTGTCCTATTTTGTGCTGTTCCCCCAATGGTATTTGTTGTTGCATGGCTTGTTTGATTCAGTGTTTTACCGTGTCAGTCTGTGCAATCCCTACCAAAGCCTGTGATAGAGACATGAAAATATATAAACTGATAATACATTAACACAAGGTAGACAATGACATTTGCTGTAAATTTGACTTAATATTTTTGAAAATATGGTTAATTAATATTTTGGAATTACTCTGTTGTTTTCAGATAGGAATAATTCTTTCCTTGCATGAAAAATAGAAAGAATAAAGAATACAGGAACAGAGCACAAGTCCTAAATTGGCAATGTCAGTGTTTTTATGCTCCTTATGATTTTACTTCTTATCCAACTTCATCCAACCCTTTCAACATAATCTTCCATTATTTTCTCCCCTATGCATCTGTCTAGCTTCCACTTAAGCAATTTGCTTCAAGCATTCCCATGGTAGTGAGTTTTTCTAACACATACATGTCCATGTAATTATAATAATTTATGCTGCTTGATTTAGAATTAAGAAATAAAATATAATTGTAGCTGGAATTCTCAACTGTGAGGTTTTAATTAAACATATCAGACATGAGAAAAGAAAAATGAGCAGGGCCTGCATGTATACGTTGCCTTTCAGACCACAAATGTAGTGCTTTACAGCCAATTGTGTACTTTTCAAGAGTAGGTGCAATTACAATGTATTCAGCTTAAATGAATTTGGTATTGTGCCAATGGAACACTGGAATATTTCCTAAAATAATGAATTCAAATCCTTTAACTCTCTAAATGTTTAGTACAGTTAAGTTGTGCCAGTTTTTCAAGAGAGAATCAGAAGTTGTCCCCAAATTAGTTTTTTTTGGTAATTTTCTGTAAAATGAGAACTGTGAGAGCAGTGGGGAGTCTTTTTCTAAAGGATTATTCTGTATTAATTTCATTCTAATTATGCACTTGGATCCTTAGCTAATCAGAAAGATTAACTGAAATCAAGGGTAAAAGTAAATGCTTTATTAGATTGCAATTATGCATATGATAAAGATGTTACAATGTTTCTGTCTTCTCCTGACATCCATAAATAGTAGTGTTCATTATCATATATAGATTCAGGATGACAAACATCACATGTTCGATGACTGAGTGGTGTATAGATTTTGAAGGCTTGAACACTGAGGATATGGCTTTCATCATCTATTACGCTACCCTTGGACAAATGTCACTTCAAGAATGCTGGATGACAATGAAAGACACCTTACTTGCTGACTAAGTACTTCTGTGCTAACTGCAGTGCATATGATACTGAGTGGTTTCAGTTCAGTACACTTATAGTCCATATCTATATCCTTATAGTTACCACTATTCGTTACGATCATAAATAATGTAAGTAGCACTTATTTCATACAATAAAAATATTTAAATATCATAAAATAATATTTAATTCCTTTAGGGATGAAGAAAAACTGTTACCAGTGACAGAAAGGTTTATAATTGAAGGACAAAGACATAAGATAATTGGCAAAAGCAGTGATATGAAGGAAAAATTATTACATATTGTATTACTAGAATACATTGGCTCAGAAGGTGTTTAAAGCAGGCTCAATGATAATTTCAAAAGGGAATTAAATAACAACTTGATGGGGATTAATATTGTTGGGCTATGGGGAAGCAACAATCAAATGAAACTAATTTAATACTCACTATTTTTTCATGGGATGGACCTGCACTTTTTTCCAGCCCCAATTATCCTTGAACTGAATGGTTTAATAGGACATTTTAGAGGGCAGTTTAGGGTGATCATATTGCTATGGGTCTGGAGTCACATGAAGGTCTGATTCAGTAAGTAAGGTAGATTTCCTCTCTTAAAGTCAACAGTGAACCAGATGGATTTTTATAGCAAGTAATGATGGTTACCATGGTCACTATTACTGAGACTAGCTTTATAGACTAGATTTGTCCATTGAATTTGAATTGCACCAGCCACTATGTTGAATGCATGTCCACAAAAAAAGTAGCCTGCGCCTCCAGATGTCTAGTCCAATGACACCAGCATCACACCACCCTTTTCAAACAGCTTACTCAAGCACAATGTACTGAATGGCATCCTTCTGTGATGCATCAATCCTTAATTCCATTACCACTGCTCCAAACTTCAAATCCTCACTGGTGATTATTGGCATATTGATAGGTGGTAGTCAGAACCATGTCACCTATTATCAATAACCTTTTTCCCTTTGCAACAGTAAATTTTGCTTGAAATGAAGTTGTTATTATTTGTTAATTAAATAAAACTGGCTGATTTGTTTCTGATACTGAATTAATTAAATCTGATACGTATGTATTTGGTAATATCCACTGCCTTTTTTAAATTCAAAATTTGCTATGTGCAATGGAGTACTGGGTTTAGAAAAAGAATATTTAGGTGGTTTCTTTTTGCCAGTGCAGAAATGATGGGCTGAAGGTCTATCTACTGTGCTGTAGACCTCTGTGACTCAATGACTTCTTGATCTCTCCAACCTCAATTGTACATCAACAAATACATTAAATATTGTAAAAATGCCTTAGGGTTTGAATAGCAAGAATTGATTACTATAGTGATTTATGGGTAACTTGTGATGTCATCAAAGATTATTGCCTGCAGTTGATAAACTAATGTCAAAGTATAAGCCAAAGAATTTAACTCAGTATTAGAAACAACCAAATAATACAGCCTGCAAGTAGAATCTTACTGTGGCATTAGAAGACTTGCCTGCTACCCAAATAGCTGATGAGAGAACCACACTGCCATTTCTTGGGAAAGCCCAATGAAATACAACCCAACATGGCAGTTGGGTTGGCCCTTCCTTTGGAATCAAGATTCAGGAGCTGAGGTGTCACTTACTGAGAGCCGATAGCCAAGTAAAAGTGGGCAGATCTTGTGCACAGCAGTGTCACTGGAGAGGCTGTCACTGCTGCCAGAAGGGCAGGTTTCAGATTTCCATGCTTGCAGAGTGACACGGAACACAAGTAAGTAATGTTAAGGGGTGAGGTAAGTGGGGCATTCACAGAATGGGGTCATGTGAAGACGAGGAAATTGGTACTGAGTGGGCCCTTCCTTGCCAGAAGTTCAGTTTCTCAATTAGACACTGAATGTCTTGGATTGAGGGACTTCCATTCCCCTAGACCCCACCTCTCAAGTTGTCAAGCTTAATTTCAGCTGCTGTGCAAGTCAAATTGCAATATAGCCTCTGTGCAGCTGGGTTAATATGACAGTAGAAGGGGTCCTTTAAGTAACCAGTTAATTGACCACTTAAGACAGAGTATCCCAAGGTGTATTTGGGAGCCGAAGTGTCATCATGCCAAAACGTTGGGGTTGAAGACTCCAGAGCAGCATATGGTGATTTTCCAAAATTCATTGGACTCTTGGGCAGTTTCAGCAGATTGGAAAACAGCAAATGTGATGCCACTGTTCAAAAAGGGTGGTAAGCAAAAGATGGGGCATTATAGACCCATTAGCTTAACATCTGTAGTGGGGAAGATGCTTGAGCCTATTATCAAGGAAGAAATAGCAAGGCATCTAGATTGAAATTGTTTCATTGGGTAGATTCAGCATGACTTCATGAAGGGCAGGTCATGGAATCAAAGAGATGTACAGCATGGCAACAGACCGTTCGGTTCACCCCATCCATGCCAAACAGCTATCCCAATCCAATCTAGTCCCACCTGCCAGCACCCGGTCCATATCCCTGCAAACCCTTCCTATTCATATACCCATCCAAATGACTTTTAAATGTTGCAATTGTACCAGCATCCACCACTTCCTGTGGCAGCTCATTCCATACACGTACCACCCTCTGTGTGAAAATGTTGCCCCTTAGGTCCCTTTTATATCTTTCCCCTCTCACCTTTAACCTATGCCCTCTATTTCTGGACTCCTCCAACCCAGGGAAAAGACTTTATCTGTTTACCCTATCCATGCCCCTCATAATTTTGTAAACCTCTGTAAAGTTACCCCTCAACCTCTGACGCTCCAGGGAAAACAGCTCCAGCCTGTTCAGCTTCTCCCTATAGCTCAAATCCTCCAACCCTGGTAACGTCCTTGTAAATCTTTTCTGAATCCTTTCAAGTTTCACAACATCTTTCTGATAGGAAGGAGACCAGAATTGCATGCAATATTCTAACAGTGGCCTAACCAATGTCCTGTACAGCCGCAACATGACCTCCCAACTCCTGTTCTCAATACTCTGACCGATAAAGGAAAGCATACCAAATGCCTTCTTCACTATCCTATCTACCTGCAACTCAATTTTCAAGGAGCTATGAACCTGCACTCAAAGGTCATTTTGTTCAGCAATATTCTGAGGACCTTACCATTAATTGTATAAGTTCTGCTAAGATTTGCTTTCCCAAAATGCAGTACCTTGCATTTATCTGAATTAAATTCCATCTGCCACTTCTCAGCCATTAGCCAATCTGATCAAGATTCTGTTGTAATCTGAGGTAACCTTCTTTGCTGTCCACTACACCTCCAATTTTGCAAACTTACTAACTCTACCTCTTATGCTCATATCTAAATCACTTACATAAGTGACGAAAAGTAGAGAACCCAGCACCAATCCTTGAGGTACTCCACTGGTCACAGGCCTCCAGTCTGAAAAACAGCCCTCTACCACCACCCTCTGTCCTCTACCTTTGAGCCAGTTCTGTATCCAATTGGCTAGTTCTCCCTGTATTCCATGGGATCTAACCTTGCTAACCAGTGTCCCATGGGAAACCTTGTCGAACGCCTTACTGAAGACAAATAGATCACATCTACCGTGCTCTGCCATCATCAATCCTCTTTGTTACTTCTTCAAAAAACTCAATCAAGTTTGTGAGACATGAATTCCCACGCACAAAGCCATGTTGACTATCCCTAATCAGTCCTTGCCTTTCCAAATACATGTACATCCTGTCCCTCAGGTTTCCCTCTAATAACTTGCCCACCCACTGACGTCAGGCTCACTGGTCTATAGTTCCCTGGCTTGTCCTTACCACCCTTCTTAAACAGTGGCACCATGTTAGCCAACCTCCAGTCTTCCTTAAGGTCATGCTTAACTAATTTACTGGAATTCAATGAAGAGATTATGAGCAAGGTGGACAATGGAGACCTAATAGATGTGGTGTAGCTAGATTTCCAAAAGGCCTTTGACAAGGTGCTGTACAAGAGGTTGCTGCATAAGATAAAGATGCATGGCAGTACAGGTAAAGTATTAGCATGGATAGAGGATTGGTTGACTAACAGGAAGCAAAGAGTGGGGATAAATGAGTGCTATTCTGGTTGTCAATCAGTAACTAGTAGTGTGCCTCAGAGATCATTATTGGGACAGCAATTATTCACAATTTACATAGATGATTTAGACTTGGGGACCATGTGTAGTGTGTCAAAGTTTGCAGCTGACACTAAGGCGAGTAGCAGAGCAAAGTGCTGTGAAACTTTACAGAGGAACAAAGATACTTTAAGTGAATGGGCAAAAGTCTGGCAAGTGGAATACAGTGCTAATAAAAGTGAAGTCATCCATGTTGGTAGGAGTAACACTAAAAAGGACTGTTACATGAATGGTAAAATGTTGCAGCATCCACTATTCAGACAGACCTGGGTATCCTTATGCATAAATCACAGGAGATTGTTCTGTAAGTTCAACAGGCAATTAGAAAGGCAAATGGAACTTTTTCCTTCATTGCTAAAAGGATTGAGTATAAAAGCAGGGAGGTTATGTTGCCAGTGTAAATGGAGCTGGTGAGGCCACCCCTGGAGTACTGTGTGCAGTTTTAGTCTCCTTACTTGAGAAATGGTGTACTACCACTGGAGGGGGTGCAGAGGAGGTTCACTAGGTTGATTCCAGAGTTAAGGGAGTTGGCTTATGAGCAGAAACTGAGTAGTCTGGGATTATGTTTATTGGAATTTAGAAGAATGAGGGAGGATCTTACAGAAACATAAACTTACGAAGGGAATAGATAAGATAGACATAGAGAGCATGTTTCTACTGGCTGGTGAAACTAGGACAAGGGGGCAAAACCTCAAAATTAGGGGGAGCAGATTTAGCACTGAATTGAGAAGGAACTTCTTCACTCAGAGGGTTGTGAATCTGTAGAAATTTCTGTCCAGTGAAGTAGTCAATGTTTTTAAAGCTAAGATAGTATTTTTTTGAACAACAAAGGAATTAAGGGTTCTGGTGAGAGGGCAGCTAAGTGAAACTGAGGCGGAAAGATCAGCCATGATCTTATTGAAAGGCAGAGCAGACTCGAAGGACCAGATGGCCTACTCCTGCTCTCAGCTCTTATGTTCTTATGTTGTGAAGTTCTGACCAGGTTCGGACAGTCGAGCTTGTACAGATACCTGGGTTCCAGATTCCCCAAACAACTCACATGGTCTTAATCATCATGCAACTCTTCCAAAGTCAACATTGACTTCATTCTAATCAGAACTCAATTCTGATGGTGGTCAAATAGTCGGAGTTCAGGTACAAACACCATCCTACTTACTTAAATGCCTTCTGGCCTCCAAACTCACCATCAGTGACATCCACTATTTATGATGCTAGCCTATCACAACTTGTAGTCATTAACACTTCATTTTTTTGTGTCATGAGCATTTTTAAAAATAAAATTACAAGAAAACAAATTTACATACTTATAGATAGTCAAGAGAGAATATAAATCTATATAAGCTCAGATGGTGCTTCTAAATAATATAATGCTAGAAATTAGCACCAACTGCTTTGAAAATAAAGAGTCCGACTGGTCAGATTTCCTTAGTTTTGTATCAAAATCAGATCATAGTTGGAATTGATCATTTTGATTACGTGACAAACTTGGTCAATATTTTAATAAGAAAAAATTAAGTTGGCTACAATAGAGAAATCCTGGTTGTAAATCCTACTGCCTTTTCAAGAATGTGATGTTCTTAGACTTAGTTCTTTAACAAATTTCAAGTAATATCATTCCTACTTCTCCAAGACTGTATCCACCTAATATAGTAGGATTTCAGAGAAGTGATTTCCTCAGCTTGATAATGAACTGGCTGGCTGAGCCCTTTCCTTTAGTACTCTCCTGTCAACACTAACTGGAAGGAACATGCAGATTTCTTCAGCTTGGCAACTAAGATCATCTCCTGTGACTCTGTACCCCAGTCCCCGTTCCTTCCTCCTCAATCTCTGATTAATTCCCTAGCTGTTTCACAATCATCTTCCCATCCTCCCTCCAATGGTCTCACTGCCCTCCACACCTGTCCAACTGGTCCAGATTCAAATTCCCCCATTTGAAAGATTTTTTATAAACTGTTATGAGGCAGTTTTCCGCAGATACATTAAGTATGAAAAGAGAATCTCAGGTGAATAGGGTGCTGTTGTGGTTAAAGTACCAATTCACCCAAAGTTTAGTGCAAAATATCTTCTCAGTAAAGACATTGAACTCTGCTGTAGGAATGGCTGACAGAGGATCAGATATGATGGATTGCCAGTTAAATTGGTTACTAGTGCTCATTAAGAAGACTGCATTGTATCTTGAAAACTAGCACTTAATCTAAACCTGTCTCCTAGTTGCTTCTAGCAGAGTGACAATAAGCAATGTCATTGAGAGGATTTTAAACACAACTTCATTTTATTATCTTTTACTGTTTACTTGGTGCTGAAGACTTGAAGAGAACTTGTGAAAGCCATCATTGAAGATTTTCTAAGACATTTTACAAAGCTTTCACACATACTTGAGAAATATTTGTTCTGCAAATTCTCTGAGGACATCAGTTAAATAGAGTGAGTGCTGTACTCCTCTATCTTATTCACTCTTTACAGGAGTACCAGAACATTGTGACTTCTTGTTCATGAACATCTTGCTAAGGGGCATTTCTGTTCTGATAGTAGAATGGAAAGAGAGCATGAGGTCAAGCAGATCTGCACCAACTTCTACTCGGTAGTAGGATGTGAGAAATAGGAGGGAAAGACGGATTCCTTCTTCCTTAGGAGTAAAGTCATCTTCTGTACTTGTTCCAACAGGAACTCCAATGCTACATTTGACAACCCATCCACCTCTCAATCAGACCCTGAACAATCTCAAAATATGCCATTGGCATATCAGCCAGCATACTCTACGCATCTGTTGCAAATGGGTGCAAATAGTCCTTATATACTGCTCCATGAAAATAGTCTTCAAACTGCAAGTGAGTGCCCAGCCTGTAGATACCTAATTTAATATCACCAGCAAAATTGAAATACTGATCATTTGAAATTAGGACCAAATTACTTGCTAAAAGCAGACTTTCAAACAGACATGTCTCATCATATAGCATAACACAACCATGCAGCTCCTGTTTCCAATTTTTCATCAGAAATGATCTCCTAAGTAAAAGCAAGTTATTATTTGTGATGAACTGTGATGAATTGAATTGAATTGAATTTACTTTATTGTCACGTGTACCGAGGCACAGTGAAAAGCTTTGTCTTGCAAGCAATACAGGCAGATCACATATTCAAGTAGCATAGATAGTAAATAAAAGGTAAACAGCTGCAAAAACAAAAACACAGATACAGGCGAATGGTAAGAGTTTGTGAGCCCATTCAGTATTCTAACAACAGTAAGCTTGAAACTATTACAAAACCAGTTGGTGCGTGTGTTCAGGATTCTGTATCTTCTCCCCGATGGTAGAGGTTGTAGAAAAACATTGCCAGGTTGGGATGGATCTTTGAGAATGCTGGCAGCCTTTACTTGACAGCGGGCCTGGTAGATGGATTCTATAGATAGGAGGTTGGCCTTTGTGATTGTCCAGGCTGAGTTCACCACTCTCTGTAACCGTCTCCGGTACAGTTGAATGGTACTCGATAGCGCAGCTATAAAAATTGGCAAGGGCTTTCGCCATCATGCCAAATTTCCTCAGCTGCCTGAGGAAGAAGAGTCATTGTTGGGCCTTTGTAACCTGTACATCTACTGCTCCAAGAGTCCAAGAAAGCTTGTTGTGGGTGACCACTCCCAGGAGCTTGACACTTTCCACTCGTTCCCCCTCTGTGCTATTAATGTGTAGGGGAACATGCGTAATATCCTGTCGGACGTCAATAAGGAGTTCCTTGGTTTTGCTGGCATTGAGAGCTAGGTTGTTCTCAGTGCAGCATTTTTCCAGGTCTTCCACCTCCCAACTGTATTCTGTTTCATGACTGTCTGAGATTTGACCAACTATGGTGGTGTCATCAGCAAACTTGCAAATGGCATTAGTTTGTTATTTTGCGACACAGTCATGGGTATACAGTGAGTATAGTAGGGGGGGCTCCAGTATGCACCCCTGGGGGGCTCCAATATTGAGTGTTAGTGAGGATGAAATATTGTCCCAACCTTCACTGATTGTGGCCTGTGGGTCAGGAAACTGGAGGTGGTTCAGAGGACATCTTCTGAGGCAACGTTGGACTGGGCTTCACTCCACTGGAGTTTAGAAAAGTCAGGAATAACTTGATTGAATTGCATAAGATCCTGAGTCTTAGCAAGTTGGACATGAAAGGCAGTCTTCTTTTGGTGAGTCCAGGATTAGGGGGCATAATTTAAAAATTAGCGGCTGCTCTTTTAGGATAACAACAAGGTCAATTTCTTTCTCAAAGACTAGTGTGACTGAGAACTGTCTCTCTCAGAAGGCATTAGAAACAGAATCATTGAACATTTTTAAGATACATACAGGTTGATTCTTGGTAGACAAGGGAATCAAAGTAACTGGGATTGATGGAAATGCAGAATTAAAAATGCAAATATAACAGCCATGATCTTACTGAAAGGTGGTGTAGGCTTGAGAAGCCAAATGTCCTACTTCTGTTCCTAAATCATATGTTCCTACTTTAAGACACTGGCGAAGCAAATAGGATTTTACAACAACCACATGGCCAGCACTCGGAAATTTAAGTTGTTAAAAAATGTATTTGTAAATTCCCCAAATGCTGCAGTGGAATTTGAACTCCTGGTCTCTGATTTCCTCAGCCTGTAACATAACGTCTATGTCACCATCATCTATGATGGGGTGAAATGATTGAAAATATTAAACAGCAAGTGGCCAAAATTCCAAACGCCACAATCCTGCTTATAATGTAAGTACATTTGAGTACATTGTACCTTTAAGCCATTAAACTCACATATCTTTTGCTGTTTTGATTTCAGCTTAAATCAATAATGAGTTAATTTTGTTTACTTTTTAGTCAATGCCAGACTCAAATTAAACACCACTTCTAATGAGGTATGATTTGGAGATGCCGGTATTGGACTGGGGTGTACAAAGTTAAAAATCACACAACACCAGGTTATAGTCCAACAGGTTTAATTGGAAGCACACTAGCTTTCGGAGCGACGCTCCTTCATCAGGTGATTGTGGAGGGCTCGATCGTAACACAGAATTTATAGCAAAACTTTGCAGTATGATGTAACTGAAATTATACAATGAAGAATTGATTGTCTGGTAAGTATTTCATCTTCATGTGTGATTTTTAACTCTAATGAGGTAAGTTGACTGTTGCACTGATTTGGAATCGATCAATCAATGCGAACAACTCATTATTTGGCCCAAGTTTTAAAAAGCCATTGATATCCAGTCCATGAGACCATGTCACCCTATTGCTAGTACTCCCAAATAACATATGAGCCTTACTGATGAGAAAATAAATTTCAACAGAACTGTCCTATCTTGACTTCAATTGTCAGATAAATCGATAAATGTGGCATGGATTAAAAATAAGGGCTGGGATATTTCAATTCTGTGTGATTCAGCCCATCATTTTCTATTATTCACTCTAGTAATCAGAGATTCAGAATACAGAAGTGCAAATCAGTGCCAATATTGTAGAGTAGCTGGAATGGAGAGCACTGGTGCTGGCCCACATTTCATCCATTCTATTCCCCCAAATTTTCACTCCTTTTCTGAAAATGCTGATGGTTTAGTTGGAGGTGAATGGAAGAGACATATTTTGTACAGAGGCTTACTGGCTCGTGGTGTGAGGTTGCCCTGAACAGAATGTTTTACGTGGTGTGGCAAATCTTATGTTATCGCCTATAAGTTAAGAAACTTGGTATGGATGTAATGGTATTGATGAAACCAACAGATGTTTATTGTATCTAACTACTGTGTGCAAATATTATGTTCCACAGACACATAAGTGTCTGGGCTAACAGTAAACTATACTTCAAGTGATCCAAGCTAAGAGACCTTTATATCTTCACGTCACATTCTATGATGCAATGATGCGATCATGAGCTTGTGTCTTAAAGATATTCTAGCAGAACGACTGTGAGACATAAAGTAATTGCCCACTTTGGCCAAATATTCCATTTACATGCTGTGCCTTTTTTTTGCTGAGTTGATGATTCCACAGATATTGGGTGGCTTTTTTTACCGCTAGTTTTTTGGTGTCTGCCAATGATATTATTCTTTTTATTTCCTCTTTCAAGGAATGCTGCATCATTGGCAAGACCAGAATTAATTGCCCATCCATAATGGAAGTTAATGGCTTGCTGGGTCATCTTAGAGAACAATGAAGAGTTTAGGACATTCCCACAGGTTTGGAGTCACAAGTAGACCAGACTGGGCAAAGAAGTTGAATTTCATAATGGACAATTGTGAGCCAGTTGGATATTTGATAATTGTTGTCCTGGTCACCATTACCGAAACTAGCGTTAACTTCCAGATTTATTAAGTGAATTTAAATTCCACCAGCTGCCTTAGTTAGATTGGGCCCCATGCATCAAGAGTAACGCCTGGATCTCCATATTACTAGTCCAGTAACATTACCCCTACACCATCAAATGTGACATCAAAGTGCCCACATAAAATTGAAAAATGCCCTCATCCAATACTGTTTATTGCTTTTCTGATTCACATAGTTTAGCTATTCACTGGATAATTCCAATGAATTACTTCACCTACTAGAATCAGAGGACAGAGACTAATCTTTCTATTCACAAGTTAGTTTTACTAGCGACCACCCGATCAGCGAATAAAAAGGAGGCAGGTTGTACTGGAGCGGCCATTTTTGAGAGCGGCTGTGGTCGGAGTGCTGCTGGTAGGTCTAACTGTGGGCTTCGGTGAATACTGAGCTTTGTTAAGGAGGGTGACCAGCAAGAAGATAAAACTTTATTTTTCTTCTGAAGTCCACTAATTGTTAAAGAGCAGAGATGGCAGTGAGTGGAGTGGTATGCTCCTCTTGTCAGACATTGGAGAGCAGGGAGCAATCAAGTCATCCTGGCGACTATGTTTGCAGGATGTATGTCCAGTTGCAGCTCCTCTCAGACTGCATGAATTGGTTGGCAGTTGGACACACCTGAGGAGCAGAGAGTGTAGTGCTGGAAAAGCACAGCAGGTCAGGCAGCATCCAAGAAGCAGGAGAATCAATGTTTCAGGTAAAAGCCCTTTATCAGAAATGAAGCAGTGAGCCGAGAGATAAATGGGAGGAAGGTGGCTGGGGGAAGGTAGCTGAGAGTGTGGTAGGTGGATGGAGGTAGGGGTAAAGGTGATAGGTCAGAGAGGAGGGTGGAGCGAATAGGTGAGAGGGGAGCTCGGCAGGTAGGGCAGGTCATGAGGGCGGAGCCGAGTTGGAAAGTTGGAACTGGGATAAGGTGGGGGGAGAGCAAATGAGGAAACTGGTGAAATCCACATTAATGCCGTGTGGTTGGGGGGTCCCGAGGTGGAAGATGAGGCGTTCTTCCTCCACGCGTCGAGTGGCTAAAGAGTTGCGATGGAGGTGGCCCAGGACCTGCATGTCCTTGGCAGAGTCGAAGGGGGAGTTGAAGTGTTCAGCGGTGGGTTGGATGGTGCAGGTGACTCAGAGATATTCTCTGAAATGCTCTGCAAATATGCGTCCTGTCTCCCCAGTGTAGAGGAGGCTCCATTGGGAGCAACGGATACAGTAAATGACGTGTGGAAGTGCAGGTAAAACTCTGATGGATGTGGAAGGTTCTTTTGGGGCCTTGGACGGAGGTCAGGGGGAGGTGTAGGCGCAGTTTTTGTAATTCCTGTAATGGCAGGGGAAGGTGCCAGGAGGGGACAGGCCATGGACCTGACATGGGACTTGTGGAGGGAACAGTCTTTACGGAAAGCGGCAGGCCATGGACCTGACATGGGACTTGTGGAGGGAACGGTCTTTACGGAAAGCGGATGGGGTGAGGGGTGGGGAGGGAAATATATCTCTGGTGGTGGGGTTCGTTTATAGGTGGCCGAAATGGCGAAGGATGATACGGTGTATGCGGAAGTTGGTGGGGCAGAAGGTGACATAGGTGTAAAAAGGGATGAGGTTCTGCAGAGTGAATAAAGGGAGTTAGGCAGGAGGTTCAAAAACAGGACCCTCAAGGGTAGCAATCTCTCAATTACTTCTGCTGCGATGTACTTGTGAGAGTAGGAATAGGAGGATAGGGCAGATGAATATGTGGCTGAGGAGCTGGTGCAAGGGGCAAGGATTCAGATTTTTGGAGTTGAAACTTTATTGCTGGAACAGCACAGCAGGTCAGGCAGCATCCAGGGAACAGGAGATTCGACGTTTCGGGCACAGGCCCTTCTTCAGGAATTTTTGGATCATTGGGATCTCTCCTGGTGCATAGGTGACCTTTAAAAGAAGGATGGTTTGCACATGAACTCGAAGTGGAGCAATATCCTGGCAGGAGATTTGCTAGAGCTACTCAGGAGGCTTTAAACCAGCCTGGCAAGGACCCTAAGCAGGAGTGAGACAAAGCAGAAGGTTGAAGCTAGTACAGAACTCAAAGACAACAAGTTTAACAGACAAGGCAGGCAAAGGGACAGCAGGAAATGAGGGAAGACTGATTAATTAAACTGCATTTATTTTAATGCAAGAGGACTGACAAGTAAAACAGATGAACTCAGGGCATGAATGGGAACATAGTACTGGGAGATCAAAGCTATTACAGAAACACAGCTGAGGGAGGGACAGGACTAGCTGTTCAATATTCCAGGGTACATATGCTACAGGAAGGATAGAAGAGGAGGCAAGAGAGGAGGGGCAGTGGCATTTTTGATTCGTGAAAATATCACAACGCTACTCAGCAAGGGTATTTCTGAGGGATCATCGTGAGGCTTTTTGGGTGGAACTGAGAAATAAGAAGGGGTGATCACTTTGATGGTCAGTGAGAAACTGAGGAGGAAGTATGTAGATAGTTAGCAGATAACTGTAAGAATAATAGGATTGTAATAAAAGGGGATTTTAATTTTTCAAACTTAGACGGGCTTGTCATAGTGTTAAGGGCTTGGAAGGGGAGGAATTTGTTAAGTGTGTTCAAGGTAAAAAATCTCAATCAATCAAGTTAAAGTTCTAAATTGTGGCAAGGCCAATTTTGAATTAGATAGGAAGTTTCAAAAATTGACTCGGGAGGCTGTTTTCAGGTAAAGGGATATCTAGCAAATGGGAGGTCTTCAAAGTGAGATAACAATAGTTCAGGGCTGGCAAGTTCCTGTTAGTGTGAAAGGCAAGCCTAGCAGGAGTAGGGAATTCTGGAAGACGAGATATATTGAGCTTTGTCAAGAAAAAGAAGTAGGCATATATCAGGTATGGACAGCTGGGATCAAGTGAATCCCCAGAGGAGTATAAGGGAGTGTAGGATTACTTAAGAGGGACGAAGAGGGGACATGAGATAGCTTTGGCAAATAGGGTAAAGGAGAATACAGAGATTCTACAAAGAGCAAAACAGTAACTAGGGAGTGAATTAAGTCCTTTAAAGATCAACGAGGTTGTCTAAGTGTGGAGCCATAGGAGATGGATCAGATTCTAAACAAATATTTCTCATCAGTATTTACCACGGAGAAAGACATGGAAGCTAGGGAACTCAGGGAAATAAGAAGTGATATCTTGAAAGGAGTGTACATTACAAAAGAGAAGGTACTGGAGCTCTTAAGATGCATAATGGCACCTAACTCCCCAAGAGCTGATCAAGTGTATTCCCAGGACACTGGGGAAGCTAGGGAGAAATTTGCAGGGCCTCAAGCAGAGATAATTGACTTGTCAGCCCTGGATGTGATGCCAGTAAACTGGAGGGTGGCTAATGTTATGCCATCAATCCAGAAAGGCTGCAAGGAAAATTTAGGGAACTACGGACCGGTGAGCTTAACTTCGTGGTGGGTAATTTGTGTGAGGGGATCCTGAGAGACTGAATCTACATGAATTTGGAAAGGTGAGGAGTGATTAGGGATAGTCAGCTTTGTGCCTATGAAATCACAAATTTCATTAAGTGTTTTGAAGAGTTAACCAAGAAGATAGATGTGGGCAGTACAGCTGATGTTGTCTACATGGATGGTAGCAAGGCCTTCGACAAAATACTGCATCATAGACTGATTAATAAGGCTAGATCTCAAGGGATCCAGGGAGACTTAGCCAATTGGATACAAAGCTGACTTGACGGTATAAGACAGAGGATGGTTGTGGAGGGTTGTTTTGCAGACTTGGAGGCCTGTGACCAGCAGTGTGCTGCAAAGATTAGCACTGAGTCACTCTTGTTTGTCATTTATTTAAATGATTTGGATGAGAATATAGGAGGTATGGTTAGTAAGCTTGTAGATTACCTCAAAATTGGTGATAGAATGGAGAGTGAGAAAGGTTATCTTGGCCATTGAGCTGAGGAATGGCAGAGCTGAGGAATTCTGATAATGCAAGGTTTACAAAAAAATTTGAGGATTCTAGGATACAAGTGGGAAAGGAGGATTAAATATGGTAATGGTTTCAAAGAATACTTCCCTTGTGTGACATTTAGTTTAATGAGAAATAGCTTCAGTTTTGACTAACATGATAATAACCTTATTTCAGTTCTAAGGGGTAATTTTACCACATCTAAATGTCAACAAGGAGCCTTACCATATTGGAATAAAGCTTGATAAAATTATTTATGTTGTTATAGATGCTGTCCTAATCTTCAATAGTTGTATTTTGTCCCAACCATTATCCATATTTTAAAATACACTTTAAATGAATTAAAAGTCAAATTGTTCTGCACTTTCAATTTACTAGAATCTTAATCTGAATCTTTTACACTTTAAGGTAACATTTCAGATGTTGTCATTATTTCTCACACAAATTGTTAAGAAGAAATTTTGAGAAATAGTAATATTGACACTTAAGTGAGAATGAAAGGCAAAGTTATTTTTGGAACTAATAGTAGAAGAATCAAATACCACAAACACTGAAATTCACCCTGGTCTGCCTGCCATCGGAAGGATATTGTGAAATTTGAGTTGGTTCAGTAAAGATTTACAAAAATGTTGCCAGGCTTGGAGGGATTGAACTACAAGGAGAGGCTGAATATGCTGGGGTTGTTTTCTCTGGTGCTTCGAAGGCTGAGGGATGACCTTATACAGATTTATAAAATTATAAGGGGCATCTTTGGGTAAATAGAAAAGGTCTTTTCCCCAGGGTGGCAGAGTTCAAAACTACCGAACAAAGGTTTAACATGAGAGGGCAAAGATTTAAAAGGGACCTAAGGGGCAACTTGTTCTTTCAGAGCGTGGTGTGTGTGTGAACGGAGCTGCCAGAGAAAGTAGTGAAGGCTGGTACAAACACAACATTCAAGAGGCATCTGGATGAGTATATAAATAGGAAGGGTTTAGAAGGATATGGGCCAAATGTTGGCAAATGGGACTAGATTTATTTAGGATAACTAGTTGGCATCGACAAGTCTGTTTCTGTGCCGTATATCTCTATGACTCTTTGCTTTGATCATTCAAAACAATTTACTGTGAATCTCCACAGCTCAGACAACATGACATAAATCTTTATTTTTCCAATGATTACAACTAGAAACATGTTATGGAAGTTAATTTTGTTTTGAAAGTGTCAGGCAAAAGACTGAATATCTACAAGGTCATCCTTGGAAGAGAGATAGAGAGCATTGAAAATGGTTACTACGCACACCTTTGTCTCAATAATATGCTTGATGCTATTCGACTGGAGCATTTTTGTTCTACCCCACTCTGTTCCCAGAAATCTAATGGTCAGGATAAAGGGTACCGAGACCTAGCAATCTTGCAGTTGCATTTTTATCAGATCTTCATGTATGTGTGGTTTCATTGTGTAAATGTCTATTCCTTTTTGGTGAATGTCTCATTTATTCAATGATGTTATTCAATTTATTAGTTTGACACTTAATTCTTTCTTTAACATTCTGTATTCCAGCTGTCAGAACAATTAAATTGTTGGCAGAGATAGAGGACACCCTGCTAAAAAACTTGTTTCGAGGATACCAGAAATGGGTGAGACCAGTTAGAAACATCAGCGATACAATAAAAGTAAAGTTTGGACTGGAAATCTCCCAACTGGTGGATGTGGTAAGTCAGTCTATGAAGTGGCATTTTCAGAGAAATGACATTTTCTGATTTTAACTGAAACTCCAAAGACTATTTTTAAACGAATGTTTGCATTACATTGACTTTAGTGAGAAAACTTTGCTCCAGGTCATGTATGAGTGATAAGTTGCAATAATTCTGAATTTGTAACAGCAAACTGTTGATTAATGCATGGCTTTATCAATGTAATTTTCTCACAATGTTTGAAAGACTATGGATAGTAAAATAAAAGGTAAAAATCATCATAGTTCCAGAGGACCATGTAATACAGAACATACACATGAGGTTCAATTTTGCAATCTAGGGAAACGACACGTCCATGATACAAGTGTATCGAGGTTAGATTATGGATGAATCTGTTATTTGCAATTTTCTGGTTGACCACATATAGACAACATGCATAGAGAAACAGACCCACAGATAAAAAAAAATGCTGGTGGAGGGAAGCTGGATTGCTGTGGAAACATGTTTTTTCTCACATGCAAGCTTTAGATAGTGATGGGGGAGTCTCTAATGTTCTTTCCATCATGTGGCTGACCAGGAATGTCTTCTGCCCCTAATACCTGCAAATTGTGCATGTTGGAAGGATTTGATATTTAATGCACAAACATATGCAGTAAGTTCTATGGTGCATCTTAAACCCAGAACCTCTGGGTTCTGGTACTGAAAACAGGACCTATTCATGTTTAATTATATGTCAAAGTCTAGTCATTTTAAAGGATGATGTTGGCATTTCACTTGAATGATTCATTAGAATCCCTACAGCATAGAAACAGACCCTTCGGCCCAATAAGTCCACACCGATCCTCCGAAGAGTAACCCACCTAGCCTACATTTACGTCTGACTAATGCACCTAACCTACACATTCCTGAACATTATGGGCAATTTGGCATGACCAATTCACCTGACCTGCACATCTTTGAATTGTGGGAGGAAACTGAAGCACCTGGAGGAAACCACATAGACACTGAGAGAATGTGCAAACTCCACACAGACAGTCACCCAAAGTGGGAATTGAACCCAGATCCCTGGCGCTGTAAGGCAGCAGTGCTGACCACCATGCCACCATGCTGTGGCACTTAGACAAGGACTCTTATTCTCTCAGGATCACCAATAGTTGTCAGAAAGCAGCGGTCCAAGAATGACATAGACATTGCAGCAAAGGATGGTGGTTACACTTCAGGGCAGAAAGCCAGCCTTCTGAAAAGCTCAGAGTCTAAAACTATATATAAGGCAATGATAGGGCAACCCAACATGGTCCTGGGTGTCCAGAGGGCACAAATAATATTTGGAAGAGGCTTCCAGATGTGCAGTGGAATACAAAGACAAGTAAACTCCCTTTTACATACTTGCTGCCCTTTTCATCTGGATGCATGCACCAAACAAGATTTAATTTCTGGTGTGAGTTTCCCTAATTCTCTTTACTAATCTGTTTAAGGGCCATCAATAGAAGACCACATGAGTATTGGGCCCTGAAATCAGAATAAGCTAATGCCATGTAATGTAATTACTGCAATGTATTTCTGAAATGATACTGGAAACAAGGCTGAGACTGGAGACATAGTGCCACCATCCAGGTGTATGCTTTTAGTGACATATTCCCCATTACCCTTGTCTTTCTTTTCTGCTGGGGTTACTCTTTCTAAGCAGTTGTAATGCCTTAAGTTCTTAGCTCTCTTTAAGGCAATGTCTTGAGGATGCATTGTGACTGTGTGGCCTTTCCTCCTCTGATAGAGTCTTTTAGTGTGAACATCTAGGATACCATGGCATTGTGCTGCCTGACACCTCACAGCATGTTACATCAAACACTCCTCTTGCCCAAGCAATAGTCCAACTACTATGTCCTGGAACAGGCATCTAGTTAGTTTGGTAACTTACAGTGTTGTATTTTGGAATGAGCTGAGATGGCAACACTGAGGATATCCACCAAGTGGCCATTGCATGTCAGTGTTTCGCCCTGAAGTTATAAACAGCTCTCATGGGTCCACGGGCTCCGTTTTTGACAGTTTGCATACTTCGACTCCTGCTGGTTAGTAAATTGTTTTCTGAAGCTAAATCAAAATCCTGGAACTCCCTCCTTAACCAAATTGTAGGCGTACCTACAATACATGGACTTCAGCGGTTCAAGAAGACAGCTCACCATGACCTTCTCATAAGCACCTTGGGGTTGGACGCTCAATGCTCATCAAATCTGTAATGCCCACATCCCATTAACAAATAAAAAAAATCAGAGCCAAATCCTTCAGTTAGCATTTCCTTATCACTGGGAAAACAATGGAAGAATTGTCCCCTCTAATAGATGGCATTAGTAGCTAGTATTTGATAAGAATAATCATCAGATATGCTTTTTGGTATCCTTCTACTTGTCATGGGTGGAGATATTGACCACTACCGGGACCTCCCAGGTTTCCTGGTGCCAGCTCTATCTTTAAAACCCAGCCACACATTTGGGCAAGAGCTATCCATTCATAACTGCCCTGCATGGTTCCTGACAGTTGTCCCAGGCATTTTGAGCAGAGGCAAATTGGACCCTGCTTAATCAGCAGAGACCTAGAGAAGAGGAAGCATATCTGTTAACTTCCCATACAGCATGCTCTGGGATACATTGATGGTCAGTCAATGTCCATTATTGGATTCAAGTCGCATGACTGATATAATTATCACAGTTCAGTGTCTACCTTACAAAATTTGTTTCATAGCTATAAGGAGTTATAGATGTTTCAATGTTTACTATTTTAATGACTGTGCACTTGAATGAAATGTTTTTGTTTTCAGGCATAACTCAATTGAAAGAGTGTAAAATAATTATGATGCTTCCAAATAAACCTGTTGGACTATAACCTGGTATCCAACATTGGCATCTCCAAGCCAATTGTTTATTAATGAGAGTATTTAGTCAATAGAGAGAAGTTTTCAATGCACTTTCAATACTTTAATCAAACATTGTGTTATCTCTCCATGAGTTCATGGTGAAAAATAGTTGAGTTGACATGGTGGGTGTAAAAATAAAGGCAATGGCATGTGTAGGCATGAGTTACCACTAAGATGGTATAGGGTTAATTATGAGCCATGGGTCTGGGACAGTTACAGCATGTGAAGAGCCAGGGAGAAGGCAAAAGAGTAAAGGTTGAGATGGAGAACATGAAGGAATAAGCTAGGTGGCTGGGAGGCATAGGTTGACATGGAGGAACATAAAAGTCCATTGTGGGATGACAGAATGGCATAAGTTGACATAGAGGGTATGATTTGACATGGAAGGCACCTGGGGAGTGTGTGGACATGTAAGGAATGAGGGCTAGAGGAATATTTTTGCTTTTCTTCCTTATTAAGCTTCAACACAGCGCCAGAGCATTCCAGTAAGTTTTCTCTGCAGTGTGCCTCTCCACCTGGCAGCCACTACTTTCATTCCAGTGTAATCGAGTTCACCTCTCAAAGACCCCTGCATCCTGGAACAAAAAGTCCCTCCTCCTGGGCTATGTCTTGCTTGCTCACGTTTGCAAAGTCAGGATATATCTTGACTCTGTAGTCAGAAGCAAAAATTCAGGCCATTGAATCTCAGTGTCTTCATGACCCAAGGTAGAGTGGAATGATGAGTCAGCTGGTGAGTCGTATTTCTTTTTCTCTTTATTCTTGTATGAGTCGTGGGCATCATTGACAAGGCCAGCACATGTTGCCAGCCCTCATCCCCTTGGATTGATTGATTCTCTCGGCCATTTCAGAGCCTAATTAAGGATCCATCACACTACTCTGGGTCTGGAGTCACATGTAAGTCAAATCAGTTAAGGACAGCAGATTTCTTTACCTGATGGACATTAATGAAACAAATGGACTTTTACAACAATCAGCAAAGATTACTTAGTCCCTGTTAGATTGGCTTTTAATTTCTGTTTCTTTACATTTATTTCAAATTTTGTCATCAGAACCCATGTTTTCAGAACATTTGCCTGGCCCTTGGCATTACCAGTCCAGTGACTTTAACACTATGCTATTGCCTCCCCAATTCTTATTCTGTGGACAGTTCATCTTTAACAAAGAGACTTGAGAACTGCAAATGGCTAGCTGTGATTGTCCACATTCTAATCAGGTAATTGATTGCTGAAGTTGATATGAAGAAATTCACACAATTTGCTCACCATCTTAACTGTTGTGTCCATTGTTTAAGAAAATATTGTCTAAAATGTATTCATACCTCTACCAGGTAAGACACAACTTTAAATCTTTTGCTCAAGTAATACTTTACCTTCTAAAAGTAGTGACTGATTTTGTGCTACATCCACCAGTGTGTCTTTTGTTACAGGATGAAAAGAATCAACTGATGGCCACAAATGTTTGGTTAAAACAGGTAAGAAGATCATTTCCTGGCTTCCATGAGCATTGTGTTAACATGGTAACTAATGAGGAATTAGGTATGATTCACTGACACAGTTCATTCCTATTGTTAGTGTGCAGAATTAAGAACTTCTGTTACACTGCAATTGTACAATAATAATCCTTGCACTCAGCCATTTCTTTGTAGTCTTTGGTGGATTTATTTCATTGTGTGCCTCCTCATCTGTGCTTGCAGGCTAGTTGGCCATGGAAGTTAGCAAAGCTTATAATTAATGCCATTCAATGAAAGGAATTCATTGCAATCAAAGCTATTACAGGATCCAAATCTCAAGTGAAATGCCTCCATGGTGATTAAAAGACCAGTAGATTTAATGGAATTAATATTCCTATAGCTTTCCCCATTCTCACAGGGAAATAGTTGACCTTTGTTTTGCAGCTATTCCTAATATATTTGAAATCATAAACTCAAAATCAAGGATAACTCTGTGGTCAAAATATCCATTTATAATAGCTTTCTACACTATTTTATGGTATCACAGCTCATCAAAGCAATTAAAGGTAAACAATTATATTTAAATTGCTCATGGAAAGATGTTATGCAATTCCAAAACCCAGCAGAGTAAAATGCTGTACAGAAAAGATAGCATGGGCTGATTTATATCTTATCATATTGTGTGGATTGTGCTGAACTATCCCTCAGACTTCCCTTCAAACTTAAAATGATTATTTTTATTAAAGAAAAGTGAACATCTCTGCTCTACCTGCTGGTAGATAGCAGATATCTGCTATTGGAAAAGAATCAACTAATGGCTACGAACGTTTGATTAAAACAAATAAGATCATTTCATAACCTCCATGCATATCATGTTAACATGATGATTAACAGGCAGTTAGATATGATTCACTGACACAGTTAATTCCAATTGTTATTCTGTGGAATTACTTCAGCATATTTGTCTATCAAATGGCATAATGAATATGGTTTTATGTATATTTCAAAGATAATTAATCATGTATTAATGTGATTACCTTCCCTATTGTAGGAGTGGAATGATTACAAACTGAGCTGGAACCCAGATGATTATAGCGGCATCCACACCATTCGAGTTCCATCTGAATCAATCTGGCTGCCTGACATAGTGTTATATGGAAAGTAAGTCTTCTTGCTTTTACAGTTCCCTAACGTCCAAAAAAGAAAACTTGATTCAATCTATTCTGATAATGTTTGCACTACCAGCTGGGAGGAGACTCATGCAGAGAATGAACACTAGCATAGACCAGTTGGGTTGTTTCTATACCGTTTTGATACCAATCAACCACCTGGTACACCTTCTAGGTTTAGACAACATTATAGGTGAATCTTTTCTATCTGTTCAATCCAAAGTGCTGTGAAGTGGTATTAATGTCAATCTAAATTAGCAATCTCACTCAAGGGAAGTGGTGTCAGAGTTGTAATGCTGCTGGTTAGTAATCCAGAAAACTAGACTACTTTTCTGAGTACATGGGCTCAAACACCACCATGGCAAATGGTGAAATAATAAAAATTTGGAATGAAAGGCTACCCTAATGGCAAGTACTATTGATTGTTGTAAAAGCCCATCTGGTTCACTAATGTTCTTTAGGGTAGAAAATCTGCCATTCGACCTAGCCTGGCCTGCACATGACTCCAGATTCACAACAACTTGATTGAGTCTTCACTGCCCACTGGGCAATTAAATCACAGAATTATAGGATCCTGACAGTACAGAAAGAGGCCATTTGACCCATTGTTTCTGCACTGACCCTCTGAAGAGGATTCTACCCAGTCTACCCCCATAAACCCACACGTACCATGGCGAAAGTGAGGACTGCAGGTGCTGGAGGGTGTGGTGCTGGAAAAGCATAGCAGGTCAGGCAGCATTCGAGGACCAGGAAAATCGATGTTTCGGGCAAAAACCTGATGAAGGGCTTTTGCCCGAAATGTCGATTTTCCTGCTCCTCGGATGCTGCCTGATCCACATGTACCATGGCTAATCCACCCAGCCTATACATCCCTGTACATTGTGGGGCAACTTAGCATGGAGAATCCACCTAATTTGCAGATCTTTGGATAATTAAAGATGGGCAATAAATGCTAGCCTAGCCAGCAACACCCAGGTCCTGTGAACAAATAAAAACAAACTTATAAGCTACAAGAATGTTGCTGAAATTATGGAAATGTAAACACTACTGTTGTTAAAGTACATTGCATCATTGAGCTAGAATAGAGGGAGCATTCATCCTTGAATATTGAACCCAACCTGGGAATGCTGAAAGGTGACATTGCATGTGGAAACACTTCAACAGCAACCTCTTGCCACAATGTACAAAGAAAACCAAATTCCATTTAAAAATATCCCATTAATCTATCAAAGGTGGACACATATTCAAATGTAATCTATTCATCATTGTGGAAGTGAATTCTCCATACATCAACACACCAGAATCTATTTGATTGCTCAAACTAATTGCAAAAATAGGATGCGCTGCAAGGGTCGGTGCTGGGTCCACTGTTGTCCATCATTCATATAAATGATTTGGATGAGAATATAGGAGGCATGTTTACTAAGTTTGCAGATGACACCGAAATTGGTCATATAGCATCAGTGAAGCAGGTTATCTAAGAGTGTGATAGGGTCTTGATCAACTGGGTCAGTGTGGAATAGCAAATGAAGTTTAAATTAGATAAATGTCAGGTATTGCATTTTAGTAAGATAAACCTGGGCAGGAGTTAAACAGTTCATGGTAGTTAGGGCCCTAGGAAATGTAGTCAAATCGACCTTGGGGTACATGTAACATAGTTACCTTGGGGTGGCGAAGAAAGCGTTTGACACACTTGTCTTCATCTGTCAGAGCACTGAGCACAGAAGTTGGATATCATGTTATAACTATACAAGACATTAGTAAGGCCACATTTGTACTACTGTGTACAATTCTGGTTGCCCTGCTATAGAAAGGATGTTATTAAACTGGAAAGAGTGCAAAGAAAATATTTCTAAGGATGTTTCCAAGACTGGAACTTTGAGTTGTAGGGAGAGGCTGAATAGGCTGCGGCTTTATCCCTGGGGATAGAAGCCTTATAAAACCTGATAGAGGTTTATAAAATCATGAGGGGCATGGATAAGGCAAAAGATCAAGGTCTTTTCCCCAGGGTAGTTTCCCCAAAACTAGAGGGCACAGGTTCAAGGTGAGAGGGAAAGGGTTTAAAAGGGACCCGAGCGGCCATGTTTTCATGCAGAGGGTGGCCAAACATAGGTAAATGGGACTAGTTCAGTTTAGGAAACCTATTTGGCATGGATGAGTTGGACCAAAGAGTCTGTTCCCATGCTATATGACTCGAAGACTCTATGACTCTATGTTGGTCATGGCTCACTTTTAGCATCTTGCGTTTCTAATTCAAAGATTTACAAGTTCATGTTCCTCTTCAAAGGTCTATAATCGTGCATTGACAGAGTGCATTGTTGCAATTGCCATCTTCAGGATGAGTTGTTAAACTGAGGTCCTGTCTGAGGTCCATAAAATATTCTAAGGCACTGTTTCAAGAAGAGCTCTTGGCCAGATGTTAATCCCTCAAACAATATCACTAAAACAGATCACTCAGTTATTCAGTCCAGTGCAGTCTGCTGCATTGCCCATAGTTCAATCGATGACTACTCCAAAAATAGTTGAGGATGCCTTAAAGTCATGAAAGGATGTGTAAGCATAAATTATTTGTTTAATGTTTTAGGAATTGAGATCTGTATGAAATATTTCGATCATTATTTAATGAAGCTGTTTTATATGCTAACATTATCATTACTAAGATCATACACTGCTACTTTTGATTTTTTTTTCAGTATTATGAGTCTCAGATTGATCATTGAGTTGAAATGACTGACAAGCAACAGTAAATTTCATTAAAACTATATTTAAAGCTGCTGCTTCTTAAATATTGAACAAGATTCTGCATAGCCAGTAAATCCTCTGTGGTCTCACACAAGGAAAGTCAATTGATTTGCTGTTTGAAACAACTTGGAGGATTTTGTAGAGATACAGGATTTATTGAAAAGTTAAAGCAGTTTAGATTTCCTATTTTTACTTGTGCAGGGCTGAACCTGTTGTGTAGAGTCACACATTGTTTCCTTTAATGCCTAGATGCCCATTAAGAAAACAGTAAGTTCCCTAAGTAATGGCAATATTATAAATCCCAATTCAAATTTAGAGAACATGGAATTAACAATCATTTGGCCACTTTAAGTTCTCAATATTTGAACTTCTGGTTCAAAAATTCCAGTGGCTGCAGCATTGCCAATGAATAAACAGTAGAGTCATTTTCTGGTGGAAAAGAGAGGCATTAGGATCGAAAGGCAGGGCCAACCCAAAATAGATTTGTTGACGAGTGAGCGATGGGGTTAAGGTGGGAATTGTGGAGGGGAAATATGTATCACCCTGACAACAGAGGGAGAGAACCAGGTGAGGTCAAATGGTGGTGGGAAATGGTAGATCAGATTGGCAGCATCAGCCCACACCATGTATATTGTAGGTTAATTGGTTGAACTCTCTTAATTCTTTGACATAATCTTTGATAATCGGATAACCAAGGTTAAACATTTTACTAAACTTAAAAGACAACAGGCTTTACAGATAGAAACATTGGGCAGACACTTAGAGTGGTCCCAATGACATGGGCTATGACAAGAACTGTGGTAGAATTGTGAGAGAAGCTCAGTAAGGCATATCTTGAGGTTGGGAGTGACTTCCTGCATACTTAAAGTAAGCTCGAGGATCCAAGATGACATTCTTGCTAGGCAGTGGTGAATTACCTATTAAGCGGGTTTATTGCTTATTAAAAAACCTATTAACTGCATAATCTCACCTCATTAACACGTGGCTTCCTGTCCTACAAACCCTCTGCAAGCAAAATAAATGCCAAGAATTCTCAATGTAAAGAATTCTCTCTGAGTGACTTCAGCTCACCACTGGCTGTAAGGAACCTCCATGTTATTCGCTATGTAACAACATTCCAGGGCACAATTGATGGGCAACAGTGGCACACAACTCTCCCCACTGAGGTTGGCATCTGATAGTTGCCAAATTCTCACAGCTTCTATTGCACCCTTCCAATCCACTGCAGGACAGTTAAGCAGTATAAACTTGTGTTGCAGAGCACAACAACTGGCATTGACAGGCTGCTGCAAGGACACTTTGCATGCAATGTCAGGCATTCAGCTCATGCAATGAACCAAGCTGCAACATAGGGCTGCTCACTTGTTCTGTTCGCATGCACTCTTGTTCCACCTACCTGCATGCCGACAGTATCCATGCCATGCCTGTTGTTGCTTCAGCTAGAGACTAGAAGTTTTCAGAACTGCTGTATTGATGAGCTCTTTAGCGCAGACGCAGAGGCAGGTTGTTTGCCAGTAAGGATATGTCCTAGGGTAGAATGTCTTGCTGCAGAGGGAGAAAGTGAGCCCTGTAGGTGCTGGAGATCAGAGTCGAAAAGTGTGGTGCTGGAAAAACACAGCAGGACAGGCAGCATCTGAGGAGCAGGAGAATTAACATTTCAGGCATTAGCCCTTCATCAGGAATGCACAGCATACTGAGAGGTCAACATGTGCCAGCTGCCTAGATGGAAAACACTTTGCATGTTCATTCAATCACCTGGCCATGTAAAGGTAGGGAAGGGCGGGGTGAATGTTACAAGTAGTTACAAGTACAATCAGTATTGGACCCAGTCCAGTGGATTGGCCAGGGTCATTTGGATGAGGCATGGTCAGGGTCTATGACTACAGTTCAGGGAGTGGGGAATGGTCATTCTTGTTGACACATCACAAAGGAATAATGTATTAACTGTCAGGAAGCTACAAAGTCAATGGTCAATGGTCATGTCTGGGAATAAGTTGTCAAAGTCAGTTAGATATCTAAGGCAATATTGTATTGGATGTCCATGCATTGATGGTTGAGAAAGGTGAAAGGGGGACTTACATGAGCAAGGGAAGTACTCAATGTTAAAAATGATTGGGGCGATCAAGTCTCAAGGCGGGGTGGAGACTATTAGCAGTGGCACCATCATGGCCTCTACAAGGGGAATGTTGAGGACCTGAGTGGGCATGTGGGGTGAGGTAATGTTGGGGCTCAGGGCAATGACAGAGAGCTGGAGATGAAATTCAATGTGCTGGCTCTCCACATGGACTGAGTGGAAATGGACTGATGGGTCACTGCAATCTAAAAGAAAAGAAATTGGTTCTGGGAGGAGGGGACAGAGTATCTGGCAACAATTCAGACCATGCTGCTGCTGTGTTCCCTGCCATCACTTGCTGTTCACTTGATGTTCAATGTAACTGGAAATGGCTGAGACAATGCCCAGGTAAAAACAATGGCTGCAGATGCTGGAAACCAGATTCTGGATTAGTGGTGCTGGAAAAACACAGCAGTTCAGGCAGCATCTGCCTGAACTGCTGTGCTTTTCCAGCACCACTAATCCAGAATGAGACAATGCCCAGCCTGGATGGGGTAATTGCCACATTGATAGACCAAAGTGTGGGATCCTTATCTGCTGGACATCAGGCCATTGAAGAAGCAAATGCATGAAAATGAGCTTGCAAACTGCAGCTGTATTCAAATTACAATGTTTCATCATCCGCTTGCAATGTATACAGAGGGAGCATGTTTAAGGTTCAAATGTTGGTCAAAGATGGTATGCATCATGCATTGGTCCTTTTAAATTGTCCATTAGTGTCTGAATGAATGCACAAAGTAATGGCAATAACTTTAGAAGAGGAAAATGCTGATCAAAACAAATCCATAATGTGTGAAATATTCAAGGGTGTTGTTGGAGGTGGCGATGGTTGCTTCATTATCGCTCACATATTACAATGGACCCCACTGTATGCAAGATATGTTTCATGGTTGATGTGGGTCTGGGATAGAAAGGAGGTCAGACCATAGCATACCTCTCCTTTTTGATGAAATGTTGGCCACTCAGCTGGCACAACACCTTCACAAATTTCCTACATATGTTAAACTTGAAGCTGAATGAATGATGGAGGCACAGCCCTTATTATCAGGGAGCTGCGTGTCTAACTGTATGGAAGTGTGTATGCAAGTCTTAGCTACAGAATATTCACCACTGATGGTTATCAGAGCTGGTTTGCTCCTTACATTCCCACCATGATCATTGCTAGTGAGTCATGTGTCCAAGCTGCTGTTGGCATGTTAGTCACTGTGGCTGCCTACCCTAGAAGATGAAGTTGGACACTAGATGACCAGGGCCGATGACATGTCCAGAAATAGCTGCAGGATGTCATGGTGGAAGAGAAAGTTAAAAATCACATAACATCAGGTTATAGTCCATCAGGTATCTGATGAAGAAGCAGCACTCCACAGGTGAGTACTTCCAAATGAACCTGTTGCTCTATAACCTGGTATTGTGTGATTTTTAACTTTGTACACCTCAGTACAACACTGGCTTCTCCACATCAAGGTGGAAGAGGATCTCCAAGATCAGGTAGAGATCACAGTTACAGAACCCTTCAGGTCATATCAGATCTGCATGCCCTCCGCTATACTACCGAGAGTGCTGCGTCATCCAGGTATGCTGTATTCTGCACAACTGGAGAAGGCAACGAAGAGATGTGCTGGATATTGAGGGACTGGAGGGAATGGGAGCAGTCTTCTGAGCAGGAGGATGAGGACAATGGGAAGGAGGACGTTCTCTTTGTACGTGACAGAATTCATTTATTTTGAGTGCTACAATTCAGCCAGGACCTGACTGACACCCTCTACCAGTAGATAAGAGCTGGCTGCAGAAGACCATCTTGGAATGTAAAATATTCATTGGTCATAATGCCAGCATTTGTTTTGCATTGTGAGGGTGAACTGCAGCCTCAATTGGTTTTGTTTTTTTTTTGCTGTCTGCAAATAAAAGATCATGTTTGCAATTGTCCAGTTACTTGCCTCTATGTGATGTGCCCTCCTGGAGATTGACAAAGCATGTGTCTGAGGTGTGCGCTGGGACAGAATAGCACTGACTTACAGAGATGTTTAGATTGAATGTAGCTAGGAGAGGTAAACTGTTTAGCATGGCGTATACACAGTAACAAAGTTGAGAGAATGGAGTTATAAGTATGAGAGACTGTCAGCCTTGCTAATTATGTACCTTGAATAACACAGCTTTCTGACTATTGTGTGGTGAGGGGCAGTGCCACATTGTCAAAGCTTTTCCAGGCACACAGTGGTCTTTTAAATTTGGTACAGATGCCAGGGATGTAGGACTTTAAACAATATCTGCTGAGTGATGAGCTCTTCTGTGGATGGCAAGTAGTAAAATGGGGTTAAATATGGACTAGGGGGTTACCACAGGGTCAAGGCAGGTAGTTAATGAGGAAATTTGATAAGATATGGCGAAAGATTTTGTGAGAGATAAACCTAGTGTGAGGATTGACCTGTTGGGAAGTTGACCTGTTGTCTTAACTAATTAAGTCAGTTATCAGACACTTGCCATCCGCATGGGCACTTTACTGTGACAGAGAGACCACTAGGTAAACTCTGACAGTTTCCCTACACATTCTAAATGTGAGGGGGTGGGGGCACAAGGAAGTCTTTCCTTCTTTTATGGCTGCTCAGTAACCCGTGGAGGGCCACACAGAGAATAATGGTCACCATCATTCTATACCTGCATCATTGGCAAGTTCCCTCCCTCAGGCCTCCCTGGGGTGCCCTCTTCGTCTTGGCTATCTCAGTCAGTGGGATGCTGAACAGCTACTCAGTGATGACAAATAACCCAGAGGCCACTGCAAGGAATGTTGTCTGACAGGGCTGGCAACTCTTGGCGGGGGTGGGGTGAGCAGTGAAGCAGTGAGGGCTAGCTAGCTTGATAGGATTGTCCCCAGCTGGTAATCTGCCAGCCACAATGTCCTGTTGCTCCCCTCCCCCACATGGGTCAGGCCCTGCTTTCAGTCCCCGTCTACTTCGCTTTTTCAAGAAGCATTGTCTCTGAAAATCTCTAGGAAGCTAGTCCATGAGTATTTTACATTCCATGATGGTTTTCCGCAACCAGCTCTCATCTGCTGGTACCAATCAGGTTCTATTTAGCTGTTGTGCCCACTTTGCCCAAAAATGGAAGCATGCAGCTGTAGGTGACAGCAAGAGCTGTGACACATTGTCAGTTAGTTTAGTAATAAAGACACCAACATGGAGCTATCTCGAGACTCGAGAAAACAGTGAGAATGGGGAGGTGATGACATAATGGTAATGTCATTGCACCAGTAATCCAGATCTCCAGGCTAATGTTCTGGAACATATATTTGAATACAACCAGGCAAATTATGAAATTTGAAATCAATAAAATCTGGAAATGGAAACTAACCTACTTGAAAACATGAAACCAGTTAAATCCCATCTAGTTCACTAATGTCCATTATTAAAGAAAAGCTGGCATTCTTAACTGTTCTGGCCTACACATGACTGCAGACCCATCATAATGTGTTTGATTCTTAACTGCCCTCTTAAATAGCACCAGCAAGACATTCAGTGTTGGCCTACTAGTCATAGCTACATCCCATACAAGAATCACCTGGCAAGTTGAATATATCAGAGCAGAATTTTAGGGAACGGAAACATTTCTGGTATGACTCTATGACCCATTGGTCAGATTTTTCCCCTCACTCTCCTGCTTGACAGTCTTTCCTGCTGCAACTCTTTAGACACTTGACATGCTCATGGTGCAGTGAGGTCATGGAGACATCTGGACTTAGTGAATGATATAACCAAATGTATACACCTCCTTCATGGATGAGTTTAAAGGATTGAGAAAGAAACAAGAGAATATACAAGGAAAGATATGAAGTAAAATAAGGACAGTAGGAAAAATTGAGGTGGAGTGAAAGTGTGGATTAAGGGAGAAAAAAAAGAGAAAAGAATAAGTAATGAATATTTTTAAATTTTGATTTTTAGAAAATTGACACTCAGCTGTTTTTTCTTTTGGTTGCATTCTACGTTTCTACTGCCATTCATCCCACTTCTGTCACTAAGTTGCAACACTAAAGAGGCAGGAATGAAGGTAATGCCTTAGGCACACAGGGAAAATTTTGGAAGTTTTCCACTTCCCATTGTATAGAAATTTCAAAGTGCTCTTCAGCAGATATTGAGTATACATGATGCAAAGGAATGTACTTTTTATCCATTTCCAAAAATATTTGATTAGCAAATGTTTGTGCCGTTTGGTTACGAGCCAAGAAAATTATTGCTGCATCGAAAGCTGCTGCGCTCAGTTCCGGTCTCCAGATTACAAAAAGGATCTTCAGACACCATGGAGACACTGCAAAAAAAAAATTACAATGATGATACCAGAACTGAGAGGTTACATGTAAATTAAATATATAAGTAGCGATTTGATAGGGTAAATGTGAAAAGGATGTTTCCACTTGTTGGAAAGTCCAAAACGCGATGGCGTAATTATGAGGAGAAATATATCTTGAATAGAATTTAAGAAAAAGTTATTTGCTAAAGCTTGGTTAGAATTTGGAATACTCTACAACGTGAAATAGTTGATGTGAAAAGCATTGCTGCATATAAAGGGACACTTGATACAGTAAGTACATGATGGAGAACAAGATAGACTGTTAAAGGTAAAGGAGGTAGGAAGTGGGGTATTTAAAACACTGAGTTGTGTGTAATGGTCTTTTTAGTGCTGTGGGTGGAGTATTGGGCCAAACATTCCAACAGATCATCATAGGCTGAAACTTTTATCACTGGGTGTGTCGGAAGTTGAGGCGTGACGTTATAGAGGTTGATAAATCATGAGGGGTATAAATAATATGAATCACAGGTGTCTTTTCCGTCGAGTGGGGGATTTCAAGACTGGGAGCATATTTTTAAGGTGCAAGGAGAAAGATTTAAAAGAAGATATGAGAGGTAGTTTGTTTTACACAGAGAGTGGTTTATGTGTAGAATGAACTTCAAGATGAAGTGGTGGATGTAGGTATAGTTTAAACGTTTAAAATATAGGAATAAGAAATGTTTGAAGGTATATGGGCCAAACGCAAGCAGGTGGGATTAGTTTTGTGATTATGGCCGACATGGACTGGCTGGACCTGTTTCTATGCTGTGTGATCCTATGACTCTATCAAAGATCCAGATGTATGACTGATGTATGTTGGACCCCTGTGAATGTTCTGACATGCAGAGCTATGTGAGAGTTGCCTGGAAAGTTTTCAAAATCTGATGGATAATTCCCCTCCTCTTTGAGACCCTCCAGAGCTACAGTCAGAGAACAGATCAACTCTGCTGTGCTTACCTAGATCATTACTCAGGAAATGAGAGAAAGCTTTAATCTGAATCTAACATCTGCTTGACAACACAACTGACCCCATTCCTCAGTCAACTTCACCCATCTCCTACTTTCCCCTGACTTGACCACTCTCCTGAGCACTGACAAAATTCTGATATGAATAGCCCACCCAAGGCAAGCTGACCTAACTTCTCTCTCAACCACCTGACTACTCTCACATTATGGCCCACGTCCTAAACTGCCTCACCCCACTTGCCACCCAATTTCTCATTAATCTATTTTACTCACTTGCACCTCCCTTTGCCCACCTCAGCCATTTATTTACTCACTCACTTACCCATCCACTCACTCATTCACAAAATTTCTAAAGCTAATCGTGTTCACTTACCTTGCTGCAGTTAGTACCATAAAAAGAACTCCAATCTGCTCCTACATGTTTTCTCAAGGGATGCTGCACTGCACATTTTGTTGCAAGTTGGCATCAGATGACCCTGGTAGACACTGGAGTAGTATTGATTCCAGTCATTTTACAAGTACAGTAGTAATCTGCATAGGCAATGTCTCCAGTATGGGCCTCACACTTTAGAAAGAATCCCAATGAGAGGATAAAGATTTGCAAAAATCACAGTAACTCCACTGCTGCTAACAGATTTACTCATGGGCATTTCGCCCTGCAACTGACCCATGAGGGACTGCTCCTAACACAAGCAGCAGGTAGAATTTTTCTGCATCCTACAGAAACAACGACATGAAATTAAGTTTTGTGAAGTTACCTATTTACAGCATTGTCAAATGGTTGGTTGTTGTTAATTGATGTGTCAATGCGTCAGTGGGACAAAAATGAAGCTGCACTGGAGAGATTGGAATAAAACACTGATGGGAAAAGTTGTAGCCAAACAATACTATTAACTACCCTCTTTACCTGTCCTGCTACTTTCAATGATTTGTATACACATAGACCTAAGTCCCTCTGCTCCTGTACCCACTTTTAGAATTGTACCCTATAATTTATATTGTATTTCAAGTTCATCTGACCAAAATGTATCACTTCACCTTTTTCTCCACTGAACTCCATCTGCCACCTATCTGCCCATTGCAATGTCCATTTGGAGTTTCACACTATCCCACTCACAGTTTACAATGATTCCAAGCTTTGTCATTTGCAAACTTTTGACATTGCCCTTTGCACAGCAAGCTCCAGCTCATTAATATACATCGGGAAAAGCAAGGATCCCGATAGCAATCACTGCGGAACTCCACCACAAACTTTTCTCCAGCTTGAAACATAATCATTGACTATTATTCTCAGTTTCCTACCACTCAGCCAATTTTGTTCCCACATTGCTACTATTCCTTTTGTTGGAGAAATTTGCCAGCAGCTTGAAGTGAAATTGACAGTTTATTGCAAGCGATATCACTAGAAGGATCGAATCCTGCCGACTACGCCAAACTGTTGGAGAAATTTACCCAATGGGTTATAGATCACAAAACAAAGCTTGAAGTGTAATTGACAAACAGTGTATTGCAAACGATATCACTGGAAGAGAAACAGACTAGGCTGACATAGAACTGACAATCTGTACAGGTAGATCAGATTTCTCTTCCCAGAGCTGAGGATAAGACCAGTTTTACAATAATGCTGCACAATGAGACTGATTAAGAAATGAGAAACTACAATGTATCTGGAAATGGAATAATCTAGTTGCAAGGATGCTAATTGGAAAGCAGTTATTGGATGAATGTCCTGTTCCTTCACACAATGCAACATCCTGACAGTCTTGATGGTTCCATTTCTCTTCACAGGTAGGTGTTAATGTCTCCTCTGAAGTGTTCAGGTGCTTTCATTGCCGTTTCTGGAGCATGTCCTTGCTGGTGCCTTTCTGTCTGACCTGCTCTTTGTGTGGCTTTGGTATTGCTGGGTTGTGAAACTGCCCTTGGGGCTTTGAGATATTTGTGGTGCTTTGTCATTGTTAGTGAGAGCTTAGAGTGTATTGTCTTGTCTGCATGCTGTCTCAATTAGCTTGTGAGCCTGCTTGGGAATTCTGGGTGTTTTTGATATGGTTTGGCCAATTTTGCTTTTGTGGGCCTATCGTGGGCTAGCAGATCTTTTCCCACACCTTTACTCTATCAACAGCCTGGCCGTCAAAAGACTCCACCAAATTTAAACTGGCAAGTACGTAATAGCTGGGATTAACTTTATAATCTTTCTTGAACAAGACTATAACATTTGCAATTCTCCAGTCTTCTAGCACTTCCCTCAAGTCTGGGGACTGGAAGTCTATGGCCAGTGCCCACAAAATCACCATCCTCACTTCCTTCAAAATCCTTGCATGCATCTAATCTGGTCCTGATATCTTGTTGGCTTTAATTGCCATTCGTGTATCCAAGACTTCTTCCTTATTAAATTTGAATCCTTGTAGTGATGGAGATTCCTCCTCTGTCACTATGGCCTGGGCAGTATCATTATCTTTTGTAAAGACAGACGTAAAGTAAAATGTTTTCTTTAAAATAAGCAAGAATTGATTGCTTTTGAATGGATTGAAAGCCTTTGGGGCAGTTTTGAAGGAGACCTGACTGAATTCAGAACAAATTGTACTTTGTCTCTGAGAGATGAACATAGAAAAGTTCAAGGCAAACACAGTTACCCTAGTGTAAAAGTTTAGATTGTAAACTGTTATGACACAGCAGTAAACCCCTCTGTTAATTAAACTAAACACACAGAAAAACTCACCTCGTCTCGTAATCTTTTAAAATATGATTGACAGATAACTCCCAAATTTTACTATTTAAAGAACAAATATCAATTTATTCTTCAACTCTGAAAGTGAACATTAAACACCAACTATTCACAAATCTAAGTCCCCATTTCTCTCAACTGCTTATTTTAAAGAAAACATTATACTTTACACCTGTCTTTACAAAAGAAGATGCGGCTGCCCAGGCCAATTTCTTGGTTCTGTCTTGATGGCAGTTGTTCTATCTGATTGTCAAAATGCCTGCCTTTTTTATATCCCCAACATTGGATTGTTTCATTGGTTCAATGTTGGCAAAACAATACAGTCAAACTTGATTGGGTTTTAGTATCCTGGGGCATAATTTAAACTGAATGATTAAATTCAAATTGTTGTCAGTACAGCAATCAACTCAGGTATATATTTTATAGCCAAATGTTACATATTTTTAATTTTCCTCGGTTGTGCCTGACCTGCTGTACATTTCAACTGTCACACGTTTTGACTCTATATATTAGATAGCTTGGTTTATTTTATTTTTGTGTAATAAACCTCTAAATAACCATCATGTTTAATTTAAATAAAAACGGTGTCAAGCCAGGTTTCATTCTTGAATTGACTTGCCCAGTCATAACATCAGCTATGATCCTAACAGTATCTTTATTGCCTATCAGTGCAGATGGAAGGTTTGAAGTATCCGTGATGACTAAGGCAATTGTGAAGTACAATGGGACAGTGAGATGGACACCTCCTGCAAGTTACAAAAGCTCCTGTACAATAGATGTCACATTTTTTCCATTCGACAAACAAAACTGCTCAATGAAATTTGGATCCTGGACCTATGATGGAAACATGGTTGACCTCATATTGGTGGATGAAGATGTGGACCGAAAGGATTTCTTTGACAATGGAGAATGGGAAATCTTAAATGCTACAGGAATGAAAGGAATGAGGAGGGCTGGATATCATTCATATCCATTTATCACATATTCCTTTGTATTGAGACGCTTGCCTCTATTCTATACATTGTTCCTGATTATCCCCTGCCTTGGTCTATCTCTTTTAACTGTACTGGTTTTCTACTCACCATCAGATGAAGGGGAGAAGCTATCTCTATCCACCTCAGTTCTGGTTTCACTAACTGTCTTCCTCTTGCTTATTGAAGAAATAATTCCTTCTTCCTCAACAGTCATCCCATTGATAGGCGAGTACTTGCTCTTTATTATGATCTTTGTCACGCTCTCAATCATTGTCACTGTCTTTGTGATAAATGTCCATCACCGATCCTCAACCACCTACCACCCCATGGCCCCGTGGGTGAAAAAACTCTTTCTTCAAACTCTTCCCAAACTATTATGTATGCGAGGCCACACTGATCGCTATCACTGTTCGAAAAGTGAGAATCTGAAGGTGAAGCAAAAAACATTTGATAAACATCAGCACGACAAGGTGAAGAATGATGAAAATGCAGCAATGATCGCAATCTTAGAAAAGGCTGCTGAATCAGTGAGATACATCTCAAGCCACATAAAGAAAGAGCATTCTATTCGTGAGGTAAGGGCACTAGGATAGTAACAAGCCAACAATGTGCATTTCAGAGCTTTCCAAAACAAAATAATATTTAAAGATGTGCACATTGTAGCTTCATTGCTGTATATAATAATTCTGGAGTCTAGGATATAATAACGATAAAGATTTTAAAAATTTAACAGATGTGTTCACTCTTCTTTCACCAAAGGTAATTCTGTCTCATTCTAGAATTTTAAAGGAATTCCTCATTTCTTTTTAATTTCACAGAAATGGAGTATTTGGATTTTCAAAAGGCATTTAGCAAGGTACCAAATAAAAGGTTTTTGTACTAGACAGGAACTCATGGTTAATGTAATAGGGTGGGTTTAAAATTGATTAGCACACAAAAGATTGAGAGTTGGGATTAACGTTTCTTCTTCAGGTTGGAATGACATAAATGGTGGGGTGCTACAAGGATCTACAAGGATTCATTACAATCTATAATAACGATATGGAGGAAGGTCCAGAGTGTAAATTGTCCAAATTGCTGATAATACAAAAATAGGTGGGAGAGCATGTTGGGATGAGGACATAAGAATATAGATAGGTTGAGTGTGCTGGTAAAAGCTGGGCAGGTGGATTTTAATGTAGAAAACTGCAAGGTAATGAACTTTGGTAGGAAAAATCAAAAGGCAGATTACTATGTAACTGGCGAGAAACTGTAGCACAGAGGGAGATGGGTGTTCTTTTCAAGTTTCACAAAACATTAGTATGCAGGTCCAGCAAGTAATTAAAAATGCAGAAGTGTTTTAGTTTTTATTGTCTGTAGTTTGTAGTTTATAAAAAGGAACTCTTGTTATAATAATGCAGTCTTGATAAGGCTGCACCTAACGTTCCATGTACAGTTTTGGACCCTGTATTTAAAAAAGGATATACTGGTATTGGAGGCTGTTCAAAAGAGATTCACTAGGCTGGTTCCTGTGATGAAAGGTTAACTTATCAAGAATGACTAAACAGCTTAGGGCTGATCTTATTGAAACTTACAGAATTGTGAGGGGACTTGACAGTGTGGATGTTGAGAAGATGCTTCCACAAATGGGGATGTCCTTATCTACAGGACATATTTACAGAATAAGAAACATAAGTAATAGCAAGAGGAGCAGGAGTAGGCCCTTCGGAGCCTTACACTTGCTCCACCGTTCAGTTTGATCATGGGTGATCTGATATTCCTCACCTCCACTTTCCTGTGATTTTCCAATAACCTTTGTTTCTAATACTGATCAAGAACCAATCTATGTCAACCTTAAATATACACAAGGACTCTGCCCCCACAGCTGTCTATGGCAAGGAGTTTGAAAGACTCACAACTCTATGAGAGAAGAAATTCCTCCACATCCCAGTATTAAATTGGCACCCCTTTATTTTGAGGTCTGCCCTCTGGTTCTAGTCCCTCTCACATGCGGAAAAATCCTCTCAGCATTCACCCTATCAAGCCCCTTAAGAATCCCATATGTTCCATAAGATCTTCTCTCATTCTTCTAAACTCCAGTAAGTAGAATTTCAACCTTTTTAGCCTTTGTTTATGAGACAATCCTCCAATAACAGGATCATCCTAGTGAATCTTCTCTGAACTGCCTCCAATGAAATAATATATTTTCTTAAAAAGAGGACCAAAACTACTCAAAGTACCTCAAATGTGGTCTCACCCA
This sequence comes from Chiloscyllium plagiosum, assembly GCF_004010195.1. Lineage (NCBI taxonomy): Eukaryota > Metazoa > Chordata > Chondrichthyes > Orectolobiformes > Hemiscylliidae > Chiloscyllium > Chiloscyllium plagiosum. The sequence continues at coordinate 104,596,081 of NC_057711.1, read as the reverse complement.
CACCATGTACAGTTGCAGTAAGGCTTCCCTATTCTTATATCCCGGGGAATACTCATTAAAAACTGAGATGGGAGGAAATCATTTCTCCCAGGTCTTCATGGATTGTTTACTTTAAGAGACTTGAGCAGACGAGATAATTGAACATGTTGAAAGAGGAGGTAGATAGATTTTTGAAATATCAGTGAGTTGACAGTTACTTTGAGTTGGCATGATAATAGATTCATGGCTTGGTACAGATCAGCCATGATCTTGTTGAATGGCCAGGCAGGTTTGAAGGGCTGAATGGCCTACTCCTGCTCCTGTTCCTTATGTACCTATGTTCTTAATACTCCTTCACCAATGTTTGTCTAGCAGGTGATTGGTTAGAGATGAGCTTGCAAGGCTTAAAACAGTGGTTCCCAACCTTTTCAGTAACATGGCACACTTAAATGTGACAAACAGTTCAGTTGTGCACTCACTTATATTACATCACGTCAATGTTGCCCTTTGGCCATGTGCTTTTAGAATGTTCACATTTTAGAATCCAAAGACCAAAACTGTGCTTTCAATTTGATTATATTTCAACTTTCATGAATTTTATGAGTTGTAATTTTGGTTGGATAAAGCATTTTCAAGGTGAAATAATATTTGTTTTATATTGTTTTTTATTACCTTTGTACAAACATTCATGACAACTCTCATGGCTTATAATGCATTTTTCTATAACTTTGCATTGCCGACTTTGCATTGCCACTCTTCACCACGACAGCCCTTTACCATATAGACGATACTCTTACAATGCATCTCTCCCATGTAACATTTTCTGCTTTTGGTTGTCATACATTTCAGCATTTTGAACTTTGATTCTGTTGGTGTAATCTGCAGTTCACACTTTGTTGTAACTTGTACTTCACAGAACTCAACTAAAGGTGCCCTAATTGTTAAAAGATTAAATGTGAGAATCCTATTTGAAAGAGTTTGTGGAGAGTTCAATGATTAAGTCATCTTGGCAACAAAAGACTGCATGGTTCGGAAAAGACATCAATGTTTTTCAAAGTGTGTGCATTGTCCAAGAGTTCATCAATGCTGACCTTCCAAGCATTACCTTCCAAACTAATATCCTTTGAAACGCTCAATTCATCAACTATCAAGCTATATACAGGGAAACATCAATTTTCCACAAACACAGGCGGGGAGTATTTCGCTTGGTTAATCGAATGCCAGATAACATAGTTTAACCAGGCATCAGGACCTTGCGATTTTGCTGAATAATCCAATATTTGGATAATCGAATGCCAGATAATCGAGGTTCCTCATATCCATTTATATGTTAGACCTTCTCCCTATGTATCACACAATCATGCCATCAATATAATTTTCTTTCCATTTTTCTACCTGTAAATCTCAGGTAAACTCATAACTACTCACATTGCATTATTAAACATTCTTTCTTTCTTCACAGGTTGTGGAAGACTGGAAATTTGTAGCTCAGGTCCTGGATCGGATTTTCTTGTGGCTGTTTTTGCTGGCAGCCATTCTAGGATCAGTATTGATGTTTGCTCCAGCACTTCAAATGTGGGCAAGCATTGTGATAACGCCCAGTGCAAACTATCACACTTAGCCTGAGGTTTGCAAGATTGACAATTTGGATCTGTTTAGCTAAGATGCCATTTGCTATTAGATGTAACTACATTTTATAGAAGGAAAGGGATTTAATAATCAATCATTTGGGAGTCGCAGAAAAACGCTTTTATTCATACATGATAAAAGTTCCATTAAGTTGTATCAGGTTTCTCTGTGCTATTTGCCAATATGTGTAAAAACAGTGCAAAAGGTTGATGCATTTCAAAGATAATTTATATCCAGAAAAAAATTCGTTTCTATGATCTTCCATGCTCTTCTTCTTAAGTCTATTTTCAACTACTTAGAAAGGATTATTCCCAGTCAGTGATTAAAAAATTGTTTTGTTTTGATCAGCCCATTTTCAGCTGTATTTGTCAAACAGAAGCAATTTGACATGATAGAACATATAAAAGCATCAACTTTGATGCAGTTCTTTCTGAAATATATTGTGTTCTAAGCAAATAAAAACCAAAAGAACTGCAGATGTTGTAAATTAGAGACAAAAATAGAAATTGCTAGAAAAGCTCAGTAGGTCTGTCAGCATCTATGGAGAGAAACAGAGTTAACGTTTTGGGTCAACTGGAAACATAAACTTAAATTCTCTCCACAGACACTGACATACCTGCTGAGCTTTTCCAACAATTTCTACTTTTGTGTTCTTAGCCACTATTTAAATCCATTTATTTAAGGCAGATTTTATGTACAGTGATGTGCAAACTATGCTGAGCAGAAAATTAAGCAAGACAAACCTCTCTGAAAATCACCACAATTTACACTCCAAAGTCCAAATTATGACCACAGTGTAACCACTCAACCAACTGTATATGTGTCACAATAAAATCTCATTCTAAATACTTTGCTTGAATAGTAAAATGTAAAAGTATCAGAATGTGCTGAATTTTGGCATATTCTAACAACGTTTGTTTCATATCACAACTGTTTATCAGTCAGCCGTGGTCACTTTGAATTTTGAAGATTTATTTTATTGTGAATTATGAAAGAATATCCAGCATGATTATTGGAGCCACATCACTTCTTGATAACTAGAAAACTGCTTATTCAGCATTTGAGATACATGCTTATGTTCACTATATAAAGTGTTTGAATATATTTCTGGCTTAAAAGGAAGAAAAAGATTTGAAGTACAAAGAAATTATATTAAGTGTCTTTGAGACATTATCCATGATTGTTCAATGTGCCAGCAATATAATGGATCAAGGAGCCATTATGCCTCAACATGATCACAATTAAACTGTGATAATGGTTCAAGATTAAAGTGGTGCTGGAAATGCACAGCAGGTTAGGCAGCATCCAAGGAGCAAGAAAATCGATGTTTCGGGCAAAAGCCCTTCATCAGCAATAGAGGCAGGGTGCCTTCGGGGTGGAGAGATAAATGGGTGGGGGCTGGGGCTGGGGAGAAGATAGCTAAGAGTTCAGTAGGTGGATGGAGGTGGGGATGAAAGTGATAGGTCGGAGAGGAGGGTGGAGCGGATAGGTGGGAAGGAAGATTGCCAGGTAGGACAGGTCATGAGGATGGTGCTGAGCTGTAAGTTTGGAACTGGGGTAAGGGGAAGTGAGGAAACTGGTGAAGTCCACATTGATGCCCTAGGGTTGAAGTGTTCCGAGACAGAAAATGAGGCATTCTTCCTCCAGGCGTCGGGTGGTGAGGGAGTGGTGGCGGAGGAGGCCCAGGACCTGCATGTCCTCGGCAGAGTGGGAGGGGGAGGTGAAATGTTCGGCCACGGGGTTGATTGGTGCAGGTGTCCCGGAGATGTTCCCTGAAGCGCTCTGCGAGAAGGCGTCCAGTCTCCCCAATGTAAAGGAGACCGCATCAGGAGCAACAGATACAATAAATGACATTGGTGGATGTACAGGTGAAACTTTGATGGTTGTTGGCAGATGATGCCATTTATGCGAAGGTTGATGGGGTGAAAGGTGAGAACCAGGGGGGTTCTGTCCTTGTTGCAGTTGAAGGGGCGGGGTTTGAGGGCAGAGGTGCAGGCCGTGGATGAGTTGCGTTGGAGGGCATCTTCAACTATGTGGGAAGGGAAATTATGGTCTTTGAAGAAGGAGGCCATTTGGTGTGTTCTGTGGTGGAACTGGTCCTCCTGGGAGCAGATATGGTGGAGGCAGAGGAATTGGGAATACGAGATAGCATTTTTGCAGGAGGTAGGGTGGGAAGAGGTGTAATGCCAGTATGTGTGGGAGTCGGTGAGTTTGCAAAAAATATCAGTATTCAGTCAGTCATCATGGATGGAGATGGAGGTGTCCAGGAAGGAGAGGGTGTTGTCAGAGATCGTCCAGGTGAATTTAACATCGGGGTGGAATGTGTTGGGCAAGTTGATGATCTACTCAACCTCCTGGCAGGAGCAGGAGGTGGCACTGATTCAGTCATCTATGTAGTGTAGGAAGAGGTGGGGAGTGTTGCTGGTGTAACTATGGAAGCCACGTAGCCAACAAAGAGACAGGCATAGCTGGGCCCATGCAGGTGCCCATTGCTACCCCTTTCTTCTGGAAGAAGTGGGAAGATTTGAAGGAGAAATTGTTAAGGGTGAGGACCAGTTCAGCCAAACGAATGATACTGGGAAGGATAGTGGGTTACTTTGTTAAAAAAGAAGAATCAAATCCATTCACATTCCTGATGTCTCAAAGGCAATATTCATTATGGAATTAGTCTGTTTAATAAATTGAGAAGTGGATGTAGCCCTTGACAATCACAACATTATTCCTCATGTTTCTCAACTTTCACAGAATTATGAATTGAGAAACATAAGGTCTATTAACATTGACTTCACCACTCTTGCATTACTAACAATATGTTATAGTGATCCAGCTACAAACAATTAGTTGGAATCCAAGTCAGAATTTCACTGTCTCCACGTGCATGTTGAAATATTATGAACTTTATTCTTCACAGCTTTATTGACCTATGAACACCCTCTCAACCTGCAGCCTCCACTATTTGGTATAGCATACTTCTGTAAAATAAAGTGATTTCATGTTATGAACATACTCTAGTCTATTTCTTACTTCTACCACACAATATAACAATAATATTTAACATTTTTTATTTTGAAACTGAGATCTTCAGTAGTTTATTACCAAATTTGATTCCACCCACATTTCCTGTGTTAGTATAGTTATAAAAGATGAAATGACCAATGCCTTAGCTGTACAAATCCTTGCTTCACTGACTTTAACACTTCTCAGAGTCCTAAAACACTGAAAGGCCCCACCAATCTCACAGCCCTAATACACTGACAAACCTCACCAATCTCACAGCCCTAACACACTGAAAAAACCCACAACTTCCCACAGCCCTAATGCACTGAAAAACCACACCAATCACACAACCCCTTATGCACTGAAAAACCCCGCCACTTCCCACTGTCCCAATGCATTGAAAATGCCCACCACTTCCCACAGCCCTAATGCACTGAAAAACCCCACCACTTCCCACAGTCCCAATGCATTGAAAAAGCCCACCACTTCCCACAGCCTTAATGCACTGAAAAACCACACCAATCACACAACCCCTAATGCACTGAAAAAACCCACCACTTCCAACAGACCCTATGCACTGAAAAACCACACCAATCACACAATCCTTAATGCACTGAAAAATCCCACCATTTCCCACAGACCCAATGCACTGCAGCTCTAATGCACTGAAAAAGCCCACCCCTTCCCACAGACCCAATGCACTGAAAAGGACCACCAACCTCCCAGCGCTAACACATTGAAAAAACCCACCAATCTTACAGCGTTAATGCATTGAAAAAACCCACCACATCCCACAGCCCTAATGCACTGAAAAAAACCCATCCCTTCCCACAGCCTAAATGCACTGAAAAACTCGACCAATCTCAGAGCTCTAATGCACTGAAAAAGCCCACCAACCTCCCAGCGCTAACACATTGAAAAAACCCACCACTTCCCGCAGCTCTAATACACTGAAAAAGCCCACCACTTCCCACAGACCCAATGCACTGAAAAGGACCACCAACCTCCCAGCGCTAACACATTGAAAAAACCCACCAATCTTACAGCGTTAATGCATTGAAAAAACCCACCACAACCCACAGCCCTAATGCACTGAAAAAAACCCATCCCTTCCCACAGCCTAAATGCACTGAAAAACCCAACCAATCTCACAGCTCTAATGCACTGAAAAAGCCCACCAACCTCCCAGCGCTAACACATTGAAAAAACCAACCACTTCCCACAGACCCAATGCATTGAAAAAACCCACCACTTCCCACAGACCCAATGCACTGAAAAAACCCACCACTTCCCACAGACCCAATGCATTGAAAAACTCGACCAATCTCACAGCTCTAATGCACTGAAAAACTCCACCACTCTCACACCCCTAATGCACCGAAAAAAGTCACCAATTTCATGGCCTTAATACACTGAAAAAACCCACCAATCTCACGTCCCTAATACACTGAAAATATCCACCAATCTCACATCCCTAATGCACTGAAAAAACCCACCACATCCCACAGCCCTAATACATGAAAAAACCCCACCAATCTCACAACCCTAATGCACGAAAAAGCCCCACCAATCTCACAGCCCTGACACACTGAAAAAACCCACCACATTCCAAAGCCCTAATGCACTAAAAGAAACCCACCACCTCC
>NC_057711.1:104527158-104584959 GCF_004010195.1 Chiloscyllium plagiosum | reverse complement strand
GACAATCCTAATGCACTGAAAAAACCCCACCAATCTCACAGTCCAAACACACAGAAAAAATCCCACCAATCTCGCAGCCCTAACACACTGAAAAAAACCCACCAATCTCACACCCCTAATGCACTGAAAAAACCCCACCAATCTCACAGCCCTCATGCACTGAAAAAACACAACAATGTCACAATCTTAACATGCTGAGAAACTCCACTAATCTTACAGCCCTAATGCACTTTTAAAAATCCACCAATCTCACAGTCCTAATACACTGAAAAAACCTACCAATCTCACAGCTCTAATGCACTGAAAAAACCCACCAATCTCACAATCCTAATACACTGAAAAACCCCACTAATCTCACAGCCCTTATTTATTGAAAACCTACTAATCTCAAAGCCTCCTGTTGCTTCGTGGGAGCTCAAAACTTTGGCTGTTTGAAATTTCTAACTTCTCAATCTCTTTCTCAGTGGTCAAATCTACTTCACTCTCTCAACATGAAAATGGCCTTAATGTTGCGTAAGAGAATTTACACAGAATTTCATTTTTTTCTGAAAAAAGAGATTGATTATTGTTTGCTCAGAAGCAAAAGGTATATAATAGATATGAGTTATCCTGTGGTCATAAAAGGTGTGCAAATGCAAATTCTCCATTTGTATTTTCTGTCACCTTTCTAATTTTGTTTTTGTAATTTCATGTGTTGCTTTCCGACATCAGAACTTTTTATGGAAAGAGCTCATATTTAAGCCAGTATTAAGTAAAGTAGTGCAGATGTTGGAGATCTGAAATAAGAACAGGAAGTGCTGAAGAAACTTTATAGGTCTGACTGTACCTGCAAAGGGAGAAATGGAGTTGACGCTTCAAGATCAATATGGATTCATGAAGAAGAGTTGTTTTGGATTTAAAAATTTTAACTGTTTGTCTCTGCACATATGTTGCCAGACTTGCTGAGTTTCTGCAGCATTTTCTGCTTATACAGAAAACTTTTTTTATTCACCGGCACCTATGACGCAAAAAATGTACTGGTTGACCAAATATTCTGGTTGATCAAGTGGTTCGCATAATCAATGTAAAAATACACACTAAGTGATAGAAACGTAATGCAGGGGATATACACATACTTTGTTTGCAGCATAAATTATTTAAATAACAACCTTAAATAAAACCATGGGCAGCACAGTGATCAGTGGTTAGCATTGCTGCCTCACAGCATCAGGGACTGGGTTCGATTCTAGCCTTGGGTGACTGTCTGTGTGAAGTTTGCACATTCTCCCTGTGTCTGTGTGGGTTTCCTCCAAGGACTCCAGTTTCCTCCCACAATTCAAAGATGTGCAGGTCAGGTGAATCGGCCATACTAAATTGCCTATAGTATAGGTTATTAGTCAAGGGCAAATGTACGGGAATGGGCCTGAGTGGGTACTCTATGGAGGGTTGGTGTGGACTTGTTGGGCTGAAGGGCCTGATTCCACACTGCAGGGATTCTAGTTTGAAAAACTTACTGGTGAGAACCTTCTCACTCACACCCCCAACTGACTACTCGGATATTGTGGAGGTCACGATGAAAGAGAAAGCCTCTGATTTTTGGGGTATGAATTTTTTTGCTGGTATATCAAAATTGCTCGTTCATTCAATGCCAGTTAAAACAATGTTTGCTGTATTCGATTTACTGTCCATTGTATTGCTGTGGTATTGTTCTAATCAATATATATGTAAAATATATAGTTAATATATCTGAGGTACATCTTTGAAAAATGAAAGAAAATAATATGCCACTGGCTCCAGCTTTCCATCAATAATCAAGACCTTGCTGCATTTAATTTTGAAGTACTTTGCGATGAATCAAAATGTCCCTGTGCTAAAGCATTTTTAACATCCTTTAGTGCTTTTATATATTTTATTCCACAATTATGAATGTGTGATGGTCTAGTGGTATTATCTTGAACTATTAATCCAAAAACTCAGTTAATGTTCTGGGGACTGGGTTCAAATCCCATCACAGCAGATGTGGAATTTGAATTCAATACATATCTGAAATTACGAATCTAATGATGACCATGTAAAATCACCACAATCCCAGAGGACCACTGGCCTGCTCTCTCTCATTATAAAGAGATAACTGGTGGTGGATTTAATCTGAGGGTTACCATGCTTCAGATGAGGGGTGAGGTTGAGAAAACATGGTAACCTCAGCCTTTGTGGGAACTGAAACCATGCTGTTAGCATCACTCTTCATTGCCATCTGGTCATTTGGGCTGACTGAAACCACTGCCAGTTGGTGGGAAAAACCCATTAGGTCACTAATCTCCTGTAGAGAAAGAAATTTTCCATCTTCACCTATCTAGTCTACATGTGACTCCAGATCCACAGCAATGTGGTTGACACTCATCTGCTCTCTGATATGGCCTACTAAACTATTCAGTTGTATCAATTGCAACAATGTCTTAAAGAAATGAAATTGGATAGATCACCCAGCATCAAATGATCAATGGCAGAAACAGCTCTGTCACCCCTTTAAAATCCTTCTTATGAATATCTGGGAGCAATATCTCACAGATTCGTCAAACAACACTCTGACATAGACATTTCACAGAATCATACATTACAGATAAAGTCCCAGACACCTCCATCACCATCCTTGGAGATGTCCTGTTCCACCAGCAGGAGAGACCCAACAGAAATAGTGGCACAGTGGTATACAGTCATGAGAGAGTTGCCCTGGGAGTACTCAACATTGACTCCAGACTTCATGAAGTTTCATGGCACCAGATTAAACAGGGCAAGGAAAGTTCTTGCTGATTACCACGCATTGTCCTTCCTCGGCTGATGAATCAATTCTCTTCCATGTTGAACAATACTTGGAGAAGCACCGCAACTGGCAAGAGCACAGAATGTAATCTGAGTGTGAGATTTCAAAAGTGGCTTGGCAGCAGCACCACTTATCGAGCTGGTCAGATACTAAAGGATACAGCTGCTGTGCTGCATCTGCAGCAGGTTGTAAAGGAATCAACAAGAGGGAGAAAAACATTCTTGATCACTTCCTCACCGGTCTGCTGGCTGCAGGTGCATCTGTCTATAGCAATGCCAGTAAGAATGGTCAGCACACAGTCGTTGTGGAGACAAAGTCTTGCCTTCACATTGAGGATAACCAAGTGGAGAACAAATCTTGCCTTCACATTGATGTGTGGCACTATCACCATGTGAAGTGGGACAGATTTCAAACAGATCTACGAGCTGAAGACTGGGTTTCCATGAGGGACTGTCAACAGCAGCAGAACCTTACTCCACACAATCTGCAACTTCATGGCCCCATATATCCCCCACTCAACCATTACTGTCAAACTGCAGATCAGCTCTGGTTCAATTCAGAGTACAGGAGTGTATGCCAGGAGCAGCACCAGACATACTTAAAAAAGAGGTGTCAACCTGGTGAAGCAACCACATAGTACTACTTGCCCGCCAAACAGCATATGCAGCAAGTGATAGAGCTATGCGATTCCACAACCAATGGATTAGAATTAAGCTGTGCAGTCCTGCTACATCCAGTCATAAATGGTGGAGGATAATTAACCAACTCACTAGGTTGTAGAAAGGAAGGCCTTTTGTTGACACTTTGCCCTGCTTCCAATGAATGCTTAAGTGTTCAATTACTGACCACTTAAGGGAACTCTTTCTGCCCCATATGCAATTTATTTCTCGGTCAGTCTGTCGTTATGGAGCTTTCATGACTAATTAAAATATGCAGACTACATGAGAACTGGAGGGAGCAGCGGATGAACTCCTTCTTTGCAATAATTTATACCTGATTAAGTGCATGGATTAGGTGTGGGTATTGTCAAGAGCCACTCCCTTGTCTTTGGTGGAATTGGAGATGAGCAAAATAGGCACATGAAAGGGCAAAATTTTAGATATAAGCTTCCAATTAAACTCTCACATGAAATACTACCAGGATGTGTTTCATGACACACTCATAAGGACGAGTGTCATATTTGTTAAAGTTACTGCAGCCAGTTATTGAAGGAGGAGACCAGAAGTCAATATTTCCGCTGTTTTATAAGTGTTTACAAATCAAAACCTTACAAGTGGAGAGCTCCAGACTTCACAACTCATCAGAAGTGTCAATAAGTTTCTCTTAATATGTGCATAAGTAATTATTCAATTAGCATCTCAATCTGTATACATTTAATCTTAATTGATATAATGTGACACATGGCATAATTCTTTTGACAACAAGAATCCGCGTACCCATAAGCCACAAAGTGTAGCAGCATCATATTGAAGACCCAATGATCTGATGGAAAGTCAGATAATCTGAAACAGTGGACAGATTTGAACACCTCACAGCCTTGCACCACCAAGGTGAGGTTTGAAGGAAATGTCCTTAAGCAAGTAAGAGGATATGGAGTGGAAATGTTACTGTCTTCTTGGCCCTGACCCAATTACATGGGATTGGAAGCCTATTGGAGGGCAATTAATTCCCAATTAAGAACATCATCAAAGCACTACTGATCTTCAATGGTGGGCAGCACATTTGCAATATTGGGAGCCTGAAAAACAACACTCTGTCAAATTTGCTTGGAGGCTGCTACAGAGGGGAATAGAGGAGAGGATGACTTTTTCAAAGATGTTCAGTGCCAGAGTGTGGCATCGAAAGGGAATCTAGCTGATGGCTACAAACTCTGTCTTTTCTTTCAAAACACTTTCCTTCTTTCCCCACATTCATTCCCGCTTGTTCTAACCAACCAGCCAGCCCTCTTCCCGTAATCCTCATCCTGTGCTCATGTACCTGTGACCTGGGTGTCTCGCTGATCCTGGGTTTCTGGTATATGCACTGCTGGCAGCTGCCTGAGTAGCATTTAATGTAGTGGGCCTCCTCAAACAGTGGCAAGACACAAATCTTGTCAGCCGGTCAGGAGGTGTAACTCCCTTCCCGATACCTGGATTAAATCCCCAATAAGTCTGTTTGTCTCTCCTCTGTGGAAGTATTTCCGCATCTTCTGGTTTGATTGGTCGTGGATTTTTCTTGAATCCAATGCATACATACCAGCACATAACACATAGAACAGCACTTAGCAAGCCAGAGATCATAGTGCAGAAAGCACGAATACTGAAGTATTGAAGGTGGCTGCATATCCCCACTGAAATAATTTAGAAAATATTTACACAAGATCTGCTCATAGATAAGAGGTTACCAATCATAATAATAAGAGCCATTTTTATTAAGGCCTGATAATGAGAGAATTAAAAATGGGCTCAATCGATCAAGGTTGGGAGCCACATGAGTCACTAAAGAGTCCTGACCAGCTAGGAGCTGCAATTTGCTGACGCCTGCCATAGTTAGTTACATAAGTGTTCTACTTTAAATCCTGCAGAGGATGGGTACAGAAATATTGTACTTAATGCTCTAGACTTAAATAATAAGAAACATGCCTTGTAATAGGAATAAGCAGCTTTTCACCTTTGTTGTCTGCAGGCTGAGAAGATTTTACATTAAACCTTAGAATATTATTTCAATCAATATTACTATTACTGTAGTAATTATTATTACTAATATGTTATTAATATATGAACAATAATAATGGTCTCCATTCCATTTTTTATTGAGGATTTGTCCAAAAGTACTTAGTATTGCCAAGATAACATTACATTTTCTAGTTTGGAATATTCATTCAGACCTCATGTGAATAATCATACAATCCCTCCAACATTTATACTCAGAACCCAAAATTACTGTTTTAAAAATACATATAGCATCTGTACCCATCGAGAATATATAACCAAATAAAATTAGCTGCCCTGAATCCTTCCTTGTGTACCAGTTGCCAACTGTCACCACACAACACCAGCGTCCTAGCATATTGTACATATTTTTACTCTAAGATTAGTTCAAAACAGGTTCAAAAATTAACATTTTACCAAGGACTGATGTTGTATGCAAAAATAAAATCTGTTCAGGTTGCTTCTTAAACTGATGCCTGTCAGCATTCCTCTCTTCTTAGTAATTTTTAAATTAACAAAGTAAGGCTCAAAAACAGCAAGTCTACACTTTAGATGATCATGCTAATCAGAAAAATCTTTCAAAAGTGCAATGTGGCACTGTGAGGAGAAAATCTTAGTGACCTGTTTAATATCTGCTGCTTGTGGCGATATGTATGTGGTGGGAACCTGCATAAGTCCCAGCTTGGATTTCTTAAATATATTGTTGACAGAAAGCATATATTTCAAAATACAAAACATTTCATTTTCACGTCCACACCAATTTGACATCCAAAGTTTATCTATTCATGCCAGAGACCTGACTACAATACCAATACCGTCAGTCCAGAGTCATATTGCATTACAGAAACAAATTCAGTTGAGAATGCTCCCACCAGAGGTAGGATTCCAAATTATCTCTACAGACATAGTGTCAATCTCTTTATTCTGAAATTGATTCTGATTCTGAAATAAAGTATCAACATTTGTCACCACATTTTTAAAAACATATTTGCTCTCCGGAAGTGGATGATACCACATTTCTGACAACTCAAATTAAATATTGAAAATATTGGATACTCATGTTTATTTTGTTTCTAGATTTTTAATGGGTACCTGTAAATCCTGCACAATCAGACAAGTACACCCTGACAATCTGTGATATGCTGCAACTAGGAAGATCTATAAATTGATTCACTCCATCTGATGTAAAGAAAAGGCTGAGGATACTGACCACAACAAAGGTTTTGGTGCTGACAACATCCCAGCTTTGGCACTAAAGACTTTTGCTCCAGCATTAGACATACCCTCAAAAAGGTTGTTTCCAGTTGCAGTTCCCAACAATGTGAAAAATTGCCAGGTTTATCCCATCCCTAAAAGAAAGCACCAATCCAAATGTCGACAACTCTCATTCTATCAGTCTGTTCTCAGATATAAACAATGTGATTGAAGGAGTCATCAACAGAGCTATCAAGCGGAGAGTCATTTGGACTCAAAATGTTAGTTAACTCTTTCTCCATGGATGCTGCCTGACCCACTGTGATCTCCGACATTTGTTGGTTTCATAACTCATCAAAAGCCTGCTCATTAATGCTCAGTTCAGGCTCCCCCATTTTCATGCTTGGTGTAAACATGGACAAAAGAGCCCAACTCCAGAGGTGAGGTGAGATTGACTGTCTTTGAAGTTAAGACAACAATTGACTTAATATGACATCCAATAGGCCTAATAAATTTGATGGCAGTGTATCTGAGCCTTGTGTTTAAAACATTTTAATGGGATGAGATGAGTGAACTTGATCGGTACACAACTTGATCTGAACAAAATTAAGTAAATGTAAATGTCACAAATATTGCTGAACATTGTGCAAACATTGGTGAACACCCCCATTTCTGACCTTGCATTGCAGGAAAGATCATCGATGAAGCAGCTGAAGGTGGTTAGGCCTAGGACATTACCATGAGAAGCTCCTGCGGAAATGTCCTGGAGTTGAGATCCTTGACCTCCAAAGACCACAACCCATTCTCCTTTGTGCCAGGAGAGTTTGTCCCTGAAACCCATTGTTGCCAGTTTTGCTAGGGCTCCTTAATGCCACATTTGATCAATTGTGGCTTTATACCAAAGGTTGTCGCTCTCACCTGACCTCTGGAATTTGGCTTTTTTGTCCATATTTGAACCAAGCCTGTGATGAGGTTAAGAGCTGAGTGGCCCTGGCATATCCCAAACTGAGCGTCACTAACCTGATTATTACTGAGCAGGTGCTGCTTGAAAACACTGCTGATTATACCTTCTATCACTTTACTGATGATTAAAGTAGACTGATGGAATGGTAATTGGCTGTGTATGATTTGTCCTGCTTTTTGTGTACTGGACATACCTGGACAATTTTCCACATGGTCGAATAGATGCCAGTGTTGTAACTGCACTGGAAGAGCTTGGCTAGAGGAACATAAGTTTTCAGTACTATTGCCAGAATTTTGTCGGGGCTCATAACCTTTGCAGCATCCAGTGTCTTTAACCATTTCTTGTTCCCACATGGAGTGAATTGTATTGGCTGAAGACTGGTATCTGTGATGCAGGGGAACCAATGGAAGAGGCTGAGATGGGTCATCCAATTGGCACTTCTGGCTGAAGGTTACAGTGAAGGTTTATGCCTTGTCTTTTGCATTGATGTGCTGGGCTCTTCCATTATTGAGGATGTGTATATTTGTGGAGCCTCCACCTCTAGTCAGTTGTTTAAATGTCCACCATCATTCATGACTGGATGTGGCAGAACTGCAAATATGATCCTTGGTTGTGGAATCACTTAACTCTGCCTTTCACTTACTACATAAGCTATTTGGCATGAAAATCATCCTGTTTGGTTGCTTCACTAGTTTGACACCTCATTCTTAAGACAAAAGTGAGGACTGCAGATGCTGCAAATCAGAGTCTAGAGAAGAGTGGCAGTGGAAAAACACAGCAGGTCAGGCAGCATCCAAGGAGCAGGAAAATCGATGCTTCGGACAAAAGCCCTTCATCAGGACAGGATGAAGGGCTTTTGCCTGAAGCGTTGATTTTCCTGCTCCTCAGATGCTGCCTGACCTGCTGTGTTTTTCCAATGTCACTCTAATCTGGACCTCATTCTTAAGTATGTCTTTTACTGTTCCTGGCTTGCACCCCTCCGCTCTCCACTGAACTTGAGTTGATCCCCTGGTTTGATGGTAATGGTTGAATGTGGGATATGCCATAGCATGAGATTGCTGATTGTGCTGAGGTAAAATTGAGTTGCTGTTGATGTTCAACAGTGCGTCATGATGCCCAGTTGCTGTTCACCCATTTGCTAATCCACACTGTTCAAACAATAGCTCAATTTTAAAATTCCCTTCCTTATCACTTTTTCCATGGCCAGACATTTCCTTATCGCTACAATCTAACCAGCTCGACAAACCTTCAAGTTAATTAGATTCCTCTAATTCAAACTTCATGTGGGTTTCCAATTTTTATTGTTTCACCTTTGGCAGTCGTTTGTTCAGCTACCTAGACCCTAAACTCTGAAATTCCCTAATTGGACCTTGTTATCTTCACACCTAGCTGACCTCCTTTCAGATGCTCCTTAAAATCTATCTCTTTCATAAAACCTTTTGCCATCTGTATTATGATTTAATCTCAAATGTTGCTTTACAACACTGCTACGAGCTTCTTGGGACCTTTCATTACGTTACTAGCTAAAGAAATATAAATTGTTGTTGACTGGAAATCTAGTGAAGCTACAGCAGGTAAAAGGATGACTGTTTATGCTGAAAGGACTGAAGTATCTTTGTCTTTGGTGTTGATGGCGCCGGGATATGACACAAATATAAGGAGTACATTGGAGTGGTTCTTCTATTTCTGGAATTACCTAATAATTAACAATTTCAAAAACAAAGTATATCTACATTATATCCTACAAGCTTTAGTTATATGTAACTTTATGCAAAATTTTAGAATTTTATCAAAGAAGTTGAATTGTTAACCGGTAGCACTTCTGCTTATGCACACGGTTCTGAGGACATGCAATTCTGCTTCTGAAGTTTGCATTATCAACTTGGCTGATCCCTCTTGTCTCTCAATCAAATTTTTTGAATGTGATTGAAGCTGCTGTCAACACATTCCTGTTGTCTGTCTTGTGGGTAGATAGGCTTCAGAGAGTCAGGAGAAATACCTTAAGGTAGGGATAAAAGATATGACACACCCCATTTCTAAAATACAAACATATTTTCACATCTGCTTTATTATTAAGTCTCATTTTACCTTGAAGTGAAGGTGTCCAGTGAGCAATATGGAAGTAATCATCCATTAAACACCCAGCCGATGTTCCTCTTTTCTCTCTTAATTCGATATTGGCCATTTTGCACTATCATCCAAAGTTAAAAGCTTTGTAACATATCTAAGTAACAAACTGGTTACATTTTATGTCACATTGCTAGTGTAATAGCTTTGCCTATTTTCTGATCATTGTAAGTTTTAGATCAACTTCTAAATTCATTACATTGAACTGGGGTACCAGTCTGACATGATTCTCAGCTGCAGTGAGAGACTGACTATAACTATACAATGAGTCTTGAGTCACAACAGGGAAATTGCAATGTGACAAAGCAAACCTTCAGCAGAGCTGCCCTATACAAAATAGCCATTCTGTGTTCTTTCTGATATCATTAATATCTACGGCAGAGGCCTATGTTTCCTGCATTGTGTCTCATAAAACCCTTAATGCCTTACTTACAAAAATAGATCTGTAATTATTTGCGCACTATGACAAAGGGAGACTTTCCCTCCCAGTTTATATTTGATCATTATGTAACAATGCCTGTACCAAATAAATTGAATTATTTTCTTGAAGGAAGCAAATGAACAAGGGTTTTTCATTTTTTTTTGTTTTCCTGTTCTTAAAATGTTCAGCAGTTTGAGGCAATTACATGTTTAAATCATCATATATAGGAAAACATTGATGGGAACCTGCATGTCATCAGAGGAAAGGATAATTAAATGAATAATGATTGGTTTGGTATATACTTACGTAAACATACAGTAACAGAACACTATTGACATCCATATCACTCAGTAAGATCACAGCGATTGCCATCAATTTGTCCTGAGTATATGTTCTATCATTTTAATATAATGCATCAGCAATCTTAAGCATGATTAACTGCTAACAGGTGCAATCATTTCAATGTGAATTTTCTCAAACTGTCAAGAGGCAGTAGGTGGCAGTACAGTACCAGTGAGCCTGTAAAAGTGATCCACACACTCTACTAAAGTGGCAATCAAGATCTACAATAGCAAGGACATCTTTATAGATCTTAATGCAGTGGAGCCACTTGGAACTTTATTGGGGTGATCACCCTTCATGGAAAACATTCAAATTAGATTTTATTCTCTCTATTCAGGAAGAGCGAGACCTGTTGCTACATTCCCATTCCACTACCATATCCCCAAATTGATCCTTAGGCAGTTACAGCAACTTTTTGAACCAGGTAGAAGTCTCAGTGTTGTATGAAAATTGAAGTCCTGTGGTGTAGAATGTAGTATTTTAACTGTCTGCAAAATGGAAGATTTGCTTTGCAGATATGCAGCAATTAAACTGGGTGGAACAACAAAGGCCCCTTCACCACAAAAGTATAATTTACTTATCAGGACCCATGAGGATCAAGAATGCCCATGAGTGAAATAATATGGGTCACTGCTAACGTGAACCTCTCATCCTACATTCCCAGCACTGGGTGAATGCAACTGTACCTCCCACTTCTCCCCCACTCACAAAGTCAATCTTTTCTAGAGAGTTCAATTTCCTGGTTATCTTATGCTGCACTCTGGAGCCAACAGACTCTCCCATTCATTAGGAAATGGCAAATACCTCGGTCTTCAAATTAGACAACAACTTATTACCAGCACTCTCAGTGGTACAGAAACCTCATTATATTAGAGAACAGGATTTAGACTCATTGAGTCGAAAAGATGTGTAGCATGGAAACAAACCCTTCAGTCCAACACATGCACGTCGACCAGATATCCTAACTTAGTCCAATCCCATTTGCAAGCACTTGGCCCACATCTCTCTAAACCCTTTCAATTCATAAACCCACCCAGATGCCTTTTCCATGATATAATTCGACCAATTCCTCTGGCAGCTCATTCTATACATGCACCTCTCATCTGTGTGAAAAAGTTGTCCCTTAGGTCTGTTTTAAATTTTTCCTCTCTCACACTAGACCTATGGCCTCTAGTTGTGGACTATCTCATCGCAGGAAAATACCTTATCTATTTACCCTATCCATGCCTCTCATGATTTTATAAACCTCTGTAATGCCCCTCAACCTCCAACACTCCAGGAAAAACAGCCACAGCCTATTCAGCCTCTCATATCTCAAATCCTTCAACTCTGGCAACATTCTTGTAAATCTTTTTTGAACCCTTTCAAGTGTCACAATATCCTTCCAATAGGAGGGAGACAAGAATTGCACACAATACTCCAAAGTGGCCTAACCAATGTCCTGTACAGCTGCAACATGACCTCCCAACTCCTATACTCGTGCTCTGACCAATAAAGGAAAGCATACCAAATGCCTTCTTTACTATCCTATCTACCTGTGACTCCACTTTCAAGGAACTATGAACCTGCACTCCAAGGTCTCTTTGTTCAGCAACACTTCCCAGAACCATTGAATGTATAAGTCCTGCCTTGATTTGACTTTCCTAAATGCAGCACCTCATATTAATCTAAATTAAATTCCATCTGCCACTTGTCAGCCCATCAGAGCATCTGATCAAGATCCTGTTGTACTCTGAGGTAACCTTCTTCGCTGCTCAGAATTCTTGGATAATACAACCATTAGTCCCTACTGCAGGATGGTAGCCACTCCTGGAATGGTAAGAAAAGGAAGGTTAAATGTAGTTGGGGAAATGGGGTAAGAGAGAAGTCAGATTCAGCTGCGTATGGGTAATAAAATATCCAAAATGAGACATTGGACTAGGATCCTGATACAATCTTCCTCACTTCTGAACTTCAACTGGCCACATTTACTCATGAAGAGAGACAACATGCTGACTTGGAACTATATCATCATTTCTTCACTTGCACCTCATCAAAATCCTCAAACTTCAATATACCTCCTTGTCAACAGCTCTGTGAATGTACTGATACCATTTACCCTCCAGGGGTTCAAGAATGGAAGTCATCACTACCTTTGCAAAGGCCATTAGAGATGGATGACAAACAATGGGTTTTGCCAGTGATGTCCATATCCTATGAATGAATTTTTAAAAATGTGATTACTTTTATGGTGTTGAGACACCAAGAAATTAAGGTAGGGTAATTCTCTAAAAGTAGAGTAATAAAAAATGAAAATGCTAAATATATTTGAATAGAAAAAGATAATTTCACTATGATGAAAAGTGAATTTGCTAAGTACACTTAACAGCGAAAGTCAGGTGGGAGAATGGTACAGAAGTGCTTCAGTATGATTGGACAAGCTGAATGGGTAGGCAAGTTCATGGCAGATGCAATAAAACGCAGATATATGTGAGGTTATCCACTTTGATAACAAAAACAGGAATCATAGAATCCCTACAATATGGAAACAAGCCATTCATCCCACCGGGTCCACACTGCCCCTCCAAACAGCATCCCACCCCAACCCTCCCCTCTACCCTATTCCTGTAACCTTGCAATTCACATGGCTAATCCACCTCGTCTGCAGATCTCTCGATAATATGGGCAATTCAGCGTGGTCAATCCACCTAACATGCATATCTTTGGACTGTGGGAGGAATCCAGAGCACTTGGAAGAAACCCCTGCTGACACAAGGAGAATGTGCAACTCCACACAGACAGTCACCCAAGAATGGAATCGAACTTAGTCTCTGGCTCTGTGAGGCAACAGTGCTAACCACTGAACCACTATGCTAGAAAAAAGGTAAAAACATGGACTGCAGATGCTGGAAACCAGATTCTAGATGAGAGTGGTGCTGGGAAAGCACAGCAGTTCAGGCAGCATCCAAGGAGCAGGAAAATCGACGTTTCAGGCAAAAGCCCTTCAGCAGGAATAGAAGAGCTATTCCGATGAAGGGCTTTTGCCTGAAAGGCAGATTATTATCTTGAAGAGTAATAAATTGAGAGAGAGAGGAATATGCATCAATACCTGCATGTATACCTTCCACCAGCTGTTGAAGGTTTACATGCTGGTGATACTGATAATAAAGAAGGCAAATGGTAGGTGGCATTCAAAGTGAGAGGATTTGACTACAGGAGAAGGAATGTTTTATTGCTATTGTAAAGGGCAATGGTGAGACCACATTTCAGACAGAGTGTTCACTTGATAGAGGGAGTGCAGTAAAGGTTTACCAGACAAATTCCTGAGATGGTATAAAGGAGAAGTTTTACCAGTTAAGATTATATTCATTAGAGTTCAGAAAATGAGGAGGAACTTCATTGACATCTACAACATTCTAACAGGGACTAGACAGGGTAGATGCAGAAGCATGTTCCCATTAGCAGGGGAATCCAGAAATAGGATCAGTGTCTAATGGTATGCGAAAAGCCATTTCGAATGAGATGAGGAAAACTTTCTTCACCTAGAGACTGGTGGCCCTGTGAAATTTGTTACCACCGTAAGCAGTCAAGATCAAAAAAGTGCATGATTTCAATAAGGAGTTGAACTTGGTTAAGGGGACTAAAGGATTTGGAGGAAAGGAGGGACAGGTTATTGAGTTGAATGATCAACCAAGATCATAATGGATGACAGAATGGGATTAAAGGGCTGAATGGCCCACTTCTGCTCCTTTTTCCTATGTTTCTATACAATTTATGGTCTTTTCTTTTATATAGGTTTTTTTAAAATTTTAACTCCTATAGTCCTTTATGTCTAGGTGACTTACAAGTTCAATTTGGACAGAAGCTGACTTCCACAGATCGTCTCCTCATGATACAGCCTGTACCTCTGCCTTGGAGCTGCTAATTTCTCCTGCTCCTGCACATTTTTTGTCAGATTGAAAATGTATTTGGAGTTGTTCTTTGAAGTATTCTTCTGAGGTGAGTGTTGCTGTGAATGTTGTGGAGTTTCCTGTCATTAGCAATTCACAGCATCTGTTTGCCTTGAATTCTTCTGGGTCCCAAGTATGTATTTTGCCTGTTCATTTTCTTGAAGGCCTGCAGATTAACTTCTTTTTGTTGGCATCATAGTGCTGGCCAGAATTGCACAGTAAGCTGTTGCACAGCCCACCATTGTCACCATACATTAGAGGTCATTGGTCTGGGCCAGTACACATTGGTATACCTATCCTCTCTGAGTCTCCACACAGGAGGCCACATTTTACATTGGTACATCAATGCAAACCACTGAGAAAACATGGCACCAATGTTGGAGGTAAACCCCTCCAAACCCTCTCAAAAAGGCACACATTGCTACTAAAAATGTTGATAAGAGGAAATATATATCCCATTGCATTTCCATGGTTCCCATTTCCAGGATGACCCCAGAACTTAGAATCTACGTTCAGCTGTGCAGAGCTTGGCGTGTCCTACATCCTCCAATAGAGACTCTCCTTTCCTGTTGAACCCTGTCTCCAGACCTGTTCCTGCTTACATTGGATCTGCAGTTCAATCTGGGACAACTTATCTCTCTCCAATGCAGTATTCATTAAGATGTGGCTATCTGAGCTAGTAGAGTGGGTGCATGAAACATATGATGGTGAATTCTCTCAGTGCTCACCTTCTTCTGAGGAATCTTTATACTTGTCTCTCATCAGTTGCTTAACAGCCTTGAAAATCCTGTAGGAGTTGAAAGCTTTAAGTTTGGGCTGACATTGAGAAAGGGAACTCACTTGAGTACATGTTGGGGCAGTTCAGATAGTGATGGCATTAGTCCAACACAAATAATAATTAAATGCTTCGTGATACCTAATGCTGCTTCCATGTCTCTGGACTTTTCCCTTTTATCCATCATTGATATTTGATGTATGCTTACCTGCAGGACAGCCTTTTCTAAGACACTCAGAGTGACTATGAGGCTGCAGATACACCCCTTATCCTTTGCATCTTCACAGATTTGTGTGCTGTCTCCCCCTACAATTAGGGAAAGCTGAGAGTTTTGAATGTGAGAAATGGGATGTGTGGAGAGAGATGGACTGTGGAATGAGACTGTTTCTGATGGGTGACTGTGCAAGCTGGCTGTACAAAGACAATAGGCTGAATGCTAGGGCTGGAAACTAAACCGGATGTTTGAGGATGTGTCTGTACAGAAAGGAATCTGTGGAACTGCATAGTGTATCACTTAGAGAAGTGCTGAATGCAGAAATGGAGGCAAAGTCAGAAAGGGATGGATGTCATCTGTAAATGGAATGGCACTCTCCTTTCCTGACCTTGTGAGGGCAGTAAACCTTTTCCAACACCGTATCCAGGTCCTGAGAATCATTCTACTGTTGCAGAGAGTCCCACAGTTTCCAGCCACCTTTATTTGTTTGGAAGGCTTTCCTCTATTTCCATTCCATAAGAAAGTGTCAGCACCAACTCTAAGAAGAATCAAAGAACCAGGGATCCATCTTTTCATGTCTTCCATTCATGGGTCAGTCAGAGTGCAACAGCAGATAGAACAGAATCACGGACAGAACAAATAGGTTTCCATCCATTACAATTCATCACTAAGCACTGGTCCGTATTGTTTAGATTCTGCTCAGATGGTTAAGCCCTACTTGAAGACATTTTGATAGCTGGCACTTCAGTCTAGGACTGAGGAAGTGCTGTATTGATATAGAAGCTAACTTTCGGATCAGACATTACAATCTAAGCTCTTCCTGATTGCACAAGAGATTCTAGACACTATTTGAACAACAGCCAAGATTGCTAAACATCCCTCAACAAGCACCTAGGATTGACAATCTAGTCATCGATTTCTGAATTTGTGGGAACAGGCTGTCATAGAGTCATAGGTTCATACAGTTCAGAAACATAATCTCAAACTAAACTAATCCCATTTGCCTGCTCCTGGCCCATATCCCTCCAAACCTTTCTTATTCATGTACTTATCTCAATGTCTTTTAAATGTTGTAATTGTACCTGCATGCACCACTTCTGCTGGAAGTTCATTCCACACATGAACCACTCGCTGTGTAAAACATTTGCCATTCATGTATTTTAAAATTTCTCTCTTCTCACCTTAAAAATTTGCCCTCTAGTCTTGAAACCCCCTATTAACTCTATCCATACACCTCATTATCTTCATAGAAGAATCATAGAATGCCTATAGTGTGGAACAGGCCATTTGGCCCAACAAGTCCACACTGACGCTTTGAAGAGTAACCCATCCCCCTGTATTTATCCCTACCTAATGCATCCAATCTACACATCCCTGGATACTATGGGCAATTTAGTATGTTCAATTGTCCTAACCTGCACACCTTTGGATTGTGGGAAGATATTGATGAAGACATGGGGAGAATGTGTAAACTCCACAGTTGCCCGAGCTGGAATTGAGCGCAGGTCCCTTGTGCTGTGAGGCAGCAGGACCAAACACTAAGCCACTGTGTCCCCTGATCTTATAAACTTCTATAATGTCACCTATGAACCTCCTGTGCTCCAGTGAATGATGTCCTAGCCTACCCAGCCTTTCCTTTTAACTCAATCCTTCCAAAAAACTTCCATATCCAGGTAAAGATCTTGTGAATCCTCTCCAATTTAATAATATTCATCCAATAACCGGATGGCCAGAGCTCCTTAAACCAGTTGATTTGTAGCCTATATTCCAACAATGGCTGCACTTTAATAATGCTTGATTCGATGTAAAACACATGGCAAATGCTCATTGCTAAGAATAAAGGGAAAAAAATAAATTATACCTTATTTTGAGAGCTGACATGATCAAAAAATATAATAGCATGTAAGTAATGCACATAACCTCACATGCATTAATATGCACAATTATAAAACTTCATTGAGGGGAGAGGAAAATTGCCAGTAAGTCATTTGTAAAGGAGTGGAAACAATTAAAAGGAAATACCACAAGCAGAGAGGAAACATTGTGATTTCTTGCTGAGAGCTTTAAAGATATCTCAAACATGCAACAACTTCTGCCACGACTGAAAAGTTAAGATGCTGAATGCCAGATTGAAAATAAAGGATTATCTTGTTCCATGGACTAAGCTAAAAAATTGGTGGCCTCCTTTTTTGGTTGATGAAGTTCAGTTGGTGTTGCATCAAATGCTTGTAACAAAGATTTTTATCGGTGGGGTATTCTCATTTTCAGTCGAAGTGTTTTGACGTGAGATTCATGGAGCCCAGTCCAGCATGGCTCACAGTGACTTTTCTCACACAATCATCAGCTCATTACCCTATGAATTATACTTTGGTACTTTTCTCATGGAATTGTGTAGCAAGAAAGATATAACTACCTGTCACTGCTGGGACATTGTAGCACTAGTATCGCCAGTGTCAATTTTAGAACCCACATGCCCATCACTTCAGACATTTCAAGCCAGAAAGGTTTACATCACAATGAAGTATTGGGGAATCAACGGTTAAATGCCTGCAGTTTAAAACTCTATCTTGCAATAATAATTTGTCTTACAAGTTTAAAATGGAAGTCACAGTGACCATGAAAATGAATTAAGGAATGTAAGACTCTTGGCATAATCTTGTAGTTCTGCTTTCCCAGGCAATGTCAATGAATAGAATACTGATAAATGTTTAGCTTTATCTGCTTTCATGCAAGACAATGGCACCAGATGTAGAAACATTTAATATCAATAGCTCTGTTTTTGATCAGTGAGAACAAGACTAAAATGTATTAATCATCTAATTTTATTTATGAGAACTTAATTAAGGGTAGAAAAATTATATTTTGGGAAATGAAACATATAAAATTGGTACGTATAGAAGGGCTATAAAATATTATGCCTTTTTGCTAAAAATCTGAGCTCTCTCATTAGTCCACCCAAGGATATCTTGATTGACACTCTGGACTACAGACTATCGATCTCTCACCGGCTTAATTGAAATAAAATAAGTTTTAATATTGAAATTTTTGTGTCAACAGGAGGGTAACATCACAATAGGATACTCGACTATTATGGCACAGCAGTGAAAGCTCACTTTATAGACAAAGATCTTGAGGTGCTGGTAAATGGAATGATGGAGTGGAGGGCCATTATTTTTACTACCAACTGCTGCAGGGGGCTGTGCTACCTGGTACAGCCAGTCTGGACAGAGATAGCAGCTTAGCTCAGTGCTAAGCCCCAGATTAAAACATTAAATGCCACAGAGTTAAATGCCACTCCCCAGTCACAGGGCCGCCACTCACTGTCAGTCTTGCACTGTACACATATCTCACCAAGACTCATGGATTACTCACTTTATTGCATGTATCATATCTGTCCAATAACTATTATCTACCAAACTATTAATGTTTTTTGTCCACAGTGCTTACTAAACACTCAATGTGGATACCTCCCTATCTCTCCATCACCACTAACTGTTCTTTATCCACCTCCAGCTCACTCAATTCCTCCTATTGTCTCATTGTAGTAAAATTTGGCCCACCCCCTGGTCTCCATGCTACCTCAACTAAACTCATTATAATCTCCTTGACCTGCAGGACTGACTTTGGTCCCATCCCTGGACCACAAGGACATGTGTAAGGATAACACCTTTTTATTTTTCTTTACTTTGTTTGAGAACTAAAATGGAAAGAGGACTGTTTTAGAACTAAAGACCATGTTAGGAATTGAAGTCAATTTCATGGAACCCTTTGACCAAATCATCTGACGACATTTCTGCCACCTCCAAACAGACCCCACCACCAGGGATATATTTCCCTCCCCACCCCTTTCCACCTTCTGCAAAGACCGTTCCCTCTATGACTACTTGGTCAGGTCCACACCCCCCAACAACTCACCCTCCCGTCCTGGTACCTTCCCTTGCCACCGCAGGAATTGCAAAACCTGCGCCCAAACCTCCCTCACCTCCATCCAAGGTCCTAAATGAGCCTTCCACATCCATCAACGTTTTACCTGCACATCCACCAAAATCTTTTATTGTATCCATTGCTCCCGATGCGGTCTCCTCTACACTGGGGAGACTGGACGCCTCCTAGCAGAGCGCTTTAGGAAACATCTCTAGGACACCCGCACCAATCAACCTCACCGCCCTGTGGCCCAATATTTCAACTCCTCCTCCCACTCTGCCGAGGACATAGAGGTCCTGGGCCTCCTTCACCACCACTCCCTCACCACCTGACGCCTGGAGGAAGAATGCCTCATCTTTCGCCTTGGAACACTTTAACCCCAGGGCATCAATGTGGACTTCACCAGTTTCCTCATTTCCCCTTCCCCCATCTCACTCCAGTTCCAAACTTCCAGCTCAGCACTGTCCCCATGACTTGTCCTACCTGCCTATCTTCCTTTCCACCTATCCACTCCACCCTCCTCTCTGACCTATCACCTTCATCCCACCTTATTCACCGATTGTACTCTTTGCTACCTTCCCCCACCCTCCTCCCTGACCTATCACCTCCATCCCTACCCCAATTCACTTATTGTATTCTATGCTACTTTCTCCCCACCCCCACCCTCCTCTCATTTATCTCTCCATCCTTCAGGCCCTCTGCCTGTATTCCTGATGAAGGACTTTTGCCCGAAACGTCGATTTTCCTGCTCCTCGGATGCTGCCTGAACTGCTGTACTTTTCCAGCACCACTCTAATCTAGAATCTGTTTTCCAGCATCTGCAGTCATTGTTTTTACTTTGTGAGTAGTGTTTACACATTTTCTTTGCAAGCAGTGGAAAGACAAGATAAGCCAACATGAAACTGAGGGGTGTTTGCAGAACAAGATTGGGCCAGCAATAGACAATAAGTGCAGGAGTAGGCCATTCTGCCCTTTGAGCCTGCACCACCATTCAATATGATCATGGCTGATCATCCTGAATCAGTATCCTGTTCCTGCCTTATCTCCATAACCCTTGATTCCACTATCCTTGAGAGCTCTATCCAACTCTTTCTTAAATGAATCCAGAGACTGGGCCTCCACTGCCCTCTGGGGCAGAGCATTCCACACAGCCACCACTCTCTGGATGAAGAGGTTTCTCCTCATCTCTGTCCTAAATGGTCTACCCCATATTTTTAAGCTGTGTCCTCTGGTTCGGCACTCACCCATCAGCGGAAACATGTTTCTTGCCTCCAGATTGTCCAATTCTTTAATAATCTTATATGTCTCAATCAGATCCCCTTTCAGTCTTCTAAACTGCCCTGTACAGCAGCAGTGTGTGAATTAGTTTGAGCATTTGTGACTAGTTATAGATGTCATCAGCCTGATGATAACTCTGACCCATACCTGAGCAACTGAAAAGCTGGTGTGTATGAATAATACTGGGCAGAAGGTCTTCAGACTCAAAGAAATAGGTTGTGTCTCTATATCTGTGTACAAAAAGCACGTGAAGACTAAAGAAAGCCAGTTATTTTCTCCCACCAGTTGCTGTAAACTGTTTTTTAAACCAGGTACTCAGACTTTGTAATGAATGCAGCAGTTATGGCATGCCTCCTGCAAAGAAGTAAAGGAAACTGCAAAAAGGTGATGAAAGAACAGAAGGCCTTGGAAGGCAAAAGGAATATAAAACCATATCAAGTGCTGTGGGATTGGTGCGACTGAATTGTGTTTCCCAGTTTTGTTTCTTGTAATGTTAATGTTTTCATTTCTCTGTCTGTATATATATATAGAAGTTTGAAATAGAAAAGAGTTTCAACTAGTAGCATTACATGATGACAGCTCATAGTCTTGTTTACTTATGGCTAGAAACTATTTGTTTGTAATAAACAGTTTTCCTTGTGAGTGGTCAGTGCATTCTGTTAACCTGATTCTAGGTAAATTGGGGACTTTGCGTGCTTTCAGTAAATGACCAACTTCTGTGGCCACCCTAGGAGTAGTGGGGCTTATGCATCAAAGTACTTTCCTGAGTGGGTCATGACAATAGACCCGTGGACTCTTTTAGTATCAAGCACCTGACTGATCATGGCCAACATTTGGAATTGGAAATGGACAAATCTCCATACAGGCTGTCATCCTTCTTGACTAACACCATTTTGACTTTGAGAAATGCCCATTTTCTTGAGGTATGCAAAGTGTTGAACACATAAGCTGCAGACACAACTGTCGGTGTGACATTATTGTAGCATAGTGCAACACAATAACAAATTCACCCCATTTTGAACAGTTGTTGTCCCCTTATTAAAGGAAAGATAATTTTTCATTGCAGGCAGTTCAGAGAAGGTTCATCAGGATGATCTCTGGTATGAAGGGATTTACTAATGAGGGAAGGTTGAACAGTTGTGGACTCATTGGAATTTAGTGGATTGAAACGTGATTTCATTGAAACATATCAGATTCTTAAGAGGCTTGATGAGTAAATATAGAGAGGATGTTTCTCCTCATAGGAGAGTCTAAGACCAGAGGGTATAGTGACCAGAGGGTATAGTGTCAGAATAAAGGGGTGTCGATTTAAGACTGAGATGAAGAAAAAATTATTTTCTTAAAGAGTTGTGAGTCTTTGTAACTCCTTGCCATAGAAAGTTGTGGGGCAGGTTCCTTGTGTCTATCTGAGGCTGAGATAGATAGATTCTTGATCAACAGGGGAATTAAGGGTAACAGGGAAAGGGCAGGAATGTGAACACGAGGCACATCAAGCCATCCATGATTCTAATGAGTGATGGAGAAAGCTTGAAGGACTGAATAGTCTATTTCTTTTTCTATTTCGTGTGGGTTTACGGTCTTGACAGTTCAATTCTTCCCGGTGAAAGGCTGCCTACCTCTCCTTCTGCACTACAAAGAATGCAAGCCTGTAACTGAGCAATAAAGATCCTGTGAGCTACAGAGAAATACAGGACAAAGAGCTGGAATCCTGCATTAAGTGCAACATGAGAGCACTAAAAAAATGAGCGAAGAGCCATAAGATGTGTTTTCTGCAGATGAATCTGATGCGTGTGTCCCTGCATTGATAGCAACCAGGTAGAGGTAGGCAAGTCGTAGGTGCACCTGAGCTCCAAAATAAGGAGTTGAAAGGCTGAATAGGAGTGAGGTTTTCTCCAAAGGGGGCATGGTGGTTGTGAAGCTGGTGGAGTGCTAATGCCAATTTGTGAGGATGAGGGGTCAAAGAGGATGGCGTCCATGGAGCTTGCAGGGATGTTGTGCTGAAAACATGTTTGGATGACAGCTGGGATGGGAATGGACAATCGACAAGGTGCAGGCACCAAGGCATGCTCTGATTTACATATCGAGAATTTGTGGCATATAGTTTCTTGGGGAATGAGAGGAATGGAAAGGGTGTACAAATAAGACAAGTTGAGCAGTTGATGAAATCCAAATGCATGAGTATAAGATGGTTGTTGCTCAACAGCAAGAGTCGGCAAATCAGAAACTTTTTTCTCAACATTAAGATTCGTAATTCTTTCAGTTTCATTGTGTTTTCCACTTATCTCATCATTATCCATTACACACGAAATAGCACAAAACTCTGGTTATGTTGTCTCTCTAGAACAGCATTTCATAGATCATCACTACAATATCCTTACGGTAAGATAAAGTTCATGCTTCAGGCCATTACTGAACACGTGCAAGAGTTATGCTGCATGGCAACAATTGGCATCATCGCAGCAGATGGCTGAGTTGTCACATGTTCCCCCTGCCTGTCCAGACACTAGAGATGACAGTTATCACAGTCATTCCCAAGAGAGTGTAGGGTTAAAATAAAAGAAAAACTGTGAGGAATAAATTTAAATAAAAAGCTTGGAGCCGTAAAACAGAAACATGAGCAAAGCAGAACAGTTCTCAGAAACCTACAATGTAGGCCGAAACATCGAAAACTGAGGGTTTGTTAGGTCCCAAGAAATTTCATCTTGGATGGAGTCACAGAATCCCAGTTGATCCTCACACATAAAAACCAAAAATAAAACATAAAAAGAATTTCTAACATTTAAGAATATCACAGAATTTCAAAAATTCTTTGGTATGGTGAATCAGTAGGTATATTTTGACTAAATTTAGCAAAGAGCCTAATCCTGACTCTAATGCAGCCTTAAGACAGCATTTGAGGATGGATCTAGAGTGCTGCCGGAATTTGGCCTGCAAAATGGCCTGCAAGAAACTTCTAGTCTCTTAATAAATCCTAGCACACTACAATCCATATTCACCAACAATAGTAGTGACATGAAATGTTGACAGACTGGGGATGGTACTATGTCAAGTATACAAAGATGACAAGTGTGGGCTATTCTACTGTACCGCCATGTTGTTATCAGCAGATGCACTCATTAAGTCCTTTAAAGAATCTATCCCACCCATGGATCCTGGATATTATAGCACCAGATAATGGACCACAAATAAGTAATTCCAAAACTTTGCATACGAATAGGACTTCATACATATTACTAGTTCACCCAAGCAAATGGAGAGGAGGATATCAATAATCAAAGCTTTATTGGAGAAAAATAATTAACCAATCTTGCTCTAATGTATGATCAATCCTCACCACTAGAGAATGCATAATCACCAGAGTTCCTGATGGGTAAGACTTTGACACATTAAAAAATATATTACACAGATCAACCTCAAGAGAGTACAACAGCAAGAGGAATAGCAAAGAGACAACCAGGTATGGAACTTCGTAACAGGCACAGAGCATGAGAGTTGCTAGAACTGAAGGCCAGTGTTCAGACCAGGATGGGAGAAGAAAGCAAAACAGTTGCTAAATCCAGTTCTTGAGATAGCTAATCATATACTTCCGCTATATTAGACATGAAATTAAAAATCCAACCATATTTCTTTAATAAATACAAAAATGATGATGCAAAACTGGTTAACAGAGTTTGTCAAATAGAATACAGATTGGGATTACCCCCAATCAAGGAAAGCAGCAGAAGAAAGAAAAACAATCAGCCAAGTTACCCAAAAGCGATCTGATACCATTAGAATTTGCCATTTGTAGGGTGAACCTGATAAGACTTGGGAGACATCTGTTTCTTGATTAAAATAACCTCCAGACAACCAAAAACACACCCAAATGCTCACATAAATGCAACAGTTAAAGAGTCTACTGTCATTCTGAAAGTTTATAACAATGACTTTGTATTCTGTCCCAGGCATGAACATTTCCCTCATTACTGACATGTTGATTCTTTCCTTCCCTTTGTAAGTGTTAGGGCTGCTCACAGTTCTGAGTTAACATAAAATGGCTCCCATGGCTTTTAACTAACCTAAAATGGCAAAAGAAAGGAAACACTGATAGAAGTCCTCCTTGCAAACTGCTTTAAAATTCGTTCTTCAATATGGAATCGAGAGGGAAATGCTTGATTCACAGTTGTTGAGGAGGAAGTGAGGACTGCAGGTGCTGACAAGTCAGAGTCAAAAGGTGTTTTGCTGGAAAAGCACTGCAGGTCAGGCAGCATCTAAGGAGCAGGAGAATCAATGTTTTGGGCATTAGTCCTTTGTCAGGAATTTGTTGAGACCCTTGAAGTGATTGCAATTACATATACATATACAGGTGTATGTATATAATGGTAGTTCTAATGAATTCAACATCAAGGAATTTAATTGGGTTCCTGTAGACAGTCAGCTTTAGACACTGAGACAATTTGATAAGAAACACCCTGGTGAAACCTTGATAGAGATCCCTTATTACCAGCTAGTTCAAAATTTGTTATTTAGTAATGATTAGAAGAAAAATCTGATCTCATGATAATTAAGACTCTTTAGGCAATTGTCACTAGATACAATATATACCTATATACATATATATAAGTTCTAAATGCAACCAACAAACCAACATTAAGGAGTTTAACTGAATTCCTATGGACAGACCACCTTAGGCAGTCGGGAGAAGTCCCCCTCCTGTTAGGAGGGAGGATTGAATAACAGGAGCAGAAGGGGTGGCACAGTGGCTCAGTGGTTAGCACTGCTGCCTCACAGCACCAGAGTCCCAGGTTCGATTCCAACCTCGGGTGACTGTCTGTGTGGAGTTTACACATCCTCCCTGTGTCTGTGTGGGTTTCCTCTGGGTGCTCTGGTTTCCTCCCACAGTCCAAAGATGTGCAGGTTAGGTGAATTGGCCATGGTAAATTGCCCATAGTGTTAGGTGTATTAGTCAGGAGTAAATGGAGGGGAATAGGTCTGGGTGGGTTGCTCTTCGGAGGATCGGTGTGGACTTATTGGGCCGAAGGGCCTGTTTCCACACTGTAGGGAATCTATTCTAAACTAATCAAATCTGGAGTATTGGAATGTGGTTGAATTAGATACATTGTATAAACCCAAGGACAGGAGATAAGCGTGTCTGGTAAACATCATGAGATCATAAGAAGACTAAAGGTTGTCCATAATAATACAATTGGCTTGTAATTGTCAGAGACTGACTGAAAACAAATGTATAAAGGTTTATGTCTTTCCTTTGCTCAGTGAAGAAGCGTCTGGACCCCCAGAGGTTTCTTCCCACTAGTGTGATTCTAGAAGTGGACTCCAGGTGTCCAGTGATTTATTTAATCATTTCGCTCCAGCAGGGGATACGTAGGATCTCAGAAAAGATCAATGATCTCTTGACAGTTGCAGCCAAAAGGCAGCATTGGTTCTGATCAAACCAGCCTGCTAGAACCATTAGTATGTGGATGCCTTTTGATGATACTGTTCCAAGCCAATACTTCATAACAGATCGATATGACTATGCATAACTTGAAATTCCACTTATTTCAGAGAGTTCTGTTAAACTGTGACACAGTATATTAAACTCTCAAAGACAATATATGTGGCTCTACTTTCCTTTCAGGAACAACACTGAAAATCACAAGCAAACCTTTCTATTACATAAGTTTTATTAATCAGTGTCTTGTTCAAGAAAACAATGAGTCTCAGAATATTCCAATAGCATATGTTTTCATCTTGGAGTATGGAAACATCATTAAAACAATAACTTGCTTTCACTTAGCCCCTTTAGTGTAATAAAATGCTCCAAGGCAATTTTCTTCATATACTCATGAAGAGTTTTTTTACATAAATTCTTGTTGCAGTTGGGAGATTTTCCTGCAACAATTGCTTTCATTGCTACTTTTCTTAAACTACATAAACATAAAATTGAAAGATGATACAATTCAAGCCTATTGCCGAGGATTGAGAATTCTCACAGGAAGTCAGCTCATCAACTTGTTATAATAAGCCTGACCAAATGTACAATAAAATATTGTCATCACAAAACAGATTACTCGGTCATTCATCTTCTTTACTACTTAGATATTCCCAAGTGCACATTTGCTGACATAGCAAATTAAGTAGACTCAAAAATAATTTGTTTGCTCAAATTGTTTTGGGGCTTTCTGATGACATTATAATATCTTGTATAAATGCAAGTTAGCACTTTTCTGTCCCGGAAAAACAAGGCATTGCTGACGCAGACATTTCATTGTACAGAAAATGCCACTTCTGTAAACCAAGACTTTCTCTAGTCCAAATGCATAATATTATTAAGGAGAAAATGTGGTATGCAAAATTATATATCACATAGCTGTTTGTGGAATTATGTTGTGTGAAAATTGGCTGCTGCATTTCCTATCATTGAGCAGTACTTAATTGGCTCGAAAGTTCTTTGGGAAGAAAGGGCGTAAGTAAACACACATTTTTCTTTCACATGTAACCTGGAGAACCTC
Source organism: Chiloscyllium plagiosum (assembly GCF_004010195.1). Taxonomy (NCBI): domain Eukaryota; kingdom Metazoa; phylum Chordata; class Chondrichthyes; order Orectolobiformes; family Hemiscylliidae; genus Chiloscyllium; species Chiloscyllium plagiosum. Next base: position 104,557,810 of record NC_057711.1, on the reverse strand, counting down.
GCCCACAAAAATCAGCTTTTTTCAGTCTACAGAACAATTATTGAGTTACTGTTTGTTGTATCAGAGCCTAGTCTTTCATTCTCACAGCAATCTTCTTCCCTCTTCATCTTCTTTTGCTGACCTTCAGATGAAACAACAGACCATTAAGACATTACATAAGTGACTATTCTTTACGGTAGTTTTAGCAAGCTTTTTGACAGCAAGAGAAACATTAGTTGAATCTGGTCCTGTCCTTCCTGATTCACTTATACTCAGGCACCCACTTCTAGCAGGGGCCACTGCAATTTCTAACTGCTCCACCATTCTGGCCAGATGTAGAAACACATGTTAAAGATCAATTAAAGTAGTTATTTCTCAATTACTCAATACAGGAGTATGTTGTGAAACCCATGAGAAAATTTAATATCTTACCTCTCCAAAAAAAACCTATAGTCCCCTTCCAAAAGAAAAAAAACTATAGTCCCCTCTAATTCAAAGGAATTCTGTTACATTAAAATTATCCCTGTTTAATATCATCTGTGCTCTTTTCATTGAGAAGCCATATCATAAGAAAATTGGCTTTAATTAGCTTTGTAACAAAAAATGAACATACAAATTAGCAATATGTTTTAAAACAGGAAATCTTCAATTTAGATTCAATATGGCTTATGAAAAGTCAAGATAAAATTGATTTTTTAAGGAATATTAAAAATGTAATCCTATTCATTCAGGAGCTAAACAGAAAATCCAGTGCATAGATAAGCACTGAGAATATATCGTCGTACAGCTAAATCAAAATAATATGTTTGTAGCAGTTCAAAAACCCAATTGTGGAGTATCATGTTACGCTATATTCTGTTATTGAATAATAAAATTCAGAGTTACTCAACAAAAAAAAAACATTCTTGATGGCATGAATCACCCACCACCTTGATCCTCTTCCAACACCTCAGCGGTTTCCTCAATAGCTACTGTATGGACAATTCACCATAGAAATACAATTAATTATGGGTTGTGTGAACTCACGGTATAATCCTGACTTCAGAATGAATGGGAAAGTGAAGCATAAATTGAATTGAATCATTTATTGCCATGTGTATTCAATACAAAATATAATGAAAAGTTGATGAACATTAGTTGTTTCATCAAGGATCTTTCCACTCTCATAAGGTCAGAAGTAGGGATGTTCACTCATGCTTGCAAAATGTTCAACACTATTAGCTATCCCACAGATACGATGCTGTCTGGGTCCAATTGCAGCAAGATCTGGAAAATGTCCAGATTTGGGCTGATAAGTGACAGCTGACATTTGTGCCACATAATTGTCAGGTAATAACTATCTCCAGCAAGAGAGAATCTAACTGCACAACTTCTGACATTTAATGGGATTACTATCCCTGGATTCTCCACTGTCCATTGCCTGGGGGTTACCATTGATCAGAAATTGAATTGGACCAGCCATATCAGTACTGTAACTAAAAGAGCAGGCCAGGGCCTAGGAATTTTACTCTGAGTGACTTATTTCCTGTCAATCATAAGGTACAAGTCAGAAGTTTGATAGAGTATTTTCCTCTTTCTAGGATGGCTACTGATCCAACAATACTCACAAAGTGCAACACTGACCAGGACAAAACAGCTTGATTGGCACCCCATTCAGCATCTTCATTATTCTCTACCTTTACTACAATCACAGTGTGTATGTTCACAAGAGGGACTGTAACAACTCACCAGGCATCTTTTGACATCTTCCAAACCCATAACCTCTACCAACCTGAAGGACTCATGAAGGAGGTGCATGTGACCACAACCACCTGCAAGTTCTATTCCAAACCACATACCTTCCAGACTTGGTACAATGTTGCCATATCTTCCTTGTTGCTGGGTCAAAATCCTGGATCTCTGGTCTTAACTGTATGTGTGCCTACTGACCAATTGATTTCAGCAGTTCAAAAAGGTGGCTCACCACCATCTTCTTAAGGACAATTAGGCATGGCAATAAATAGCAGTGTCTACATCCTATGAATGAATTAAAATAATAAGAGTTCACAGTTCAGGAGCAGGTAGAGTTCTGATCTTGCCAGTACAAATAACAAGGTGGAATTTAGGTATAGTGAAGTCTTAAGGGTTCAGCTATGATTGAGGTGTGTGGAGAGGTATGGGGCAGATGGGGTTATGGTTAGGAATAATTGTAAGGAAGTGTGTCAGTGATTATAGGGATGTTTCAGTGATTTCTCCAGGTGGCCTGATTATTGATTGTATGAGGACAGTTTGGGGGAGTCCAATCATGAAAGGAGGACTCTAATGGCAGGATTGTGGGGATTGATATTAATCCTTTCTTTAGGGACACAAGGAGAGGATTTGACGCAAAACTGTTGTTTTATTCAATGTCTTAATGAACAAAGCTGTTTATCTTATCAATTAAATTAAATGAATACTGAATTGCAGTCAGTTTGTTGGTGATGCCTAACTATTTTCTTGTTAAGATTTTATGATTTAATAAAGTCCACTGGAAGGAATGTTTATTAGTCAACTATAACCTTTAACACTATTACAACTAAATACATTTCCAGGCAGGCGGTTTATCTTCAGATATAAATCCTGAAGTGATCTGATAAGTTTGAAGAGAAAACAAACAGGGTGTTTCCATGTTACACATTATATAATGGAGTAGAAAGCTTTTTTTTTACCTTGTATCAATTTGTGGTATACCACACTTGGCATTGTTTTGCTCCAAGGGTCAAATTTCCTGATATTTGTCTGATCTGCCACTTTAACTTTGATGAAACATTGACTAAAATATATACTGTAGAAAATTAGTGTAAATGGCCATTTGTGTTTGCTTAGAGATATAGCTCTTGTTCCAGACCTTCTCATGATTACACTATAAGGTCTGGCGAATTCCTATAAAAGTTATTATTTTGGATCACCAAACGTTAAGATGTTTGACTTTTTCTCTCTTCTAATGAAAACAAAGTTTCGCTAAAACAATATTATATAAGACACTTTCTAAAAAGTTATATTTAAGGGTAGAACTAGAGTATGGAGGAATGAAAGTAAAACAATTCCATTAAATATTGTTCCTGTGGGAAGACATTGACACTTCTAACTTACTTCTGTGCAAAAGTCATGTTAATTGGTCTATGACTGAATCGGGAGAGAATTTCTTGTTTTACATCTCACATGAAATTAAACGTTGTTTCATTTCATGCAAGGCAGTAAAACAAAATGTACTGCACTATAGATTTCCCTATTCTTCTGTTTTTAGAATTTCAAAGAGATGATTTCCTCCATAATACCCTTACTTGCTCTTTTATCTCTTGTCGCATCTGTTCTCTTTCTCTTAGAGCCTTCAAGTGAGCATGGTAGATGCAATGCTTATTCATTCAGCTCCTCCCTCATGATCATTCAAATATGCTTTCTGGTAGACAGTATTCACTGCTCACAAAACAGTCCTCTCTGTCTAGGAGACCAAATGGTGGTTAAATAATTGGTTTGGTGAATGCTTCCATTTTGTCCTTAATTGCAGCTCCTGATTACTTGCTACTCATGCTCTACCCAACTCTAAGGGCTCTTCCATCAGACTTCTACACGATTCCAATTAATGCAAAATAAGTTTGAGGTACAGCATTTCATCTTTCTACTGGATTCCTGGAGACATTTGATCTGAACATGAATATGAGTAGCTTCAGAATTTGAACACAGCTCCTAATTTACTCTACCTCTGACAGCATGCATTCATAATACCTTGATTATCTGAAGGACACAGACCGGAGCATTTCATTCTATTAATCAAATTCCAGATAATTGAATGCTAGATAACATTGTTTAGCCAAGCATCGAGACCTCGCAATCTTGCCAGATAATCCAATATTCGGATAATCGAATGCCGGATATTCGAGGTTCCTTGTATAGGCATAATTGTGTTTCCAGGGATGAAGGACTGAATGGGTTACTGATTGCAATATTAACTCCCATTAGTGCATCACTGTCTCTTAATGTTGACCTCTTTTTTGCTTTCACCAAACTCCTGACCCTTGTGAAACTGCTTCACTTTGCCTGCCAGTTGTTTATGTTCCCTTTCTCTAAATCTGCTAAGCTGTTTGAACAATTTATGTTTATGGTTAACTCTTGGTCTCAGATTTGTCTTTTCTTTCTAAAATTCCTCTTGCTATTTAGAGTCATAGAGTCATAGAATGTACAGCACGGAAACAGACCCTTCGGTCCAACTCGTCCATGCTGACCAGATATCCCAAACCAATCTAGTCCCACCTGCCAGCACTCGGCTCAAAACCCTCCAAGCCCTTCCTACAGCACTCGGCTCAAAACCCTCCAAGCCCTTCCTATTCATATACCCATCCAGATGCCTTTTAAACATTGCAATTGTACTCACTTCCACCACTGCCTCTGGCGGCTCATTCCATCCACGTACAACCCTCTCTGTGAAAAGCTTGCCCCTTAGGTCTGTTTTATATCTTTCCCCTCTCACCCTAAACCTATGCCATCTAGTTCTGGACTCCCCCACCCCAGGGAAGAGACCTCGTCTATTTATCCTATCCATGCCCCTCATGATTTTGTAAACCTCTATAAGGTCACCCATCAGCCTCCAATGCTCCAGGGAAAACAGCCCCAGCCTATTCAACCTCTCCCTATAGCTCAAATCCCCCAACCCTGGTAACATCTTCGTAAATCTTTTCTGAACCCTTTCAAGTTTCACAACATCCTTCTGATAGGAAGGAGATCAGAATTGTACTAAATATTCTAAAAGTGGCCTACCAATGTGCTGTGCAGCTGCAACATGACCTCCCAACTCCTGTACTCAATACTCTGACCAATAAAGGAAATCAAATGCCTTCTTCACTATCTTATCTACCTGCAACTTTACTTTCAAGGAGTTATGAACCTGCACTCCAAGGTCTCTTTCTTCAGCAACACTCACTAGGACCTTATCTTTAAACATATAGGTCCTGCTAAGATTTGCTTTCGCAAAATACAGCACCTTGTACTTATCTAAATTAAACTCCACCTTCCACTCCTCAGTCGATTGGCCCATCTGATCAAGATCCCATTGTAATCTGAGATAACCTTCTTCGCTGTCCACTACACCTCCAATTTTGGTGTCACCTGCAAACTCACTAACAAAATATCTTATGCTCACATCCAAATCATTTATATAAATGACGAAAAGTAGTGGACCCAGCACTGATCCATGTGGCACTCCGCTGGTCACAGGCCTCCAGTCTGAAAGACAACCTTCCACCACCACCCTCTGAATTCTACCTTTGAGCCAATTCTGTATCAAAATGGCTAGTTCTCCCTTAACTCCATGAGAACTAACCTTGCTAACCAGTCTCCCACGGGGAGCCTTGTCAAACACCTTACTAAAGTCCATACAGATCATGTCCACCTCTCTGCCCTCATCAATCCTTTTTGTTACTTCTTCAAAAATCTCTATCAAGTTTGTGAGACATGATTTCCCATGCACAAATCCATGCTGACTATCCTTAATTAGTCCTTGCCTTTCCAAATACATATATATCCTGTACTTCAGGATTCCCTCCAGCGACTTTCCCACCACTGATGTCAGGCTTTATGGTATTAGATTCTGACATCAACCAATTCCTGCTGTCATCACTTTATGACATGCTTTTTTCACATATTGCACCATCCTTTTGTCAATTCTTCCCAATAATAAACTTGAAATACTAATGGTTGTCTCTCTATGGATGCTGCCAAATCTTCCAGCTTTTCCAGCACTTTCTGTTTTATTTCTTGCACTCTGTTTATTTTCTTATAAGTGGTTCATTCATAATATTTTTCTACTCTGGATGTGTCTGGGTGAAATATTAATCATTGCTCTACAGATCCCACCAACTTGGTAACTGTGGTGCTGCATGACTTTCTCCCCTTTGTCTTGCAAATAAAGAGATAAAGAGCATTATTGCATCAGCTTTTTGAATATCTCTTATGTATATGTATTAGCTTTTTTCAGTTGTTTCCTCCTCAACAGTTGCTAGCCTCTAACCAGTAAGAAGAAAAATACAGGTAAGGTACAGTGGAAATTCTCGTACAACCAGTCTGAAATAAATTTGAATTCAGGCTCAAGTGCCACCAGCATCCCTCTGTTATTATACAACCATTCAAGATAATTTGCCAAATTCTATTGAACATTGTGTTATTTTTCCACCTCATTATTTGATTATTGTTAAAATTGTGATGCTTATAAGACCATTATGTTTTGGGGACTTAGCTCTGTTCTGAAGTCCACCTGACAGCAGTTCTAGGTGGTTTAATTGTTAGAAATCTAAGGAAGGCTTGGATTGTTTCACTAGGAAGGGGGAGAGTATTTACATTTGAAGGCAATGGCAGCAGTCCGTGAGAGTGAACATAGCTACTTATTTATTCTATCTGTGACAGCATGCATTGGTAATATGTGCGTAACTGTGTTCCCAGGGATGAAGAATTGAGTGGGATACTGGTTAGAATACTGACACTCATTAGTGCATCATTGTCCCTTGGTCTTGACCTCCCTTTTACTTTCACCAAACTCCTGAGTAGACTCTGAGTCTCCAAAGTCCCAGAAAGGTGTTGAATGTATAAAGTTGTAAACAACTTATTGCTAATCTGTTTATTTACTTTTAAAATTAAAGATGTTTGGGATCAAGATAATCAGCATTTCTGACTGGATGCAAAGGTCATGTGAAACACTTTACTACAGGGAAGGGGACAGAGGAAGCCATTTTTGAGATCAGGTGACACGCTTCCCTATAAATCCATGATATATATTCTGACATACCATATGACAGATATGCAGCAGTCCTGTGTGGTCAGCAGAGAGAAAGAAATGTTTGACTGTTAGCTACCTGATGAAGGGCTTATGCCTGAAATGTTGATTCTCCACCTCCTCAGATGCTGTCTGACCAGTACCATACTCTCAACTCTAATCTCCAGCATCTGCAGTCCTCACTTTCTCCCTGTTAGCTACCATAACCAGATATGAAAGAGAGACATTTCTTCAGATATCTAAAGATGCCAAGAAATCTGTCTCAGCGTGGTCTGGAGAAGGAGAATCACCAAAACTGCTTTACCACTGATGGGTAGGTTGAAGAAGCTCCCTGGATCTGAGAATGCACCTGGGGACAGCCACTTGAAGACATTACTTAGCAAAACGGAATACATTTTAATTGAAGATTGATTTCTGTTAGGATTGTTGTGCAATGGAAATTGTGATTTTTGATAGGGTCAGTAAAAGTAAAGTCACCATAGACTTACCAGACCACAGTCGCCATTAGCGAGAGCGAGAGAGAGACAGACAGACAGAGAATTGATTACATATAGCTTGGGCATAACCACTCTAAAAACATAGTGAAAAGTGAGGTGATAGGCATCCATGAATCATCACAGCTACTTGTTGGTTTTCTTCTACATCACACCCTAGACATCAAGCCAATTGAGTTAACAACCCAATTACTCATAGCATGATATAGATAAGTATAAAAGAGGAATGCTCCTCTCTGTAGTTTAAACTATACATTGCCCATATAAAAATAAAAGTGTTTTGTTAATAACACTTTCTTAGCAATTTATTGTGGAGATGGTGACATGTTGGTAAGCAAAGTCACTGGAATAATAATTCCGACGGCCAGGCTAATGATCTAAGGACATGGATTCTTGCTTAATAAGTGAAATTAACATGTCAGTTTGGAGTTGATCTGAATCTAAATAAAAACATTTTGTGGTGGCATCTTCATGTGCTCCCATTGTCCGTCAAGCAACCTTAGGCAAGCTTGAATAGCTCAAAATCACACAATTGTTTTCACATTGCTCAAAGGCTTACATTCTTGGACAGATGCAGGATGTCCACTTTTTGTTATCATAGTCATAGAGATGCTCAGTATGGAAACAGACCCTTCAGTCCACTTGTCCATGCTGACCAGATATCCTAACCAAATCTAGTCCCATTTTCCAGCACTTGGCCCATATCCCTATTCATCCTTCCTATTCATTTACCCATCTAACTTTTAAATGTTGCAATTGTACCAGCCTCCACTACTTCCTCTGGCACCTCATTCCATACACGCACAACCCTCTACATGAAAATGTCGTCCCTTCGGTCCCTTTTATATCTTTCCCCTCCCACCCTATATCTATGCCTTCTAATTCTGGACTTCCCCATCCCAGGGGAAGTATGTTCTCTATTTATCCTATCCATGCCCTTCATGATTAAATAAACCTCTATAAGGTCACCCCCCCAAGCCTTCTACGCTCCAGGGGAAAACACCTCCAAGCTATTCCGCCTCTCCCTATAAGATCGTTTCTTTTCATTATCACAGCACCTGTTCAAAAAAGTATTTTTTTTTTAATATAAAGACCCAATAAGTCTACCTTTACTTGCACAAACAATGCAAGCTGTTAACTCAACAAACCCACTGTTACCCAGTAACAGGGTCTACCCTCTAACTCTTAGTTTAAATATAAGCCATTGCAACCTTTTCGGTTATTCCCACTGCAGAATTGTTAACATTGCATCAGTTCATTTTCATCTTCTATGACCAAAGGGGACTTTTTCTTTAAAATGGGGTGGCACAGTGGTTAGCACTGCTGCCTTACAATACCATTAGCTTGGGTTTGATTCCAAACTTGGAAGACTGCCTGTGTGGAGTTTTGATTTGGAGACACTGGTGTTGGACTGGGGTGTACAAAGTTATAAAATCACACAACACCAGGTTATAGTCCAACAGGTTTATTTGGAAGCGCTAGCTTTCGGAGTGCTGCTCCTTTATCAGGTGATACTCCACTGGCTAGGATGCTCTTTGGAGGGGCTGTGCAGATTGGCTGACCAAATGGCCTTTAATTGCACTGTGGTTAGTTAATCAGTAATCTACCACAGTTGGAGCCATAAAGGACTACAGTTATATGATGTTAAAGTCCCAGAAAAATGATAGCTGAGCTTTGACAGTGATAATATTTTATAATTATATCAGTAACTGAGACATCTTCTCCCAGCACTTTTCTTCTTTACTATTGTCCAAATACTGGAAAACAATCAGAAGGCCAAAATTCAAAATTAGTTTCTTTTACTACATTGAGAGACCCCAACTCATCATCACTCCCTTTTTTTTGTCTCTCCATATCATGGTCAGAAAATTCACAGATGTTTATCTGAAATTTCAATCCATGGAAGACTGATGTGGAAAGAGGTTGAGATTGAACCGAGGGATGATGGTGTCTCTGGTGACGTCTGATTAGAAGGGTCAATACCAAAGCCTTTGGTATCAAATGGGGACAGCCATACAGAGCATGTTATCTGGATGTGTTAATATAGACATTTTGAGAAAGAAAAAGACCATAAATAAAGATAGCATGCTATAATGATCCCATAGCTTTAAGAGGTGTATTTTGTCCTGGTTTTATGAAGAGAGGGTCTTTAGGCAGAAGTGCTGTGCAGTCTACACAGAGCTATTAGAATTAGCTATTACAACTTGTGAGGGCTTGGGTATTTTTTTAAAGCAGAGCAATAGTTGAGTGGGCACACCGCCGGTCACAGGTCTCCAGACTGAAAAGTAACCCTCCATCACCACCTTCTGTGTTTTACCTTTGAGCTGGTTCTGTATCCAAATGGCTATTTCTCCCTGTATTCCACAAGATCTAACCAAGCTAACCAGTCTATCATGCAGAACCTTGCCAAATGCCTTACTGAAGTCTATATAGAATACAGGGAGAAATAGCCATTTGGACACAGAACTGGCTCAAAGGTAAAACACAGAGGGTGGTAATGGAGGGTTACTTTTCAGTCTGGAGACCTGTGATCGTCAGTGTGCCACAAGGATCAATGCTGTATCCATTTCGTTTTGTCATTTACGTAAACGATTTCAATGTGACATAGAAGGTACAGTTTTCAATTTTGTAGGTGACACCAAAATTGGAGGTTAGTGGACAGTGAAGAAGGTTACCTCAGATTAAAATGAGATCTTGATCAGATGGTCCAACGGGCAAAGCAATGGCAGATGAAATTTAATTTAGATAAACGTGAGGTGCTATATTTTGGAAAGGGAAATCCGGGAAAAACTTAAATACTTAATGGTAAGGTCCTAGGGAGTGTTGCTGAACAAAGGCACCTTGGAGAGAAGATTCACAGTTCCATGAAAGTGGAGTCACAAGTAGATAGGATAAGGAAGGCGACATTTGGTATGCTTGCGTTTGTTGGTCAGTACGAGAGGTACCCTTCATTCCTGATTAAAGGCTTCGGCCTGAAACGTCGATTTTCCTGCTTCTCGAATGCTGCCTGACCTGCTGTGCTTTTCCAGCAACACACTCTCAACTCTGATCTTCAGCATCTGCAGACCTCACTTTCTCCCTTTATTGGTTAGTAATTGAGTATAGGACTTGGGAGGCCATATTACACTGCAAAGGGCATTGGGTAAGCCACGTTTGGAATATTGTATTCATTTCTGGTCTTCCTGCTATGGGAAGGATGTTGGGAAACTTGTAAAGGTTCAGAAAAGATTTACAAGGTTGTGGCCAGAGTTGGAGGATTTGAGCTTTTGGGAGCGGCTGAATAGGCTGTGGCTATTTTCCCTGCAGTATTATAGGCTGAAAGGTAACCTTATAAAGGTTTAAAGAATCACGAGGGGCATTGATAGGGTGAATAACCAAGGTCTTTTCACTGGGGTGGGGGAATTCAAACCTAGAGGGCATAGGTTTAAAGTGAGAGCGGAAATATTTAAAAGGGACCAAAGGGACAACATTTTCACGCAACGAATGGTGCAAGTGTGGAATGAGTTGCCAAAGGAAGTGATGGAGGCTGGTACATTTAAAAAGCATCCAAATGGGTATATGAATAGGAAGGGTGGTTTTCCAGCGCCACCCTTTTCAACTACTTATAAAGGGATACGTACCAAATGCTGGCAAATGGGACTAGATTTATTTAGGATATCTGATCAGCATAGACAAGTTGAATCGAAGGGTCTGTTTCTGTGCTGTACATCTCTATTACTCTCAGTAACCTGAATGGGTGGATTCAGCTCTCACAGAAAAAGGACTTTCAGCATTTTAATTTTTCAGTAGCAGTTGTTGCTGGGGTCTCAGGAGGGTTAAAATCTCTCCATGCTTCAGGCTCTCTGCCTTTATTCCTGATGAAGGGCTTTTGCCCGAAACGTCGATTTCGAAGCTTTTCGGATGCTGCCTGAACTGCTGTGCTCTTCCAGCACCACTAATCCAGTCTCAGGAGGGTTAGCAAGTTGCAGTACATCTCTCCCAGATACACTCTCTGAGTTTTCTCTTGATGTTTTTCATCCTGGGCTGCTAGAATTGCAAGTGAGACAATCTATTCTATCCATTTTCCCTTGGCCAAGGGTTTGTTTATGGGGCATGATGATATTGGAGCAATCACTGTTTAGTAGTAAAATAATCTTTATTCTGTTCTTCCAATAAAATTATTTCAATTCCCTTTTTTGTTGTATTTTAACAATAGGGTATGAATAAAGTGTGTTTTGCTTCAAATCTGGTTGTTTGACTAATTAAGTTGCCTCCAAAATGAAACGTCTGGCATGTACATTTATATAAGAAAATGTTAGGGTCTGGGCTATTTTCTTAACATATTTTGAGAGAATTTGTTCTGATGCAAAACAATGGAAACTGAGTGTTAAAAGTAGACAGCCATTTTTGACAGAATAACTTAGAAAACCTGTTGAAATTATATGTGCATATAATGTATGAATATGCATATAGATGTGTATGTATGCATATTTATATTGCAAATATGTGCACTTTTGTATATCTGTACTTGTGTATATGTCTACATATATACTTGTTCATGGGTATATATGTGTATATGTGTTTGTAATATTACGTCAGTATGTATATCTGTGTGTACATATATATGTCCATATTTAGGACGGTGATCTGCACTTTATGAACTGGGTATCTGTGTTAATAGTTTCAGTGTCCTGTATATACCAAGACAGTGGGAGAAGAAAACTTTAACGCAGCGAGCTGTGGATCAGAAAGCACTGACTGAAGTGGGGGTGGGCTGGAATCAGATCCTGCAGTTACTAGGAAAATAGGGATGTAATTTCGCAGTTCTGGGAGGAAAGAGTGAGAGGGTGAGAGACTAATTGCATAGCTGAAGGAGTCGACCGCGGGAGAATGGGCCGAATGGCCTCCCTCCATAAGTCTTATGTCTCTGCCCACCAGTAGTTTCGCATCCCTGCAGTTCGGGGGGAAGCCTGCACACGGCGATCGACAGGTATCTTGCTTGGATGAGATGACTCGGGCAGCGTGAGAAAGTGCTGTTTGAAATGGTGAAATCCAGCTCGGCGTGTGGGGGCGGCTGACTGTTCGCAGCCTGTGGTCTCTCTCCTTCCTTTCAGAAAGACGTATTTAGTGAAGAGCAGGGAAGACCAGTCAGAACAAGATGCAGACCTGGAAGTGGCTGGGCTGTGTCAGGCTCACTCTGGTGCTGTACTTCGTGAAAGGTAAGGATCTGTTAGAATCTCCACCTCTGTTTGGGAAATTCTCAATTTGCCTGGAGATAAAACGATACTCGCTTGTCTGCTACTGGGCAGTTTCACCTTAATGTCCGTGTTGCCTCCTCGGTTTGTGTATATTTAATTCAACTTGCTACATAATTGCATTTATTTAAAAGACTGTAAAAAGTTTACAATTTCAAAAAAAAACATTAGGATAGTATGAATGCAGTCTTTATGGCTTATTTGGAGAAGATTTATTATCCAATAAACGCCTCACTTGCTCAGGTTTTATTGAATGTTTCTGGTTTTTCCGGTCGATCACCTGATGTTGGAAAATCGAGATCAAGAGGCGAGAGAATCGGCGAAATGTTATTACGCGGAGCGGTTACCGCTGTGTTATAAAGCGAACTGCGAAATTCTTTCTTTCCCTCTGTTATACCGTCCAGTATTTAACAAAGCAAGATGTTACCCCAGAGTAACTTAGAAAGGAAAGAGCTGCAAAGAGCACAAATATACAGCAGAGACATTGTATCTCTTCGCTGAGATACAATATAGAAAGTGTTAAGACAAGTGTGCAATGGATATACACTGATGCAAGTCTGAAAGCGCCGAGATTGTCACCAACACCAATAATTGTAGTCTCTGAGGGCAGATTAAGTTTAGTTATTGGCTGGTTGTGATTTAGAATACAGTGCAGACAAGGAACCCTGTGGAACGTTCACATTTCACTTGCGTTTTTCACTGAAAATATAACTGAACTCGTTTCAATTCAAACCGGCAATGAGTTTCAAGCCTGCAAAACTAAATTAAAAACTTAAAGCACTGGTTTTGTTGAAGTTTGTGTTCCACTGACAATTTGTGTCACAGCTTAGACATATACTGAATGACAGCATTGTTGAAATAACCAGACTAGAAATATTCTATTGAGATATTCTTTCAGCAACATATCCAACCAGACTGTCTTGCCTTATTAGTATACAAGTTCGACCTATAGATTTCAATTTTCCTTCAATGTGGAGCAGTCCTTACACCCTTTCTTCCTTCTATGAGCAATCATCTCTCTATTCAGACAGAGAATATGCTTGAGGGTTAGCAGTTGTGGATGTGAGAAATAATGCAGCAAGATAACATTAGTATGATTTTTAAAAAATAATTGAAATAAAGAATGAAAACTCATTTTAACACTGCTGACAAGGCACAGAATTGTTTCAGTCACTCAAAACATTTCATTTTTGCTTGTTTTATTAGTTTTTAATAATCACCCTTTATATGATATACAACATACTTCAATATATAAAATTCCTGAACTAACGCAGTTAGGAGCTAAGCAAGTTTTTCCACTTCACTTCAAGTTAAACTGCAAGACTCTATGACCAAAGGTAGAAGCCAATAAATAATTAACATGTCATTAAGTACAACTCTTGTTGGGAGAGTTTGGTGATGCATGGTAGTGTCCCTACTCTGGGCTAGAAAGTTGTGACACCTCAGGATATGATGGCGTTGGTATCATAACAGATCCAAAGTAAGTTATGAGCAAACTATTTTAACTATGGTCTATATATTGATAAAGAAGGAAAATATTTCAACTCATTGAATGATGCATCATCAAAGTTGACTTTAAAAAATATGTGACTGTGATCTCTAGCTTTTGCAGAAGGTCTTGCATACAATGGATTTGAGCAGTATCTATTGTATTAGGCAAAACTGTCCCTAATTTAATACTTGTCTGAGTTAGACGTTTTTGATTTTCAGCCTATTCTAGAGATTTGAATCGAGGATGATGGAAAGCCATTTGAGAAGCACTGCTGGTATCCAATAGTTAGTCAAGTATGGCAATATCTGAAAGCTATGATTATAGAGTGGAAAGCCCAGTGTTTAGCATTTCTTCATCTGGCAGAGTTATTCATTATGCTGAAGCATTTGATTCACATCTGAGCAAATGCTGACGTCAATGAAACATTCCATCTTGATTGTACAGCGTTCATTGAGAATCCCTGAAAATATTCATTGGCTAATAGAAAAAAATCAGTAACATCAAATATATTAGAATGCAGGAGCATCCACCAGGCATACATAAAAGTGAAGTGTGGAACAGGTGAAGCTAGAATGCAGGACTGCGTGCATACTAAACATGCATCATGAAATATAGAAGGCCAAGCAATCCCACAACAAATGAATCAGATCCTAGCTTAATGACACAAATGTTATGAATTGATTACATCCTTCAGAAGTTTATGCTCCCCATCTCATTTATCTACTTTTTGTTGTTCGTCTTGTTCCTGACCCTCAAATACCTCAAATATGAATTCAGTGGTTTAGTTGGACTTGTTAAGCCAAATGGCCTGTTTCCATACTGTAGGGATTCAAACCTATCATAGAATCATAGAGATGTATAGCACTGTAAAACAAAAAAAGTAAGTCCCTCTGACCCATTTCATCTGCCATCTAATTGTCCTAATCCAATTTTTTCAGAATCTGGCCAATAGCCTGGATGACTTGGCATCACAAGTGCACATTTAAATATGATTAAAATATTAAACATTTTTCTGCCTCTACCATCCTTACCGTTGGTGAATTCCAGATTCCCACCACCCTTTGGGTGAAAAGGTTTTTACTGTCCAATCTGTCTTCATACCTGAAACTCTGCAGCTCAGGCAACATCTTGGAAAACCTCTTCTGCACCCTCTCTAGTGCTATTGCATCCCTCCTATAATGTGGATTCCTGAACTGCACATGATACTCTGGTTGTGGTCTAACCATTCCAGCAGCACCTCCTTGCTCTTAAACTCTAGGCTAAAGCTAATAATAGCAAGTGCAGTTGGTTATAATGCAATTCGAGACCTATTAATTTACACAGCATGGCTATTGTGCAATGTTCATATAATGCGATTGTTCCGTTCTCGTGTTATATCAGAACTGACTATATCCCATGTGCCTTCTTAACCACTTTAGCCACCTGTCCTGATACCTTAAAGGACCAGTGACTATGCACACCAAGGCCTCTCTGATCCTTAGTGCTTCCTAGAATCCCACTGTTCATCATGTATTCCCTTGTCTTGTTTGTCCTACCCAAATATATCAGCTCATTTATCCACAACAACCGAAATAGCTGGCAAAGCTCAGCAGGGCTGGCAGCATCAGAAATCAGAATTAAAGTTTTTTTGGGTTGAGTGACCCTGAGGAACATTAACTCTGATATCTCTCCGCAGTTGCTGCCAGGCCTACTGAGCTTTTCCAGCAATTTCTGTTTTTGTTTTTTTAATTTGAAGCATCTGCAGTTCTTTCAGTTTTTTATCTCATTTATCCAGATTGAATTCCATTTGTTACGGATCAGCCCATCTGACTAGCAGGTTGCATTCTCCTAAGGCTATCATCCTCATGATTTTCCACGCCACCAACTTTTGTATTACCTGCAAACAGACTGATCAGCCTTCATATGTTCAAGTCTAAATCATTTATAAAAGTCAACAACAGCAAGAGCCCCAACACTGACCCATGTGGGTCTCCATTGAATGCAGACTTCCAGTCTGACATACACTCCTGAACCATCACCGCCTGCTTCCTGCCACTCAGCCAAATGTGGATCCAATTAGCCAAATTCCCTTGGATCCCATGAGCTCTTACCTTTGCAATCAGTCTCCCTTGTGTGAACTTATTAAAAGCCTTGCTGACATCCAAGAAGCCTACATCAAATGCATTTGCCTCATCCAGAGACCTGATTATCTTTTTGAACGATTCAATCAAGTTGGGAAGACATGACCTCCCCTTAACAAAATCATGCGGACAGTTCCTGATTAATCTTTTCCTCTCCAAGTGCAGAAAAATTCTGTCCCTCAGAATGACTTCCAGTGGTTTCTCCACCACCCACATTAGGGCTGACTGGCCTGTAATTTCATGGTTTATCCCTTGCTCCCTTCTTGCCCCTGTCCAGCTGCCTTTAAGAATTATTTACCATGCCTCAGCAACATTGACAAACAGAGGTACCTGGCATACAGCCCACAGATCCCTGCAGTGGCAACACAGATGGATAAGCTGGTCAAGAAGGCATGTAGCATGCTACCCTTTGTTGGCCAGGGTAGCAAGTATAAAAGTTGCCAAGTTATATTACAGCTGTGCAAAACTTTAATTAGGCCACATTTGGAATATTGTGTTCAGTTCTGGTCATCAGAAGGATGTGGATGCTTTGGAGAGGGTGTAGAGAAAGTTGATCAGGATGATACCTGGTGTGGAGGGTTTTAATTATGGGGAGAAATTGAATAAACTCAGATTGTTTTCACTGGAAAGATAGAGGCTGAGGGCCAACCTGACAGAGGTCTTCAAAATTATGAGAGGCATAGATAGGGTGGGCAGTCAGAGAGTTTTTCCCAAAGTGGAAAGATCAACTACAAGAGGTCACAGGTTCAAAGTGAGAGGGAGAAAGTTTTTAAGGGAGAAGTGCAGGGAATGTTTTTTCACATCAGAGTGTAATGGGTCCCTTTTAATAGACTGCTAGTGGAGTTGGTGGAACCAGGCATGTCAGCAATGATTAAAATGTATCTTGATAGACTCCTGAATGGGAGGCAAATGAAATGATAGAAACTGTGCATAAGCAATCAGTAGCCAGTTTAAATAAGGATTTAGGAATCAACACAGACTTGATGGGCCAAAGGGCCTGCTCATGTGCTGTATTGAGCTGTTTTGTATTATATATCAGTCTTCACCATTTTGTTTCAAGTATCTCCCTTTTGTGATAGCTGAGATAACACATCAGTCTTTCTGCTTTTTTTTAACCTTTAGCGATTCAACAAAATCAGTAAAGTGACTTGGAACCATCTTGTAAGATTGTGTCAATTTTAAAGATAGATGTGCCTTCTTTGTAAAGTATGATATATCTATTCCACAGTTATGACCGTCCCATATGTACTTTTCCAGAAAATCAGCTGGTAAAAGATAGAATGAACCTAAGAAAATTATTCAGAAAGGACACTTCTTTTTAATGCCCCTCTGATTTGCCTCCAAACTGTCTGCATCCATTTCCAGGAAATTAAACTTTGGAGACTCTAGGGCAGCCCTGATAATGTTGGAAAATCCCTAACTACAGAACCCTGACTAGGCCTACATTAAGCCAGCACATGGATGAAGCTTCTTGTCCAAAATGGTGTAATGGTTCCACCAAACTGGAAAATCCTTGCTACGATATGAATTGAGTGGCAAATCACCGTAACATTGATTTCTTGCCTTTAGTGTAGAGTCCAGTATGATTTACAAATGCAGGGATAAACTTCCAGAGATCTCTGGTCCATGTTTCTTCTAATTATACTGCCAACTGCGTGCAGCTCAGATTCATGCAAGGCAATGGCTGTTAGTGCATCTGCATGGTCATGCAGCTTGGAGCGAACATTGTCTCTGGTGAAGGCATATGGAGTAGATCTATATTGGAAATGTTCCTATTTAGTTTTTAGTCTATTGTTTCCAATTTACAACTTGACCCATACTCTTTGTTTATTTGATATTCAGCAATTAACAGTAATTCACATCTTTGCATTGCTGCATTGTGATTATTTGTAAGTAGGCAATGCACATGTAGAAGACTTGGATTAAAATATTACCAATCCTATTATACTCAAAAACTATTTTAAAGATTTTTAGGCTGTGTCCTTTCTTCCAATTTGTAAATTTATTGAATGCCTTAATAGATCGAACATTGGTCAGCCCTTGAAAAACTTATGTATTTTCTGCCAACAAAAAATGAAACTATGTTTGTGAGGAAGACAGTGAACATTTAAAAATAAATTCAACCAAAACTATATTAAGGAACTGCTTTCTGGAATAATGTTTATACGTTACTGATCCATTTTAGATATAATTCTTTACATTGAAGTGTGAAGTGTATGGAATGTTGTCACTGCCTTAAATTGGCAGATCAAGTGAAATTCTTAACTTTAACTTACAGTTTGCTTGAAGGGCCTGAAGCACAGCCTCTTTGTCAGTTGCTGCTAATTTTACAAATAGCCAAGACCAGCTTTGAGCATATTTGTGTTATAAAATGATCTGGTGCTCTACTTATTAATTTAATGCATTAACTGGAAAAGTCAAATCTCCGCGAAGTTCAAAAAAAATGAAAGAACACTCTCTTTTAATGGAATAATGTTTCTCATTGCTTAAAAGCTGAAAGGAGTTGAATTTACATCACTTCATTCGCATCCAACGTGGAGGTCCAAAATGCTTTAAAATCAGATAATTACCCTTTTTAATTGAGATAGTTATATTTGTTTATGAATAGCTAACATCATATGCAAGCAAAGATCTCCAGAGTCTATGACTTTCAAAATTTCAGGCCATTGTGTACTGTTTGCTTAATTCAGCAAAGTCTGTTTCCCATCTCCAGCACCAGGGTCCCAGGTTTGATTCCAGCTTTGGGCGACTGTCTGTGTGGAGTTTGCACATTCTCCTCGTGTCTGCGTGGGTTTCCTTCGGGTGCTCTGGTTTCCTCCCACAATCCAAAGATGTGCAGGCCAGGTGAATTGGCCGTGCTAAATTGCCCAAAGTGTTAGGCGCATTAGTTAGAGGAAAATGAGTCTGGGTGGGTTACTCTTCGCAGGGTCGGTGTGGACCTGGTTGAGCTGAAGGGCCTGTTTCGACACTGTAGGGAATCTAATCTAATCTAATCTCTCCAGGAGTCAAGGGCAAGGTCAGTAGTAGACCTGTTATGTCTATATAAGGTATACATTGGAAACAAAGAAGTGAATTTTCTGTAGAGTTGCAGAGACTCTGAGAATCTTTAAAAATAGTAGGTAGGATCTGGATCTAGAAATCCCACTTCCATTGCCAACAGATGCCATTTTCACCAGCTGGGAAAGGAGATGGGAAATTCCAACCTAACAGAATCTGTTTGAATTTGGTGCTAATTCAGCCAACACAATTGAAGCAAAGGCCTCATTTCACTCTGGGAGTTACAAACCTTTAGGGAAACAGGAAATACTCTTGAAGGGTGAACAAATTCAAGATAACTGACAAAATGTCACATTATTTAAATAATTTGCCTGCCAATTTAAAAAGAAAATCTGTTCCAGGCGATTTAATAACTGTTTGTTGAAATAACCTGAAGTGCTATCATTGTAATATTATGAAAGATAGGATATTGAAATTGGCCAATTATCATTAGTGGAGCTGTAATTTCACACACAAAAACAAAAATTGCTGCAGAAACTCAGGTCTGGCAGCATCTTGGAGAGAAAAACAGAGTTAATGTTTTGACTCCACTGACTCTTCTTCAGAGCAGTTCTGAGAAAGGGTTCCTGGACTTGAAATATTAGCTCTGCTGATTTGGGAAGACATCACCACTACTTCAGTGTTGCAGGATCAAAGTCCTAGAAATCTCTCCCATTTGTCTACAGCAGATGGACTACAGTAGTTCAGGAAGGCAGCTCATCACCACTTTCTCAAGGGGATTAGGAGTAGGCAATAAATGCTGGCCCAGACAGTGATCCTGACATCCTCTGGATAAATGTTAAAAAAAAAGTGGATTAGATTATGAGCAGACAAAAATAAGCATCTCACTTTCTACAAACATTGAACATTGTCAAAGCTAATGATTTGTTGTGAAACCTAAATAAAAAGCCAAGGTCATGATTTAGGATATCTCCAACACTGAATAGATACACTGTGTTTTAACCAGCACGCCACCATCAAAAGCCAGATCAAATCACATGCCTTGTTTCCATTGAGAAAGGATGATGTTCATGTCCATAGAGAGTGATTTCCATTTGGAACAAAGTGATGAACTATCCATCCAATTTTGTGTAATAGACCATATGGTGGAGGAAATAATATTGAATTTAAGTCTACATGTTGCAATTTGCTTCCATTTACAACCATAGTAATTCATTGATTGAAGTGTTTTGGGGCATCCTGTAACATAATTTTTATAAATGCACGCTTTTTTCACCTTCTACATTTTTATGCTACAGTTTTATGTAGGAACAGATTTCAAGGTACAAGTATATTGTTTGGCGTTAGACTCGTATCCATTTTTGGTTTAAAACAGTGAACATTAAGCCTCTTGAGCTTTATACTTCTGTGAGCAGAAATGTGAATGATCCTCTTTTGTTTCTGGCCTCATATTTTGTCCTTTTTAAAAGAGCCATGGCGTAAAGGTGGTAATGCCCGACTTCAACAGATTTGAAATATGCCTGCATTCGTCAAAAGTAATCAACAGCGGTAGGTGGGACAGTAATCAACAGCGGAGAGCTAAGTGCTTAGTTGATCTGTTTATCTGGTTTTTGTTATGATGGTTGAGCTGTCACTGTGGTTAGCATTGCTGCCTCACAGCACTAGGGTCCTGGGTTCAATTCCAGCCTCTGGCAACTGTGCAAACTCCACACAGTCATTCTTCCCATGTATACATTGGTTTCTGCTGTATCCTCTGGTTTCTTTCCACAGTCCAAAGATGTGCAGGTTTGGTGGATTGATCATGCTAAATTGTCCCATAGTGTCCAGGGATTTTCAGGCTCGGTGGGCTAGCCATGGGAAATGTGAGGTTATAGGGATGGAGTGGGTCTAAATAAAATGCTCTTTGGCGAGTCAGTGGGCTGAATGGTCCTTTTCTGCACTTGTAGGGTTTCTATGATTTTATGTTGAGAGTAGTATTTGAGCTATGAGAGGTTGAATAGGCTAGGGCTGTTTTCCCTGGGGTGTTGGAGGCTGAGGGATGACCTTATGGAGGTTTATAAAATCATGGGGGCATGGATAGGATAAATAGACCAAGTCTCTTCCCTGGGGTGGGGGAGTCCAGAACTAGAGGGCATAGGTTTAGGGTGAGAGGGGAAAGATATAAAAGGGACCTTAGGGGCAAATATTTCACGTCGAGGGTGGTACGTGCATGGAATTAGCTGGAGGCTGGTTCAATTGCAGCATTTAAAAGGCATCTGGATGGGTATATGAATAGGAAGTGTTTGGAGGGATATGGGCCGGGTGCTGGTAGGTGGGACTAGTTTGAGTTGGGATATCTAGTCGGCACGGATGAGTAGGCCAGAAGGGTCTGTTTTCGAGCTGTACATTTCTATTACTCTAGTATGTTGACCAGGATACAAAAAATAAGATCCACAGAGAAAAATGGGATTGATTCTGTCTTTGGATTGATGCAATTTGAAGATGCAGTTTGAAAAAGCTCTTGCCGCTGCTTATAAAATAATTTTTATTGTGCTTGTGTTGTTGGTGTAGATTCTAGGTTGTAATGCAGATACTTGCCATAAATATTCATTTGAAATTTGAGGTGAATTTATCAATGGGTAACATTTGCAGTCATAATCTATGTGGATTGATTGTCTTTTGATTTTCTGTCATGATGTAGCTTTGAAGTGAATTCACCAGTTGTGAATTAAGTGGAGAAGAAGTGCAGCACAGTCGAGATTTAATCTTTTTTATTACCTTTGACTATAAATGTATTTGTTTTTTTCATTTTCAAATTAATGATATCTTCAAATGTGGAAAATGCCTTTAAATATCTAAGGATTATCTGGTGCTCTGGTATTCTAAATATTTTGTCAACGCAGTTTGCGTGTTCTCTTCAATTGATCGCTCTATCTCTCATTTCCCACCTTTTAAAATGTGAAAATGAACAATGTTAAACTGCTTTGTGCAGATTAGCCATTGAGAGATTAGATTGAAAGCCATTTAAATTTAAATCTAAAATGGGTCCTCCAACTCTGCCATTAAATATTGCTATGGCATGAATGGTGGAATTTTATCCAAGTCCCTATCATTTCGATTTGCCCAGCCACATTATAAGAAACCCAGTGGGCAGTGATGCAGCAGACTATCTCTGGTTTATTTATTTCTTTTTTAAACTCGTTAAATTCAGTAATTGGTTGATCACAGATGATAGTACCTGTCAATTTATGCAGCATTCCATACAAGCAAAACTTGGTTTGCTATTGAATCGACAGAGCCTGCTAATGTACTTCATTACTTTCAGTAATGGATAGCTAAGCAGTGTTAACTGGCCACGTTATATAGCATAAATGCGAGTTTACATCACATGTTACAACCATAACATGACAACCAGAACTACTGGTGAATTGAAGGAATGACCAATGATCAAAATGCAGTGGAGCATGGTTAGACTAAAGAGAAGTAATGGAGAAAACGACGCCTTTACTGGAGGGTTTCAAACTTCCAGCAGGTCCAAAACAGACTGAAACAGTGAGTCTGACTTAAAGGTGCCAAACTTGAGTGGGACCATCATAGAAAAACCTAGTAAGAAATATGTCAGTGCCCTTCTCTGCGCTATGGGTGGTAGTGTACATGACATCTCAGTCAGACAGGGAATTAACGAAGAAATGACCTGCAAAATAAATTGTAAAATCCCCTCATTTGATGCATGCTTCAGCCTTGAAGGAAACACTAGTATTAAGCAGGCAAGTTTAATCGGCACACCTAACAACAAAGTT
This sequence comes from Chiloscyllium plagiosum, assembly GCF_004010195.1. Lineage (NCBI taxonomy): Eukaryota > Metazoa > Chordata > Chondrichthyes > Orectolobiformes > Hemiscylliidae > Chiloscyllium > Chiloscyllium plagiosum. Next base: position 104,534,934 of record NC_057711.1, on the reverse strand, counting down.
TAGATTTGTGACCAGAATCAACGGCAAGTTCTTGGTGGTAAAAGACTTCTATATCCACAATCTTCCCTCTTAGAAACTGTCAATGAAACAGTGACAAGAAGCAGGAGTGTGCTAGTTTCTACAAGAAAGCGACTTTCCGCAGAATAAACCAGTTATTTAGCATACCAGAAAATGGCTTGAGTAGTGAACTAATATCATTCGCATACTATTCTATGGAGTTTAAGAGAAAAAAAAATGGAGAATTCAAATTCTCTTCCCACTCCAAGAAATTCGAAATAAATCGGGTAGATGAGGACATCATCACAACAGTTTTCTCTGTGAACTAGAGGTGAAGTCAGAGACTTGAGCTGAAATGTAGGACAATGTAAAGTACATAATGAATGGTGTCAGAAATTGAATCAGAATTTGGGGAGATGTAGTGTAAAGGTAGAATGATAATATGTTATTAAGATATTCTATAGTAGTAAGGTAAGACCACCAGAATTATTTGACAGATGGTTTTATATAGAAGCTTCATATAAAGTCTGGTCCTGTAAGTTTAATAATCACAATGTGGAATCTGTTATCCAGTTATGTCTGGAAATGTTTGGTAAAATCATAGAGAGATAAGCGAATGTAACCTGCTGCAAATCACAAATTGGTTTATTTTGAAACAAAAAGCAACCACATTTCACTAGACTGTAGAATACTCAAGTCAAAAAGAGCTGATTCATAATACCATAAGACATAGGAGCAGAAGTTAGGCCATTCAGCCCATCGAGTCTGCTCTGCCATTCAATCACAGCTGATAAGTTTCTCAACCTCATTCTCCCAATTTCTCCCCGTAACCCTTAATATTAAATAGCCTACCTATTTCAGTCTTAAATACACTCCATGACCTGGCCTCCACAGCTGTCTGTGGCAATGAGTTCCATAGATTCACCACTCTCTGGCTGAGCAAGTTTCTTCTTATCTCCATTCTAAAAGGTCTTCACTTTACTCTAAGGCTGTGCCAGTGGGTCCTAGTCTATCCTACATCTACTCTATCCAGGCCATTCAGTATTCTGTAAGTTTCAATTAGATTCCCCCTCCCCATCCTTCTAAACGCCATAGAGTATAGACCCAGAGTTCTCAAATGTTCCTCATTTTTAAGCTTTTCATTCCTGGGACCATTTTTAAATATTTCTTCTAATAGTGGTTTCCTCATCTTTAGATAACAGCGAAATACCACCTTCCTTCCCCTGTCTGTTAAGTCCAGACTAGGGAGGCTTGTGGATGGCCTTGATATTTTCTATTCAGCCTGTTCAGAGATGATAAACAACTCTGGAGAAGGTGGGACTTGAACCCAGGCCACCTGACTCAGAGATAGGGATTCTACCACTATTTCTTCATTGATGGCCTTCCCAGTAAGATCTTAATTATGACCCCTAAATATACAATTGATTCTCATCATACTGCAGCTGATATATAACATGAAGGGAAGTTCTGGTGGCACAGTGGCATTGTCCCTCCCTCTGAGCCAAGAGACCTGGGTTCAAGTCCCATCTGCCACAAAGATGTGCAATTGCATCTCTGAACAGGCGGATTGGAAAATTTATACAATACATGGTGTGTGGGCATTCACTGTATTGGGAGGGTGAGTGAGACCGCTTTCCTGCCTCCCTACGCATAGGAAGGGGCATTCAGAGGTACTCAGTGCTTGATTCAAATGATCTGGCATCTGGAAGTTGGATGGGGCCTCTGTAAACCATACCCATGCTCTGTACCTGCCTGCCTATGGCCCAAAAACCACCTTTCTCCACTTGTATCTTGCACACTTTCTGTCTGTTGCCCACTCTCACTATGTACTTCTCGGTCTCTACCTTGGTTGGTATATGACCAGGAGTCAACATCTCACTCATCATCTCCAACCTGGTGCCAATCCTGCCAATGAAGAGGAGCTGTGTTCCTTAAACAGACCCCAGCTTCTGGCTGGCAGGATGTTTGCCACAAAAGGGATTCCTGGAGAAACTGATCAGTAAACTGCCTAATCAGCTGTAAAGTTGCCACAACAGAGATGAGGGACATTTGTTGGTTCTTCAGCTGTCAGATGAAACCCTTGTCACCAGGATTAAATTAACTATAGAATCATTAGAAACAATGGAAATTGGGAAAGAATGATTGAGAACGTTGATAAAAGTCACAATTAGCTGCAGTAGAAAGTCAAGATCCCTGTTTTTACTCCCTGATCTTCCCTATATTGCGGGTTGAAGTAAGAAAGCAAAACTTTGGCAGGAGTCATTTACAGACATTAGAGAGGCAGAGCTAGTTGCATGAAGGGATCTCAGTTGGAGAGTTGGTAAGAGACCTGTATTTCCCACAGGAAGGCCCATCGGGATAAAAGATTACTCCGGTACATCAGTAGCCAGCTGCTGTCCTTTTTCAATGCGTAAGGACCTCAGGAGCACAACCCCAGCCTATTGTGAGCTGCAAGCAGAGACTGCCAACTCTTTTGAATGGCAATGGCACTGGGGATGCTGAGGTTGTTGCTGGAATAACTAGGCACTGGAGACCCAGGACTGAGGGACAACTCGGGGCCTTGTAGAAAGAGTTTTGCTGGGTTGCAACTTCGTGGTGAGTGTGTCATGGAGGCAACAGCAGTAAGGGCAGTGGTTTGGCTTTGTGTGCCTTTCCCTACTTTCCAGCTGTCATGTCCCTCGATCAGAAACTGAGTGCCTTTTGAAGGAGGCCATCCTCCCTCAGGAAACCACACGCTGGCTGCAGTTTTACTTGTTATGTTGGCAGGTATGCCTGCAGCTAGGTTAACATCACTATTGGCTGGTTGATGTCTACAAGTCGTCATTGTCCACTTAAGAGCCTCAACTGGTGACATTCAGAAAGATTAGATTAGATTAGCTCTTCTGATGTCCTGGCTAATATACATCCCTCAATCAATATCTCTAAAATAAATATTTGCAAATGATCATCTCACAACCTTGCGGGTCATGTTGTGTGCATGTTGCTTGCTTGTTATAGTTCCTGCACTGCAAGTGACTATGTTTGTATCATTGCACAGATTTCAGATCAGAAGGCCTGTACCTTTTTTAAGACGGTCAATTACAATATGTTATATGACATGATGTTCAGGTATAAAGGTGCCGGTCTCTCTCTCACTCATGTCTCTGTTTCTTTCTCTCTTTCTCTCCCTCTCTGTAATTGACACTGCTGAATTGAGTTAATCAATATCTGTCTCAACAAGAATATGGCTGTCTGTGGTATACATTGTGTGGACTAACACGTGGTCCATCATAGAAGTACTTAATCAGCTGTAATGGACTTTAGACATTGAAGATGAGAACAGTGTGGCATAACAATAAATTCTCCCTTTGTATATCTGTGCTGCCTTAGCAAGAAAAGCCAAGATAGGTGCTGCCATTCTTTATTTAGCCCACATCCCAAAAGTAGGTAACCTGTCAATATCCTCTATTAGGAACTAGCATATCTGAGGATCTTTCCCATGGTGAGAAAGCATTCACAAAATTCTCACACCACTTTGCTGTTGGTGAGATTAAAATAGCTGACTTGTGTGCATTCTTCTGCAAATGTAGTTTGCAGAAGAATAACTGAATTTTCATTACTTTTTTGTTCTGGCATTCATTAATGTTTCCAAGTTCATAAACAATATGCTCATTTCTCACGATGGCTCAGTGGAGGCCGAATCAATATTCAACCTTTACTTAAATTGATTTTAAGTTTAATATCCTTATTAATTTTGATCTCTTTTAAAAAAGAGTACTCAAATTATTTCCGAGAATTATTATAACTTATTTTGAAGTCGATGCCTAATTGATATTGATTCTCTGTTTATACTTTTGAAGCACTAAATGCAGCTACTGAGATCAATCCTCTTAAAATCATCTTGGCTGCCAAATGAATGCATCCTTTGGTATTAACCGCATATAAATTTGACAAGTTTTCCAATGCTGGTGTATTTTCACAATTTAATCCAGCCTACGAGGCTGGAGTTTCACCCCATTCCTAGTGTTATGAAGTTGAAGGCATGTACTGTACCTTTAAGAGAGTTAATTAAACCAATCACCCAGAAAAGCTTACCTCACCTTGTAATCTGTTAAAATATGACTGACAGAGAATTCCCAAATTTCATTATTTAAAGAAAATAATATCAATTTATTCTTTAACTTGAATAACAACTAATCGCAACTCTAAGCCCCCCTTTCTCTTAACTGCTTACCTGCCTCCAACTCTAACAATATGCTGTTCCAATAAGATACTTATTAAAATTACATCAACTTAATTTCAAAACCACACAGCGGCTGTTGGCTTTGGTGTCTTTCTTCCTCCTGCTGAAGATCTCCATGGTTCATTGTCTTTCTTTGTACTGCGAATATGTTTCATAAGAAAATGTATCTTTGATGGAGAGTGTTTCCTTATTTCTTGGATCAGTATTGATGGCAGTTGCTCTGTCTGCAATTTTCAACATGTCTGCATTTTTATATCCCCAACATTGGATTGTCTCACTGGTTTGATGTGGGCAAAGTGATAAATTCAAACTTGATTGGGTTTTAGTATCCTGGGGCATAATTTAAACTGGTTAAATTCAAATTATTGTCAAAACTGCAACCAAATCGGGTTCCATTTCACAGCCAAATATTACATTTTCAATTTTCCAGTACAGTCTGAGACTGCCGTCTAGTCATATCACACATGTGCTTGTCAGCTCTGTTTAGAACAGAATTCACTCTCTCTTAAAGGTGCAGTATACGCCTTCAATTTCATAACACCTAGATATTGGGTGAGGTAGAGCAGATTGAAAATTACCAGGCTAGCTGGAGAATGGGCTTCCTGACCTTTTTCCCACCAGCAGCCATTTTAACTAGCTGGTTTGGGGTCCAGAAATTTTACCTGTCCCAACAAAGCATGTCAATTGAGGATTTTCCAGTTTACTATTAATTTCCCAACTCATTGGATGATGGCTGAGGGGCTTGCAGACTAGTGCCTGGAGGTAAGCACATTAGTGCCGAGTTGACAAAATGAATGTATTTCATACTCCATTGTGAATTTTCTCATTTCCTTTGCAATTTCTTGGATAAATGGGCAAATTCTGGGCTTGTTTTGACAATTCTGTTTGCTACCTCCACTGCCATTGCAGCTGTTTCTGGAGATTGTTTTCCATTTTTGGCGGAGTTGTCTGCAGCCATCAAGGTTGTGTCTTTAATTGTTATTATCAGAGTTTGTTGGTTACAATGATAAGTCATCAGCCACTGTTGATTGAGAACCCATGATCCATTGAAGGCAATACTACCATTGTTATATGCAGGCAGTACTTTTGGCAAACAGTAATCTGTGTGTCATCCTCTCTGATATCTTTTGTGAGGATTTCATTGCTTAAGGTTGCAGATAATGTCATCCATTCCAATTTACTTTCTATCAATACTTTCATCAAATGCCATAGAATAAATGAAAGCAATGAAAGTGCTGAGAAGCATAGGGGCTACCATCCTAAACTGTGATTATTAGCTTTATATTTATCTATAGAAATCATTTTATGTATTGAGTTGAAATCACAGGTGCATTGTGCACTTTTTCAAAAGCATTTCTTTCGTTCTATAATAAACCTGAGTCAATCTTATGTATTTGTGCCATTATGTTTCTGAAGCTCTTATGACATTTAAACACAATTGTTATTGTAGGAAGTCCATTTTACTGTACTGTGCTTCTCAAGGGTCGAAGGATAAATCAATCGCGACACACTTTGGAGCATCTGCACATTGATTTGATCAGCCAATCTTCAATAAACACAAGAAGTGTCGAGACACTCATCATCCCATTGAAACAAATGTGGAATCGCCTACCAATGTGTAATTTTAAAAGACAAAACATTAACAAATTGGCAGAAAGCTGAAAAGAAATCTCAACACGTTAAAAATGTTACATTATCCATTAGGTTTGTTGTGATGCAATGAATTTTGTCTTAATGCTTAGCCTTCAAAATGTACACGTTCTGTCATATGTGCTTTTTTTTAAATGAACAGTATTCTCTGTACAACAGTGATAACCTTGGAATCAGGAATGACAATATTTTATGCAGAAGTAGAGTCTTGTTCAACTGTGCTATTATGTATTCAGTGCCTTGGTGCTGACTACTGACTCATTTCAACTTTAGTGCAAGAATTTATTCCTTCAGTAGCCCTTAAAATTCAACACATCCTGTCAATTAACAGTGGAGCACTTGTACAACATATGCCAGAACTTGTGCTTAGGTTTGAATTTCACTTTGATTCGCACACTTTCAAATTATCGATGTGTTGAAATGAGGAATTTGAAACACCTTCTGATTTTTTAAGAGAGTGGATGTGATTGTCACTTTGATACAAAATGACAATGACCCTGTTGGAGAATGGACCATCTCTCCTTTTCTGCACAAGGTTGTCATAAAGTATTTCAAAATTACTAAGTTTTGCTGAACATTCTGACATTGAAATTCAGTCATGTCCATTAGGAAGGGGTATCCGAGGGATAAGGACCACAGTTTACATGCTCTGTTTGCCTGCTGGGATGTTTGCAGTTCATTATAATGTGATATGCTTGCCACACAATTGCCCAGTTCATTGGCCACTCAGCTGTTTTGGAGGGGAAAGAAGTTGGGTTTTCATAATGCCTCGAAAGAACAGTAGCCAGCATTTCCTAAAGAGGAGGTGCAACCTGGCTACAGGAGGGGAAGAACATTCCTGATCTAGGAAGCAGCTGGAAGAGGATTAGAGATTCTGTGACAAGTCTGCTACAAGCAATAAACAACAGAAAGCTGGTCCTTTCAATTCTTGAGGAAATGCCTGTCATCAGGTAATTTGGCTGAGGTAATAAATGCCAGGAGTTTAACATAAAACTTGGCTGCAGCGCTGGTGAAGTTTACTGACTTCACCATAGATGTCAAGTTAAGAATATTGCTCTGTTATCCTTTATTTATCAATGCACTACCTGTCACCACGCTACTAACAATATTATCTTCCCACATTTCCTTTCATTCTTGTACAATTACTGCACCAAACTTGATATCAGTTCCTCTTTCTGTTCAGACGCATTGTGTATTGTACTCTCTTTCTCATTGCTACTTTAATTTCACAAAACTCACACCAGTAACATAACGAAGCTGTTACAGACAGCTTCTAAAAACTACTCTTTCCTGCAGCAGTAATCTGACCTTGGAAAGCTTCAGCATAGAACATCTCATAGTATAGAGGGGAGGGTAGAAGAGAAGTTTCGATTTAGTGGATTAACTGATTCAAAGTCTCAAGATCTAGAGCAGGGGAATTGGACAGTATAGATGCTAGCTTGCAGCAGGTAATGTTTACATATTTGCTCTGGAAATGGAGATTTGGATATAGTACTTCCTTTTGAGCACATTGCTTACTGTGGAAATCTTCCGTTCAGTTACAGACCCAGTCCCTCACCTCTTCTTCCATTATGTTAATGATTGTGCTGGTATATTTTTCACCAAATTTTGAAAACTGTAATCAAAATTAATGAAGTTTCCATACCACCCTGCCCCCTGCATGCTGTTTATGCTTCTGTCCTCAAATTTAGAGTCCATCTCCAGGAATGCTTAGAGACTAACAACGATGCGTACACTTACTTGTACCTTGCTTACTCTAAGGGCTCACTTCCGTTCTGCAACTCGCTTTGAGTCTCCACTATATCTGCACGGTCAATGTAATCTTCCATACAGGTCCGTTCAATTTGTCTCTCTGTCTCTCTCTCTGTCTCTCTCTGTCTCTCTCTGTCTCTCTCTGTCTCTCTCTG